>NC_090381.1:100107999-100431123 GCF_036365525.1 Heterodontus francisci | reverse complement strand
TTGCAAACTCCACACAGGCAGTACCCAGAATTAACTGTTAACGTATATATTTTTAAATATATAAACAATTTGTAAATAATTGGTCATTTGTTTTACGGATTATTTTTCCAAATCGTTTTAAACAAGTTTATGGCTTTCAGATAGAAATTCAAAGATGAGATCATTAAAACTTATCCTGGAGCATTTTGTTTCAAAAAATAAATCTAGACGATGCAATAGAACAGATAGAGAATAGGGAGTGATTGGGATTGCATTCAAAGGCTGCAATAGACATGTGAAATTTGTTTGGATGCAGATTATAGATTGTGGAGCTAGGTTAGTTACAGAATGCTTGCAGTCCAAGTGAGGGTTTGAGGAGAAGTGAGAGAGAGAGAGAGAAAGAGAATGAATTTGAAGAAAAATAGATCAATAATAAATGGAAGTAAAGATAGACAATAATAGCAATGAGCAGGAAAAGCCACAAAATAGAAAATGATCAAGGAACAGCATATGTATGTGATGTTCTCTAGTTTATAGGAAACATTTCAGCTTATGGATAGCATAAAGGAAGTAAAGGAATCTGATAACTTACAGGGCAGTGACAGAGCACAGTAAGTTAGAGAAAAGATGGGCCTGAAATTTCGATCAGTAGCGCTGCCTCCTGAATGCCTGTCTGGGAGCCCAGCTAAAGCACTCAGCATCTCGGTGTGTATGCCCACCAGCACTCTCCTGTAAGCCACCCCATCCAGGTCCTTATCTGAGTCACCGGTGAGCTGGCACATGAGCCAACCTTTCTGTCTGCCCTGGCTGCAGCCCCCTCATGCACAGCAACTCCACACCTGCTCATAGATCGCATAGAAACCTATAAAATTCTAACAGGACTTGACAGGGTAGATGCAGGAAGGATGTTCCCGATGGTGGGGGAGTCCAGACCCAGGGGTCATAGTCTGAGGATATGGGGTAAACCATTCAGGACTGAGGTGAGGAGAAATTCCTTCACCCGGAGAGTGGCGAACCTGTGGAATTCGCTACCACAGAAAGCAGTTGAGGCCAAAACAGTGTATGTTTTCAAGAAGAGGTTAGATATAGCTCTTGGGTCTAAAGGGATCAAAGGGCATGGCGGGAAAGCGGGAACAGGTTACTGAGTTGGATGATCAACCATGATCATAATGAATGGTGGAGCAGCCTCGAAGGGCTCAATGGCCTACTCCTGCTCCTATTTTCTATGTTTCTATGTTTCCATGCTGATCCCAACTCTATACTACATTCGAAAGTACATGCAGAGCCAGTATCTGAGCCGATGGCTGTGAGTGTCAGATCAGTAACATGGCCTCTTCATCAATGATGAATTATTGCTCTCCCTCTTCCTATTGGGGCTGCTATGTCTAAAAGCAGAAAATCAGAAAGGGAAGGTTGGGGTGAGGGAAGGTGGGTGGGGTGGAAAGCAAAAGGTCCACGGTCACACCATCTACAGCTTGTTCATCATGCGTCACACACAGCACTGGGTCACACACAGAGCACTGGGTCACACACACGACCGGGTCACACACAGAGCACTGGCTCACACACACAGCACTGGGTCACACACATGACCGGTTCAAACACACAGAGCACTGGGTCACACACACAGCACTGGGTCACACACATAGAGCACTGGGTCACACACAGCACCGGGTCACACATATGACCGGTTAAAACACACAGAGCACTGGGCACGCACACAACACTGGGTCACACACACAGCACTGGGTCACACACACAGCACTGGGTTACACAGAGCACTGGGTCACACACACAGCCCTGGGTCACACACACAGCATTGGGTCACACAGAGCACTGGGTCAGACACACAACCGGGTCAAACACACATAGCACTGGGTCACACACACAGCACTGGGTTACACACACACAGCACTGGGTCACACACACGACCGGGTCAAACACACACAGCACCGGATCACACACACAACACTGGGTCACACACAGCACCGGGTCACACACACAACACTGGGTCACACACAGGACTGGGTCACACACAGCACCGGGTCACACACACAGCACTGGGTCAAGCAGAGCACTGGGTCAAACACACAGCGCTCGGTCGCACACACAGCACTGGGTCAAACACACAGCGCTCGGTCACACACACAGCACTGGGTCACACACACAGCGCTCGGTCACACACACAGCACTGGGTCACACACACACAGCACTGGGTCACACACACAGCACTGGGTCACACACACAGCACAGGATCACACACACTACACTTGGTCACACACAAAGCACTGGGTCACACACACTGCACTGGGTCACACACACAGCACTGGGTCACACACACGAGCGGGTCAAACACACAGCACTGGGTCACACACGCAGCACCGCGTCACACACAACAGCACTGGGTTACACAGAGCACTGGGTCACACACTCAGCACTGGGTTACACAGAGCACTGGGTTACACACACAGCACTGGGTCACACAGAGCACTGGGTCACTCACACAGCACTGGATCACACACAAAGCACCGGGTCACACAGAGCACTGGGTCACACACACAGCCCTGGGTCACACACACAGCATTGGGTCACACACGCAGCACCGCATCACACACCACAGCAATGGGTTACACAGAGCACTGGGTCACACTCTCAGCACTGGGTTACACAGAGCACTGGGTCACAGACAAAGCACTGGGTCACACACACAGCACTGGGTCTCACACACAGCACTGGGTGACACACACATCCCTGGGTCACACACACAGCATTGGGTCACACACAAGATCGGGTCACACACATAGAGCACTGGGTCACACACACAGCATTGGGTCACACAAAGCACTGGGTCACACACACAGCACTGGGTCTCACACACAGCACTGGGTCACACACACAGCATTGGGTCACACAGACAGCACTGGGTCACACACACAGCACTGGGTTACACAGAGCACTGGGTTACACACACAGCACTGGGTCACACACAAAGCACCGGGTCACACAGAGCACTGGGTCACACACACAGCACCGCATCACACACCACAGCACTGGGTTACACAGAGCACTGGGTCACACTCTCAGCCCTGGGTCACACACACAGCATTGGGTCACACACACAGCACTGGGTTACACAGAGCACTGGGTGACACACACAGCCCTGGGTCACACACACAGCATTGGGTCACACACAAGATCGGGTCACACACATAGAGCACTGGGTCACACACACAGCATTGGGTCACACAAAGCACTGGGTCACACACACAGCACTGGGTCTCACACACAGCATTGGGTCACACAGACAGCACTGGGTCACACACACAGCACTGGGTCACACACACAGCGCTGGGTCACACACACAGCATTGGGTCACACAGAGCACTGGGTCACACACACAGCATTGGGTCTCACACACACAGCACTGGGTCACACACACGACCGGGTCAAACACACACAGCGCTGGGTCACACACACAGCACCAGATCAGTCAGCAACGGGTCACAGACTGGTGACTCATATGACAGCAGGTCACAGTGTGAGGGGTCACTGAGCATCGGTCATAGCTTCAGAACGTCCTCCACCCACATATTGCTGCCTTCTAATCTCAGCTGAACTCAATCTGGAGGTATCAGGCAGAAGCTAAGATTCTCTGAACAAGCAAGGAGGAAACTGAGAGGAGATTCCCCTCGTGATTTTTACACTTGGTAGTGACTGGCTCAGAGTAGCACTGTCACAGCTCCATCTGCTTACTTACACTCCTCAGCAAAGGAGACTGGGGCGGATATGGAGGGGTGCTGTATTCTTAAAATGCACTGCAAAATAATTAAATATTTGTCAATAACAGTCAAAGTTACAATAGGAATACAGCTTATATCTAACTGTACACATCTAAAGTTCCATTTAATTACAATGCTGACTTCAATAGCAGTGCTGTAGGGTAGATGCAAAATCTCAAGATAAATATAGATAAGGAAAGCCATTTGACCCATTTGAGCTCATCCAAATAAAAAGAACCAATACTTACTCATTGTGGAACGGAATCAGAGAATGATGCTATTTGGAGGCTATGGAGGTTATTTGGCCCATCATGTCTGTACTTGCTCTTAGAAAGAGCTTTTCAATTGGTCCCACCCCACTGCACTTTCTTCATAGACTTGCATTGTTTTCTCCTTCAAATATTTATCCAATTCCATTTTGAAGCTGCTATTGAATCTTCTGCACCAGCCTTTCAGACAGTGCATTCTAGGACATAACAACTCGCTGCATTAAAAAAAAAATTACTTCTCATCTCACCTCTGGTTCTTTTGCCAATTACCTTAAATCTGTGCCCCCCGGTTACCAACTGTTTGTTAAGTAATTCCAAGGTTCTGGCCTCAACAAACCTAACTAGGAGTCCATTCCATGAATTGATCACCCATTGTGTGAAGAATAGGCAAAGGTTCTTGCAGAACCAAGAGAAGCTAAGTGACCTTACAGAGAGACTGCTGCTTCCATAGGGGACAGTGGAATAGTGGCATGTTCCTGAACTAGTATTCTAGAGGTCCAGACTAATACTCCGGAGACATGCGTTCAAATTCCACCAGGAACAGCTAGGTGAATTTGAATTCAATTAATTACTAAATCTGGAATTAAAAAGCTGGTTTCAGTAGTAATACTCATGTTGTAAAAACCCATCCAGTTCACCAATGTCCTTCAGGGGAGGAAATCTGCCACCCTGATCCAGTCTGGCAAATGTCATAGAATCATAGAGTCATAGAGTTATACAGTTATACAGTACAGAAACAGGCCCTTTGGCCCATCGTGTCTGTGCCGGCCATCAAGCACCTATCTATTCTAATCCCATTTTCCAGCACTTGCCCCATAGCCTTGTATGCTATGACGTTTCAAGTGCTCATCTAAGTACTTCTTAAATGTTGTGAGGGTTCCTGCCTCGACCACCCCTTCAGGCAGTGCATTCCAGATTCCAACCACCCTCTGGGCGAAAACATTTTTCCTCAAATCCCCTCTAAACCTCCTGCCCCTTACTTAAATCTATGCATCCTGGTTATTGACCTCTCCGCTAAGGGAAAAAGTTTCTTCCTATCTAATCTATCAATGCCCGACCTAATTTTGTATACCTCAATCATGTCCCCCCTCGGCCTTCTCTGCTCTAAGGAAAACAACACTAGTCTTTTCAGTCTCTCTTCATAGCTGAAATGCTCCAGCCCAGGCAACATCCTGGTGAATCTCCTCTGCACCCTCTCCAGTGCAATCACATCTTTTCTATAGTGTGGTGGCCAGAACTGTACACAGTACTCCAGCTGTGGCCTAACTAACATTTTATACAGCTCCATCATAAACTCCCTGCTCTTATATTCTATGCCTCGACTAATAAAGGAAAGTATCCCCTATGCCTTCCTAACCACCTTATCTACCTGTGCTGCTGCCTTCAGTGATCTATGGACATATACACCAAGGTCCCTCTGACCTTCTGTACTTTCCAGTGTCCTACCATCCACTGTATATTCCCTTGCCTTGTTAGTCCTCCCAAAATGCATCAGCTCACACTTCTCAGAATTAAATTCCATTTGCCATTGGTCTGCCCATCTTACCAGCCCATCTATATTGTCCTGTAATCTAAGGCTTTCCTCCACACTATTTATGACACCACCAATTTTCATGTCATCTGCGAACTTACTGATCATACCTCGTATATTCACGTCTAAATCACTAATGTACACTACAAACAGCAAGGGTCCCAGCACCGATCCCTGCGGTACACCACTCGTCACTGGCTTCCAATCGCAGAAACAACCCTCGATCATCACCCTCTGCCTCCTGCCACCAAGCCAACTTTGCTCCAATTTGCCAAATTGCCCTGGATCCCATGGGCTCTTACCTTCTCCCCTGCGGGACCTTATCAAAAGCCTTACTAACGTCCATGTACACTACATCAACTGCTTTACCCTCATCTACACACCTAGGCACCTCCTCAAAAAATTCAGTCAAGTTAGTTAGACACGATTTCCCCCTGACACAGCCATGCTGACTATCCCTGATTAATCCCTGCCTCTCCAAGTGGAGATTAATCCTGTCCCTCAGAATGTTTTCCAATAGTTTCCCAACCACTGATGTTAGACTCACCGGCCTGTAATTACCTGGTTTATCCTTGCTATCCTTCTTGAATAATGGTACCACATTCACTGTCCTCCAATCCTCTGATACCTCTCCTGTAGCCAGAGAGGATTTGAAAATTTGTGTCAGAGCCCCTGCTGTCTGCTCCCTTGCCTCACATAATAGCCTGGGATACATCTCATCTGGGCCTGGGGATTTATCCACTTTTAAGCCCATTAAAACAGCTAATACTTCCTCCCTTTCAATACCAATATGTTCAAGTATATCACAATCCCTGTCCCTGATCTCTACACCTACATTGTCCTTCTCCATAGTGAACACAGATGAAAAGTAATCATTTAAAACCTCACCTATATCCTCACAAAGCTCCACACACAGATTGCCACTTTGGTCCCTAATGGGCCCTACTCTTTCCCTGGTTATCCTCTTGCCCTTAAAATACTTAGAAAATGCCTTAGGATTTTCCTTTATCTTGCCCACCAGTGTTTTTTCATGTTCCTTCTTCGCTCTCCTAATTACTTTTTTAAGTACCCCCCCTACACCTTCTACACTCCTGTAGGGCCTCCACTGTTTCGAGTGCTCCAAATCTGCCATAAGCCTCCTTTTTCTTCCTGATCCAATGTGACTCCAGACTGACAGCAATATAGTTGACTCTTAACTGTCCTCTGAAATGGCCTAGCAAGCTACTCAGTTGTACCAAACTACTACAGAAAAATACTATTGTGGTTGTACCTAAAGCACATAGACCACAGCGGTTCAAGAAGGCAGCTCACTGACACCTCCTTAAGGACAATAAATGCTGGCCTTGCAAGCAACGTTCACATCAGAAGAACGAATAAAAAAAAACAAGCTATTTAGCGCATCCATGCAAAAATAACCAATACTTATGAGTTGCGACTATTGTGTTTCTAATGGGATATTTGCAAAAAGACAGAACTTTAAGCACAAGGCTTGGTGAGAGTTGGGCGAATTTGCTCAGTGGAGTGACTTAACAAACAGAGTGATGACTGGAATCAAAACAAGAAATGCTGGAAATATTCAGCAGGTCTGGCAGCATCTGTGGAGAGAGAAGCAGAATTAACATTTCAGGTCAGTGACCCTTCTTCAGAACTGGCAATTATTAGAAATGTAAAAGGTTATAAGCAAGTAAAGCGGGGGTGGGGCAAGAGATATCAAAGGAGAAGGTGTAGATAGGACAAGGTCACAAAATAGCTGATCAGAAGGTCGTGGAGCAAAGGCAAACAATATGTTAACGGTGTGTTGAAAGACAAAGCATTAGTACAGATAGGGTGTTAATGGACTGAAAATTGAACAGCCGCAAGTACAAACATGAAAAAAAATAGTGGATACACAAACTGAACAAACTGAGATGAAATAAAATAAAATAAAATAAACACAAAAAAATATATATATAAAAAAAAGGAAAAAGAAAAAAATAACGAAAAATAAAAGTAAAATGGGGGCCTGTCACGCTCTGAAATTATTGAACTCAATGTTCAGTCCGGCAGGCTGTAGTGTGCCTAATCAGTAGATGAGATGCTGTTCCTCGAGGTTGCGTTGATGTTCACTGGAACACTGCAGCAATCCCAGGACAGAGATGTGAGCATGAGAGCAGGGGGGAGTGTTTAAATGGCAAGCAACCGGAAGCTCTGGGTCCTGCTTGCAGACTGAGCGGAGGTGTTCCGCAAAGCGGTCACCCAGTCTGCGTTTGGTCTCCCCAATGTAGAGGAGACCACATTGTGAGCAGCGAATACAGTATACTACATTGAAAGAAGTACAAGTAAATCGCTGCTTCACCTGAAAGGAGTGTTTGGGGCCTGGGATAGTGAGGAGAGAAGAGGTAAATGGGCAGGTATTACACCTCCTGCGATTGCAGGGGAAAGTGCCATGAGAAGGGGACGAGGTGGTGGGGGTAATGGAGGAGTGGACCAAGGTGTCACGGAGGGATGAATCCCTTTGGAATGCTGACAGGGGAAGGGAGGGGAAGCTGCATTTGGTAGTGGCATCACGCTGGAGGTGGTGGAAATGGCGGAGGATGATCCTTTGGATATGGAGGCTGATGGGTTGAAAAGTGAGGACAAGGGGAACCCTGTCACGGTTCTGGGAGGGAGGGGAAGGGGTGAGGGTAGAGCTGCGGGAAATGGGCTGGACACGGTTGAGGGCCCTGTCAACCACAGTGGGGGGGAATCCTCGGTTGAGGAAAAAGGAAGACGTATCAGAAGTGCTGTCATGGAAGGTAGCATCATCAGAGCAGATGCGTCAGAGACGGAGAAACTGGGAGAATGGAATGGAATAGGGGAGGCGGTGGCGTAGTGGTATTGTACTGGACTAGTAACCCAGAGACCCAGGGTATTGCTCTGGGGACATGGGTTCAAATCCCACCACAGCAGAAGGTGGAATTTGAATTCAATTAATAAATCTGGAATTTTAAAAAAAAGCTAGTCTAATGATGTCCATGAAAAAATTGTTGTAAAAACCCATCTGGTTCACTAATGTCCTTTAGGGAAGGAAATCTGCTGTCCTTACCAGGTCTGGCCTACATGTGACTCCAGACCCACAGCAATGTGGTTGACTCTTACATGCCCTCTGAAATGGCCGAGCAAGCCACTCAGTTGTATCTAACCGCTAGGAAGTCCAAATGGACTGCAGCAGCTCAAGGGCAATTAGGGATGGGTAATAAATGCTGGCCTAGCCAGCGACGCCCAAATCCCATGAATGAATAAAAAAAAAAGTCCTTACAGGAGGCAAGGTGTGAAGAAGTGTAGTCGATGTAGCTGTGGGAGTCGGTGGGCTTATAATGGATATTAGTAGACAGCCTATCCCCACAGATGGAAATGGAGAAGTCGAGGAAGGGAAGGGAAGTGTCGGAGATGGACCATGTAAAGGTGAGAGAAGGGTGGAAATTAGAAGCAAATGTGATGACTGGAATTTGGTGACAGTGGGAATTTTGATGCTCAGTAATTTAAACCAAGGGGCAAGAGTAACTAAGTATATATATATAAGCAGTAATTAAAAGGTGATACTAAACTAAAAGCATTATATATGTATGTAAAATATATGTGTGTATACCTATGCCTATATCTGTATATAGGTCCATATATTATATCGATGTATATGTATGGATCGACATCTATATAGATCTATCTCTAGTATATATGTGTCATATATATAGTAAGTAGTTAGACTTTTAAGTGGCACTCTTAAACAAGCTCTTAATGCTGAATACAAGTGAAGGTGTCAACACCTCAGGGGAGTGTAGTCTGTAATACATCTACAGCACAGTGGGGCAAATGATGGAATGGGGGCCACAGCAAAATATAGAAATGTGGAGGCCATAGGGAATTCGATGGCACAGTGGCGCAGTGGTTAGCACTGCAGCCTCACAGCTCCAGGGACCCGGGTTCGATTCTGGGTACTGCCTGTGTGGAGTTTGCAAGTTCTCCCTGTGTCTGCGTGGGTTTTCTCCGGGTGCTCCGGTTTCCTCCCACAAGCCAAAAGACTTGCAGGTTGGTAGGTAAATTGGCCATTATAAATTGTCACTAGTATAGGTAGGTGGTAGGGAAATATAGGGACAGGTGGGGATGTTTGGTAGGAATATGGGATTAGTGTAGGATTAGTATAAATGGGTGGTTGATGGTCGGCACAGACTCGGTGGGCCGAAGGGCCTGTTTCAGTGCTGTATCTCTAAAAAAAAAAGATGGATCGGTGTTTCTGCAATCGCTGATGTGAGTCTCACATGGTGTATTACCAGGGTAAAGGACATCACTGAGAGGGTGCAGTACATTTTGCAGGGGGAAAGGGAACAACCAGAAGTTATGATCCATGTTGAAACCCATAACATAGGCATGAAAGGGGATGAGGTCCTATAGACAGAGTTTCAGTAGCTATGAATGACATTAAAGAGCAGCAGCTCAACGTTAGTAATCTCTGGATTACTCCTAGTGGTATGTGCTAGTGAATATAGGAACAGTAAGATAAGACTAGAAAAATGATGCAAGAGGGAGGGCTTCAGAAAACTTTGTCAACTTTGCTTCCAATTTCCACCCTTCTCTCACCTTTACATGGTCCATTTCCGACACTTCCCTTCCCTTCCTTGACTTCTTTGTCTCCATCTGTGGGAATAGGTTGTCCACTAATATTCATTATAAGCCCACCGACTCCCACAGCTACCTCGACTACACTTCTTCACACCCTGCCTCCTGTAAGGACTCCATTCCATTCTCCCAGTTTCTCCGTCTCCGACGCATCTGCTCTGATGATGCAACCTTCCACAACAGCGCTTCTGATATGTCTTCCTTTTTCCCCAATCGAGGATTCCCCCCCACTGTGGGTGACAGGGCCTTCAACTGTGTCTGGCCCATTTCCCGCACTTCTGCTCTCATCCCTTCCCCTCCCTCTCAGAATCAAGACAGGTTTCCTCTTGTCCTCACTTTCCACCCAACCAGCCTGCACATCCAGAGGATCATCCTCCGCCATTTCCACCACCTCCAGCCTGATGCCACCACCAAACGCAGCTTCCCCTCTCTGCCCCTGTCAGCATTCCAAAGGGATCGTTCCCTCCATGACACCCTGGTCCACTCCTCCATTACTCCCGACACCTTTTCCATGGGACCTTCTCATGCAATCGCAGGAGGAGTAATACCTGCCCTTTTACCTCCTCTCTCCTCCCTATGCAAAGGTCCCAAACACTCCTTTCAGGTGAAGCAGCCATTTACTTGTACTTCTTTCAATTTAATATACTGTATTCACTGCTCACAATGCGGTCTCCTCTATATTGGGGAGACCAAACGCAGATTGGGTGACCCCTGAGGAATACCTCTGCTCTGTCCTAAAACAATACCCTGAGCTTCCGGTTGCTTGCCATTTCAACATTCCCCCCTGCTCTTATGCAAACATTTCTGTCTTTGGCCTACTCCAGTGTTCCAGTGAACATCAACGCAAGCTCGAGGAGCAGCATCTGATCTTTCGATTAGGCATTCTACAGCCTTGCGGACTGAACATTGAGTTTAATAACTTCAGAGCATGACTGGCCTTTTAAAAAATGTTTTATTTTTTAACCATGTGCCTGCTTTTCATGTAATCAGAGCTGCTCATTATTTTACTATTAACACTCTCTCTGGACTAATGCTTTGTATTTCACCACAAGCATTAACACACCCTTTGCCTTTGTCCCAGGACAGCTTTATTATTTAATCTCTCCTGCCCTCTGCTCTATCAAACACCCTCCCCTTTGTTCTCTCCCCCAGCCCCCTCCCCTTCACTTGCTTAAAACCTAATTCTTTTCTAACCTTTGCCAGTTCTGATGAAAGGTCACAGACCTGAAACATTAACTTTGCTTCTCTCGCCACAGATGCTGCCAGGCCTGCTGAGTATTTCCAGCACTTTTTGTTTTTGCTTCAAATTCCTGGTGCATTGGGACCAATTCTTGGAAAAGAGGGATGTGCAAGCTTTTTTTAAATTTGAGTGTCGCTGAAAACAGAGACATTTTACCTAAGGTGTCTTGCACACATCTGGGCAATTTGCAAGAATACCAATGTAAGGGAAAGCAACAAATTTATACTGTATGAGAAGAGAGTGCTGATTGGTTGACAAGTGAACTCTGATTGGTAGAGGCATTGCCATGGAGAATGCACCAGTTTATGGTGACTGACATTTAACTGCCAAGCTTTGTTTGAAATTTAAACCAGGCAGCTTTACTCTGATTGGCCAAGGCATTGCCCTGAGGAATGAACCAGCGAATGACTGTCACTTATTTTGTTCAGCTGAAACAGGTGCAAAGCACCACACTGTGAGCCTGACCAACAATCTTAAATTGGTTGTCAGCGTAATTCTTAGCAGACTAAGGATTATTTAGCAAATGTTGTCCAGTTGCGAAATCACATCTAATGTTGGACACTGTGTTTTGTGTTTTGAGTTTTGCAAGCACGAGCTGGTTGGGTACGGCCTGTACCTTGCCCATTGCGAACTGTGGAAGGGACATGTTGTTTGATACGATTCGCCAGTCTTTGGGACGCACTGCTTATATACCTAGCATCACACTGGCATTAAAATTCATATATCACATTACTCATTTGTGTGATAGGCAGAACGTCTTTTGGGCTTGGCGGCAGCATTCTGTTAGTGGCGAACACCACATGTGTTGCTACTGCACATCTAGCTAGATTGTCAGTCGGGCTTGCAGTGTGGCACATTTGCATGTACTGGAAGCTACATATATTAATACACAGGGCCCTGTTCTTTGCAGACAGAAAGAATATGTACACACATTGCGCCTGTTTCAGCTAAACAAAATAAGTGACAGCCATTCACTGATTCATTCCTCAGGGCAATGCCTTGACCAATTATAGTCAAGCTGCCTGATTTAAATTTCAAACAAAGCTTGGCAGTTAACTGTCAGTCACCGTAAACTGGTACATTCTCCATGGCAATGCCTCTACCAATCAGAGTCCACTTGCCAACCAATCAGCACTCTCTTCTCATGCAGTATAAATGTGTTGCTTTCCCTTACATTGATATTCTTTCAAGTTGTCCTGATGAGTGCAAGACGAAAAGCTTCGACAAAATGTCTCTGTTTTCAGCAATACTCAGGTTCTGTACGACCAAACGACTACAGTTTTCATTCTTTTATGTGATGTGACCATTGCTGGCAAGGCCTGCGTTTGGTGCCCATTCCTAATTGCCCTTGAACCATCGCATTCCATCTGGTGTTGGTCTTATTTGACTTTTCTATAACAGTTTGGTTCAGCTGAGTGGCTTACTAGGTCATTCCAGAGGGCAGTTAAGAGTCAACCACATTGCTGTGAGACTGGAATCACAAGTAGGCCAGATTGGGTAAGGACGGCAGATTTCCTTCCCTAAAGGACATTAGTGAACCAGATGGGTTTTTACAACAATCCAGTAGTTTCATGGTCACCAATACTGAGACTGCACAGTGGCGCAGTGGTTAGCACTGCAGCCTCACAGCTCCAGGGACCCGGGTTCGATTCTGGGCACTGCCTGTGTGGAGTTTGCAAGTTCTCCCTGTGTCTGCGTGGGTTTTCTCCGGGTGCTCCGGTTTCCTCCCACAAGCCAAAAGACTTGCAGGTTGGTAGGTAAATTGGCCATTATAAATTGTCACTAGTATAGGTAGGTGGTAGGGAAATATAGGGACAGATGGGGATGTTTGGTAGGAATATGGGATTAGTGTAGGATTAGTATAAATGGGTGGTTGATGGTCGGCACAGACTTGGTGGGCCGAAGGGCCTGTTTCAGTGCTGTATCTCTAATCTAATCTAATCTAAAAAATCTAATTCCAGGTTTATTAATTGAATTTAAATTCCATCAGCTGCTCAGGTGGGATTTGAACTCATGTCCCCAGAGCACTGGTTGGGGGCCTCTGGATTACTAGTCCAGTAACATTACCACTACACTACTGTCCCCTCATGAGGAGGTTAACTAACGTTGTGGGAGAGGGTTTAAGTTAATTTGGCAAGGGGTGAGCACAGGTGCACAGGGGACTGGGAGAGGCAAATAGCACTAAAGAATAGTTCCGAAATTGGAAGGATCAGATGTTGGGGAAGGGAGGTGTGGTGGTGATAGGGATGGGGGCAAATCTAAAATGTGTTTAGAGTGCATGTGTGTAAATGCCTGGTGTCGGGTAAATAAGATTGGTGAGCTGCAGGCACAAGTAGTCCCATAGGATTGTGATATATTACATAGCATTACATAGGATATACAGCACAGAAACAGGTCATTCAGCCAAACCAGTCCATGTCGGCATTTATGCTCCAGTTGAGCTTCATCCCATCTTTTCCCTCACATAAATCAATCATCGGAACCCTCAATTCTCTTCTCTCTCATACGCTTGTCTAGCTTCCCCTCAAATACATCTATTACTATTCGCATCAACCATTCCCTGTGGTAACGAGTTCCACATTCTCACCACTCTTTGGGTTAAAGAAGTTTTTCAGTGGCAATAACAGAGACTTGGCTTGAAATAGGGGAGGATTAGGAACTTAATATTCCTGACTGCAAGATTATCAGGAAAAAATGAGAAGCAGGGGCAGGGATGCAGCAGTATTGATCAAAGATACTGTTACAGCATTAGAAATGGATAATGCACTTGAAGGATCAAGGACAGAATCTATTTTGTTAGAATTATGGAAAAATTAAGCAGGTGTTATGCTGCTGGCTGTATTCTAAAGGCCACCAAATGCTGGGGAGTAGATAAAGGAGCAAATTTGCAAACAAACTTCAGAAGGATTTAAGAACTTTAGAGTAATTATGATGGGAAACTTCGTATCAATATAGACAGGGAAAATAGCACAGTAAAGGGAAAAGAGGGGGAGAATTCCTTAAATGTGTACCAGAGAACTTTCTTGATCAGTATGCTTCCAGTCCAACGAGGAAGGAGGCAGTGCTAACTCTGGGGTGTGAAGTGGGACAATGACGCATGTTTCAGTGGGAGAGCATTTGGGAAACAGTGATCATAGTATCATGAGGTTTAGAGTAGGTCTGGAAAAAGATGAGCAAGAATCAAATGTGAAAATATTCAAATGCAAGGGGGCTGATTTCAATGGATTGAGAAGAGATCCGGCCCAGGTAGATTGGAATCAAAGATTGACAGGTAAAACAGAGAATGAGCAATGGAAGATAATAATTCGGGAACAAACCAGACACATTCCCACAATGGAGAAATGAAAAGCATTCAAAGCTAGAACTCCATGGATGACTAAAGATATAGTCACTAAAATGAAACTGAAAAAGGAGGCTTATGTTAAATGTGGTGTTCTTAATTCAGTAGAGGACCAAGCTGAATACAAAAAGTACAAAGGAAAACTGAAAAAGGATACAAGCTGGACAAGGAAGGTATCTAAGAATGAATTAGCGGGTAACATAAAAGAGAACCCAAAAGTCTTTTAAAAACCGACAAGCATTAAATGGGAAGTCAAAGGAAGGGTGGAGCTAACTAGGGATTTTCTTGTGGACGCAAAGGGTTCTAAATGAATACTTTGTCTCTGTATTCATAAGAAGATATTAGGACAGATGACTAAAAGCTTGGTGAAAGTGCTAGGTTTTATGTAGTCTCTGACAGAGATTAGAGAGTGGTAGGTGTTTAGGGAGGTTAGTGCATCCTAGGTTTTCCCTGCAGGTAGATTAAGGGGAAATTTGTTTGAGGTTTTTAGGATTTTGAAAGGAATTGACAAGGTAGATAGAGAGAAAGTTTTTCTGCTAGTGGGGGATGTCTTGGCCGAGGACAAGTGGATGTAACCTTAAAATTGAAGTCAGGCTATTGAGGAGAGAACCACTTCTTCACACAAAGGGTGGTAGAATTTGGAACCATCTCCACAAAAAAGCAGTAGATAATAGCTCAATAATAATTATAAATATGAAATCAATAAATATTTGCTAGCCAAGGGTATTAAGGGATATGGAGCCAAGATACAGATCAGCCATGATCACATTGAATGATGGAACAGGCTCGAGGGGCTGAATGGCCTATTCCTGTTTCGAAGTTCATATGTTCCTATTCCATGTCAGGATGAATGTGAAGGCAGCACAGGAAAAAAATATTGGTAGTTTCTCTTCACACGGCCCAGGGTGTAAGCAGGACTACTGCACCCAGTTGAGAGTTGCAAGCAGACCAGATGGCGGACTGGATAAGGAAAAGTTGGAACAAAATGTGGCTCAGATTCTGAAAATCCAACATTCAGTACTGAATCGTATTGTGTCAATTCAGAACAAAGCTGAACAGATACTAAGTGCACTGATTAATTTTCAGGAAGATCTTGAATGCACCATTGGATAATTGAGGATTATGATATTCTAGTAAATGATAAAAAATATCTTGCTGTCTCTTTCCTATCCAATTGTAGCCATGCTGCTCCCAGCAAACTCACAAATGACACTTCTGCAAGGTACATTATTTAGAAAAAGCTGTTAACATTGCAGTGGCTATATGATTGTTAAACTAATTGATTAATATGGTAGCTTGCAAAATGTATTGTTTTACACTGCATCAACAACTTACAAGTATGTTTGAAGTAAATGTGTTTGAAGAGGAGAATTTGACAAAGCAAGAAGTCTTGTAAAAATAATTTACTTGGAGGAATGTTTCACATCGATCAGCATGACTTCTTTCATCTGAGACTTCTTACATCTGATAGACATCAGCAAAGAGACATCAATAACCAAATCAAGTACCAGGGCTGGGATCGGAGGGGGATATGGTGCGCGCATCAAAATAAATTCACAAAAGGCTCCTACTGATATTTGAGGCCAGAGGAATTGAAAAAAATGTTTTCATTCAACATGGAATCTTGCAAACGGTGCTGATAGAGATCATTGGAATAATTTTGATGGCGCGTTGAGGGCAGGAGGACAGATTGAAAAGAACTGCAAAAAAAAAGAGAAATTTGCCTGTGTGTCTCTTTTAGAGAGTTAGTGCTCACTTCAAATGATCACTTTTTTCTGAGAGTTTCATGGGTAGTCCAGATGCTCTGGATCCCACGGGTAGTATTTAATGAATGGCTGCGTTTGCTGACAATGCCACCACTAGGTGGCACTGTAATTGCACATGCGCAAATGCAGCCTTTGCCACTAAAATGTCACAGTCTGTGACGTCAGGCAGCTGCCAGGATTAAAGATGGCACTGCTCAAATAATCACACGATGGCAACCTAAACACATGGCAGTACACAATGGCCAGAGGGGAGGGAACGAGCAGGCCGGGGAGGGGAGGGAGCAAGTGGGCCAGGGGCTGTGAACGAGTGGGCGGGGGCTTGAGTGAGCAGGTGGGCGGCGGGGGTCGGGAGCGGGCGGCCGGGGGAAGGAGGAGAGCGCACCTGCCACCAGCAAGATCTTTGGCCATGCTCTCGCACCACCCCCTCTCCCCCCGCTCCCCAGACCCCCTCTCCCCCCACCCCTGCTCTCTCCGGCCCGGATCCCCTCACCATCTGCCCACTTTACACGATGACGTCATCTGCGCATGCGCCAACCAGTCCTGGCACTGCGGAAGGCAACGCATGCACATGTGTGCAGATTGGCACAGTCGGATGACAGAAGCTGCCGGCTGCATTGTCAGTAATCACTTTGTTAATGAATCTGCTCCCCAGATCAGTATATTTTTCTGAAATAAAACTGCAGCTTTAGCAAATGCTGTAATACAAACATTTGGTGGCATCACCACTTTGATTACCAAAAGGATGTAGATGCTTTGGAGAGGGTGCAGAGGAGGTTCACCAGGATGTTGCCTGGTATGGCGGGCGCTAGCTATGAAGAGAGGTTGAGCAGATTGGGATTATTTTCATTAGAAAGACGGAGGTTGAGGGGGGACCTGATTGAGGTGTACAAAATCATGAGAGGTATAGACAGGGTGGGTAGCAAGAAGCTTTTTCCCAGAGTGGGGGATTCAATTACTAGGGGTCACGAGTTCAAAGTGAGAGGGGAAAAGTTTAGGGGGGATATGCGTGGAAAGTTCTTTACGCAAAGGGTGGTGGGTGCCTGGAACGCGTTGCCAGCGGAAGTGGTAGACGCGGGCACGATAGCGTCTTTTAAGATGTATCTAGACAGATACATGAATGGGCAGGAAGCAAAGAGATACAGACCCTTAGAAAATAGGCGACATGTTTAGATAGAGGATCTGGATCGGCGCAGGCTTGGAAGGCCGAAGGGCCTGTTCCTGTGCTGTAATTTTCTTTGTTCTCTTCTTTGTTGATAGCATTATTAGTGGGTGGCCGAGATTTATTTCTTACCAGACAAGATTCATGATCTAGTTAATCATTTGGGTGGAGTAGTAATATTGGTCTCCTATAGCTCACCATTTCTTTTCTGGCCTCTTGCGTATCCCTGATTTTCATCTCCATCATTGTTGGCTGTGCCTTCAGCTTTCTAGGCCTGAAGCCCAATCCTTCCCTAAACCTTTCCCTCTCTCCAGCTCTCGGTCTTCCTTTAAGATGCTGCTTAAAACCTACCTGTATGACCAAGCTTTTGGCACTTATGTGGCTGGGTGTCAATCTTTGCCTGATTATGCTCCTGTGAAGCAAGTTTTAAATGACGCTATATAATGCAAGTTGTTGTAGATCCAATGTACTATCATCCATTGGTTTCACTCATTGGTTTGAGCATTGCAGAAGTATCTCAGCTAACTTGTTAAGGGGAATTTTGACCCTCTCTGCTTGGCATAAATTGGGCCAAACAAGAGTTAAACTCCAAGCAATGTTTGTTGCACTCTTTTTCTGCCCTGCGGTCATTTCATCGCTACTGTTTTCTTGGGCAGTTGAGGTACCTGCCTTAAGACTCATGGTATTTTGTCACTTCCACATTCCTAACAGTTACGTGGAATGGAATGGAAGGGGGGAGCTGAATCAACACGGGTGACATCTTTTTTAAGCCCTCTGTTACAAATTTCAGGTCTGCTTTAAATATTCTCTCAGGTTTACCATCATTGGTCTCTCCCATAACCAGATTCTGAATCCATTACGCTTGGGAGTTTACCTCCCAATATCTAGTCACATGATAATGTGACCTGGAGGATTTTAACATTGGACCCCACATTATGCGAACCAGTTACTGCAAACTCACATGAACCGATACATGTGCTTTTCCAGAAGGCAGACTAATTGACACTTTAAGGAGATGATGCAAATCCACAAACTAGTTTATTCTGCAACTGTTAAGTGAACAAACAGAGAAATACTTGTAGTAAATCTCACTAAACTATGACTTGATTCTGTAGCAATCTTGGCGACAAAGGAAACAATTACATACACCACTCTTTCCCTGTAAATAGATTAAATATACATTGATACGAATTTCCTGGACCCATCCTTTTTTTTATTTCCAAAATATACTTTATTCATAAAAATCTGTTAAAAATACATTACCAAACAGTTTCAAACAGCACCAAGTCAAAAAATACAAACAGTGCAAGGGTGATCAGTTTCCTTCAACATAATCATGAGTTGCCTCACAACCCTTCCATTTCATTTGTCGTGCCATATGCATTTTTACATTTTACAGCAAACGAAAATTTTCCTGATATAGTTCGAGGGGTTTTCCATGGATCCAGCCCCTACGTTCAGCTTGGTGGGGGGACCTTACACAGTGGTCTTTCCCCATTGAGCCTTTGCTGCGGCTGCCCCAAGCTTTTGTGTGTCCCTCAGCACGTAGACCAGGACCTTGGAATGTGCCAGTCTGCAACATTCGGTCGTGGACAACTCCTTTGTTTCTTTACTCGCCCTCTTTTGCTTTGCACCATCATCCCTATTGGCATTTCATCTCTATTGCCTTCTACCCTATTACAGACTATCATATTTGTTCTTGCCTTTCTTCCCCTCCCTCCTTTCCCTGCTTCTGTACCAGTTTCAATGATTAGTTCATTAACTTTTGAGAGAACTAATTAACATATCAATACCCTAATTGTCCCAGTCATCCAATTTGCCTTCCTCTATTAAGGTGAATTGACCCATAACTCTAAAAGTCCTAAACCAGAGTTCATCATAAACATTGTTTAAACTAAAGGTTCCTCCTAGGTCAAATAGCCAACAGTCCTTAATTGTGATGCTACTTTGGGGAGGTCTCTTGCATATGAGCAATACAGCTTGCCATGAAGACCATTCGCTGCTCATCCTTACCAAGAAAGGAACAATGTACATATCTGTGTAATATCCCAAAGCATTTCACAATGAGTAAATTACTTTTGAAGTGCAGTCACTACTGTTGCACAGCAGCCATATTGCCCAAGTCAAGTTCTCTCAAATATCAAACCAAATAAATGACTAGTTAATCAGCTTGGTGATATTAGTTGAAAGTTGAACGTTGGCCAGAAGAGCTCCCAGCTTTTCCCTGAAAACTGTGGTGCCATGAGATCGCTTATGTCCATCTGAACTGGCAAACAAAGCCTCAGTTTAATAACTTCTCCAGAGGACAACAGGATAGAATTTCCTCCAATGCTATTTGATCTCCTGCTGTAACTGCCCAGAGAAACAGCGCAAACCACCATTTTTACCATTTCTCCAGGATTTCTACCAGCAAGGATGTGAATTTTAAATTTGTGATGTTTAAAGACAAGACAGGGTTCTTGGTTACCAGAACAACAAAGAACCCAGATCAAAGATCTTTTTGAAAAGCAGACACTACAAGAGTATAACATCTGAAGGACAATGGGTTTCACCCTCCCAGACTTTCAGATCATAAACAAAAGGTCAGTAATTCTGAAAATGTACATACAGATGACAGTTGCAAACACCTGGAAACAATGGAAAGCCCGGGTGACTCTGCTGTAGCTAGACTTCTGGACTTTGCATATTGGAAAAGACAATTGGCTATTAACTTTTGATTCTGAATAAATGCAACAGATTTTCAGAAGGCAAGCAGATGGTAAGGAAGACCAGTAGTGGCAGCATCAGGGGAGGCTGTAAAGAAGCCTCGAAGAAGACCATTGGTGACAACCTCAGAGTGGAGACGGAGAGGGAAGACAGAGACAGAAGATAAATACAGCGCATTGATCTCATTGGAGATCAACTTATTCACTGAAGTCCAGGTCGAAAGCGCTCAGAAAAAGTGAACAAAGCTGATACTGTGAGAAATGTCTGGGAGATCCAACCCATTGCAACTGGGAGGAGTTTGGGACTTTTAGCGGCAAAGATTTCACCATCAAGGAGGACTGTGTAATGTATAAGTGTGATGTGAGGTTTTCAAGTGTTTTAATAAGTGAAGAAAATTTGGGGTATCAGTTACTTACAAAGCACTATTTAGTTAATGCGGATTTCTTTTAGTTTAGTTGTTATAATAAAAGATTTAGAACATGAAATCTTGTAATGTCATTCTTTAAATTGGTCTGGGGATTCATATCTTGTGTTTTAACATTAACAGTCTCACGGAGGTCGTAGCAAATTGGGGGCTCATCCAGGCTATGAATTCTGATGCTGTAAAATGGCTACATTGGAATTTGTTAGAATTTAATCAAACAAGATTTCACAACTATTTATGCTATACTCATAATGAAAAGTCAGCATGTCTACTTTTAATGCTCAAGCCTTTGTGGAGAGAAAAGATTTGTCTCTCAATGATTTAACACAGTTGACAGTGGATGTGTTAATAGCTGTAGCAGCGTAAGTGGGGGTTAGTTTAAAATCAAAAGCTAAAAAAGCAGAAATTGTGGAAGTGTTGGCTCAGCATTTTAACCTTGAAGAAGAAAAAGGTGTTCCTAGTAGCTCTCAGATTGAGTTAGCTAGCATTCAGTTACAAATGAGGCAACTGGAACTTGAAAGAGAAGAAAGGGAAAATGACAGACAATTTCAACTTGAACTGAGAAAATTTAAATTCAAAAGAGAAAGGGGAGAGAAAGAAAAAGAGAGTTACAAAAAGAAAGAGAAGCCAGGAAATTTGAACTGGACAAAGAAAAGCTTAGATTATGCAGACGGAGAATATTAGCTTAGTGCCTAAATTCAGTGAGGAAGCAGTTAAAGTGTGCTTCGTGTCCTTTGAAAAAAGTGGTACGGAGTTGCAATGGCCGAAAGAAAGATGGATAATTTTATTACGAAGTGTGTTAGTGGGAAAAGCATTAGAGGTATAGTCAACACAGTCGGAGGAACAGTCAATTGATTATGAAACGGTTAAAACTGCAGTTCTCAATGCTTATGAGTTGGTACCAGAGACTTACAGGTAAAAATTCAGGAATTTAAAAAAGAAACAGGACCAAACATTTATGGAATTTGCTGGAAAGAAGGAAATGATATTTGATCGATGAACGACACAGCAGTGGCAGATGATTACAAATTGATCAACAAAAGTAGTAGTTACAGGGCCCAATTTGGAAACTTTCAGAGAAGTTGGAAAGATAGGAGGATGGATAATAAGAAGAGATTTGGTTTTATTGAGAGAAAGAGTAAAGATAGAGATACAGGAAATTCTCAGGTAATAAAAAAGATAGTCAGGAGACTAAGGTTGTGTCAAAAGTACCACTGTGTCATTTTTGTAATAAAAGAAGGCATATAAAATCAGAATGCTGAAAGTAACTGTGGCAGGTTTACTGAAAACCTGTCCTAAAAAGGATGCCCCAATAGGTAGCAGTGTTGACAAGCCAGTGGCTTTGGTGATGTTGAATAGTGAGCAGAGGTGTGTTCCCACTGTGTATCAATGAATTAAGCTAGATCCCTGAAGGTTAGCAAAGTTTTGTATCTAGGGGCAAGGTGTCCCTATATTTGTCAGATAAGGCAGGCAAGCCAATTGTGCTGCTTAGAGATATAGTCATTAATGGTAGCAAAGGATGTATATTTTCTCCCAAGTAGTGCAATGAATGTAAAAGTCATAGTGCAGGGCATTGAGGGGTGTTATTTTTCTGTTCCATTGAATAAGGTTAATTTGCAATGTGATTTAGTTACTGGTCCAGTAACAGCGAGAATTGACCCTGATATGCTCATTGAAGGGGTAGATTTGTTGCTGGGGAATGACTTAGCTGGGGGTAAAGTATTATCATCGCCAAGCATTTTGGAAAAGCCTGTTGAGGTTGCTGAACTGAAGTTTTTCAGGAGGAATTTCCTGGAATATTCTCTGATTGTGTAGTAACAAGGTCTCTGGCTCATAAGATAAAACACAATGAGAAAGATTCAGTTGTTGTGGAGGGCAATTCGGGTGTTTGGTTAGCTGAAACTTTTTCCAATGATTTGGATGGTGATATTGGTGAGAAAGGCTCCAAGGCTAGTAATGGTGAATTGTTTAGCAGATCATCTTTGATTGACGCACAACGGGCAAACCCCTGACTTAAGAGGTTTGTCTCAAATGGCATGTTCTGAGGCAGAAGCTGAAATGGTCCCTGAGTGTTATTGTATTAAGAATGGCATTCTAATGAGAAAGTGGAGATTTCTGCAGAGGCCTGCTGATGAGGATTGTGCTCTAGTTCATCAGGTTGTTGTTCTCCCATGGTATCATAGTAAAATTTTGAGAATTGTCCATGAGATCCCAGTGGCAGGTCATTTGAGTTTTTGGAAGACTCGGGCCAGGATAAGCCAGCATTTTTATTGGCCAGGCTTGCATAAGGATGTGGTTGAATGTTGCAGAACTTGCCCTACATGTCAGGTAGTTGAGAAGCCACAGCCTTCAATTAAGCCAGCCCCATTGATACCGATACCTGGTTTTGACAAACTGTTTAGTAGGGTTCTTGTGGATTGTGTTGGACCCTTATCTGGTCACAAGTTTCTGCTAAGCACCATGGATTTGTCCACTATGTTTCCAGAGGCAATACTTTTGGAAAAGATCACAGCATAAGTTGTGATTCAGGGGTTTATTCAGTTTTTTGCTAGATATAGATTACCAAAAGAAATTCGATTGCACCAGGGGTCAAATTTTGTGTCAGGAATATTTCAAGAGGTCATGAGTAATTTGTGAGTGAAACAGTTCAAAATCATCCACTTATCACCCACAGTCACAAGTTATTACCAAACACTAAAAAATGTTAACTCTGCTTCTCTCTCCACAGATGCTGCCTGACCTGCTGAGTATTCCAGCACCTTTCTGTTTTTATTTCAGATTTCCAGCATCTGCAGTATTTTGCTTTTATGATTAAGACTAATTGTTTTGTGTATCCTCATGATTGGGATAAGGGTTTGTCATTTTTATTATTTCCCACCAGGGATACACCAAATGAGTCGACTGGTTTCAGTCCATTTGAATTGGTCTATGGGCCATGAGGCAAGGGGTCCCCTTAAAGTCATTAAGGAGAGCGAGTTTGCTGAGGCTAAGGTCACCTATTTAGGGCATGTCGTGGGTCAAGGTCAAGTGTTGCCTAGAGAACCTAAGGTTCAGGCGATAATACACATTCCAGACCCCAAGACAATTCCTAGGGATTTGTGGGTTCTACCGGAAGTTCATTCCCAACTTCAGTACAGTATCAAAGATTCGCAGAATTGTTACAGCACTGAAGGAGGCCATTCGTCCTGTCATGTCTGCGCTAGCTCTCCAAAGGAGCAATTCAACTAATGCAGTTCCCCTGCCTTCTCCCCATAACCCTGCACATTCTTCCTTTTCAGATAATAATACAATTCCTTTTTGAATGCCATGATTGAATCTGCCTCCATCACACTCTCAGAGAGTGCATTCCAAATCCTAACCACTCGCTACGTGAAAAAGTTTTTCCTCATGTTTCCATTGCTTCTTTTGCCAATTACCCTAAATCTGTGCCTTCTTGTTCTCGATCCTTCCACCAGTGGAAATAATTTTTCCCCATCTACTCTGTCCATACCCCTCATGATTTTGAATACCTCTATCAAATCTCCTCTAAACCCTCTCTTCTCCAAGGAAAACAGTCCCAATTTCTCCAGTCAATCCACATAACTGAAGTTCCTCATCCCTGGAACCATTCTCATGAATCCTTTAGTTACTCCACTGGCGAATTTGTTAAAAAAGGTGTGAAGGCCCAATGAACAAAATCCTGGCAAATGGCATTTGAAATGTTAAAGGCCATTTTAGTAAATGAATCCAATCTAACGGCACCAAATTTTGGCAAGCCCTTTCAAGTAGCTGTTGATGCCAGTTATGTAGGAGTAGGGAACAGTGTGACTCCAGAATGACGATGCTGGTTTTGAATTATTTTTCTAGAAAACTCAATAAGTACCAGAGTACCCCACCATCGAAAATGAGGCTTTAGGTCTTGTATTGGCCCTTCAACATTTTGAGGTATATGTCAATACTGGCCAAGGGGAAATAACCATTTACACTAATCATAATCCATTAAGATTTTTAGAAAAGTTCAAAACCACAAATATCAGATTATTTTGATGAAGTTTAATGTTACAGCCATTTACCCTAAAGATTGTACATGTTGCAGGACAGAGCAATGTAATTACCGATGCTCTATCCAGAATTTAAAGAAAGGTTATAATGGAGGAAAGCAATGCAGAGATGTAAAATATTGTTGGTACCTGTGCAAAGTGTAAAATGTTAATAATGGAAATATTTACAAGGCTATATGTTGATAATGTTGTAAAAAAATCATTACTATGGTAATCAATTTTCTAATTTTAGGGGGAGATGTTAATACTTTGTAGCACAATTATGCTTTAAAAACTGAGATTTTTAAAAGTTTAAGATGGAATCAGAGAAGTCAGGTGACCTCACATCTGGTTAAAGACAAGACAGGGTTTTTGGTTACCAGTACAACAAAGATCCCAGATCAAAGACCTTTTTGAGAAGCAGAGACACTAAGAACAATGAATACATGAAGAACAATGGGTGTCACCCTCCCATACTTTCAGATTGTAAACAAGGAGTAAGTGATTCTGAAAATGTATACATAAATGGCAGTTGCTAACACTTGGAAACAAAGGAAAGCCTGGGTGGCTTTGCTGTAGCCAGACTTGTGGATTTTACATATTTGAAAAGATAATTGGCTATTGACTTTTGATTCCGCTTAAATTCAACAGATTTTCAGAAGACATGCACGCAGTAAGGAAGACCAGTGGTGGCAGCCTCAGGGAGAACATAGAGAGCACCTGCTCTCAGGAGATAGACACAGCAAAAGGCTGTGAAGACTTGAACCTGTTTCAAAAGTTGAGGTTTGCAGAGAAGTAAAAGGCCAATAGGATCGCCAGAGATCACCTTATTCATTGAAGTCCAGGTCGAAAGTGCTCGGAAAAAGTGACTTTGAGAAATATCTGGGAGATCCAACCCCTTGCAACTGGAGGAGTTTGGGACTTATAGATGTAAGGATTTCACCATCAAGAAGGACTCTGTAATGGATAAGTGTGATGTGAGGTTTTCAAGTGTTTTAATAAGTGAAGAAAATACCTTTCTCTGTAATTTGGGGTATCAACTACTTACAAAGTACTATTTAGTAAATGGGGATTTCTTTTAGTTTATATTCCACTTAGTTCAACTTCACTTTCCTGCCTGCTCCAAATATCCCTTGATTCCCTGAGAGATAAAAATCTGTCTATCTCAGCCTTAAATATGTTCAACAATGGAACATTCACAACCATCTTGGGTAGAAAATTGCGAAGATTCGCAACCCTTTGAGTGAAGAAATTTCTCCTCCTCTCAATCCTAAATGATTGGGCCCTTATCCTGAGACTGTTCCCATGTGTTCTAAATTTACCAGCCCAGGGAAACAACCTCTCAGTGTCTACCCTTTCAAGCCCTTTCAGAATCTTGTATATTTCAATGTGATCACCTCTTATTCTTCTAAACTCCAGAGAATATAGGCCCAATTTGCTCAGCCTCTCATCATAGGACAACCCTCTCATCCCAGGAACCAATCTAATGAACCTTCGCTGTACTGACTCCAAGGCAAATATATCCTTTCTTAGATATGGAGATCAAAACTGCACACGGTATCCCAGCTGTGATCTCACCAAAGTCCTGTACAGTTGTAGAAAGACTTCCTTATTCTTGTATTCTTGCAATAAAGGCCAATATGGCATTTACCTTCCTCATTGCTTGCTGTACCTGCAATGGTAACTTTCTGTGTACCACTACTTGGCTAGCTTGTAGTTCATGCATATCTGAAAGGCGAAAGGCATAAAGATGGAATTCAAGTGAGTTGAAGGGGGGGGGGGAAGCAAGAGGTGCATGCTTAGATCATCTTCAGCTTGCAAATCAGAAGAATTGTAGGAAAAGTGTAAAGCAGGATGTGGGAGGAAGGATTAGGTATGAGCATACCATCATCTTTGATGCTTTCAGCCCATTGATGGCCACAGCCTCAGTCATGACCAGTCCAATTCTGTTGAGCGCTGTCCCCTCCATTGGAGTGAGGACATTCAGCCGTCCCTGTTCCCCACTGGTTAGATGAGGTTTGCAGCAGTGCTAAGATGTTAAGTGTGTGAGGGCGAGATGAGCTATGAATGTGAGGTATGAGTCATGCTTAGTAGAGATTATTGTTAGGTAAGTAAAGGGGCGGTGGTGAATTGAGCAGTGTCTGAAGCTAGTGGTTCATTTGTAAGGATATGGCATTTGAAGATGCATTTACTGACCTTGACCACGCGCAGGAACTCGTTGCACTTCTTGCAGCACTGCATCCAGGTCCTTGGGACTATACACAGCTGCTATTGACTACAAGGGCTATTTGCTCCCATTGCCTTCAGAGGGTCCTGGTCCCCTGTGGGTACAGCATCTCTCTGCTCCAGTCCACCTTCGGCACTAATGCTTCCAGTGCTGCATCGGAAAACCTTGAAGCACACTCTCTGCCCTGTCTACCATTTTTCAGTGTTTTTCCTGCTTGGGCACTCTTCCACAGCCACTTTCAGTACCTGCTGCAGCTAGAATGCGTTAGAGAGTGCAGGCTGGCCTTAAGTAGTGTTGGCTAGCTTACACTGCTGCTAGCCTCTCACGATTTTGCATCTCCTGTTCAGGAGCGCAGCAGTGTGTTTAGTCTTATGTTTACCCCAGATTGCTGGATATATTATGTATATCTGACTTATCTCAAAGCAATGCAGATTCACACTTGTAAATAAACTAGTTGATGATTTAATACAACATTTTAAAACAGGGTTGTCCAACATACTGCCCATGGACCAAATTCCGGTCTGCCAAAGGTTTCCATCCGGCCTGCGGATGTAAACTGTACCTAGGCCTTTCCTCATCTTCGCCAGGGGTCTGTGACTGGAGGTGCGAAATTTCCCTTGGTCTTCTTCTTGCAGACTGGCCTTTTGAAAAACATTACACTGTCAGTTCAGCCCGCTGAAACCCCGAATAGTCCGAAGTTGGGAAGCCGTTCCTGCTTCAGCAGCTGTCAGCTGTGAAACTGACAGCGCAATGTTTTTAAATAAACTGACCAACCACAAAGCTGCTGTGCTGAGCGGTCCCACTCCCTGCAACTGTCAGAGAGGGAGGGGAACAAAGAGAGAGAGAGCGGGGGGTCAGAGAGAGAGGGGGGGGGACAGAGAGAGTGGGGGGGGATAGAAAGAGTGAGAGAGAGTGGGGGACACAGATAGAGAGGGGGCACACAGATAGAGAAGAGGCACACAGATAGAGAGAGAAAGGGGGCACAGAGAGAGAAAGGGGGTACGGGGGGGGGGGAACACAGAGAATGAGGACAACACGGGGGAGCAACACATAGAGAGGAAACACAGAGAGAGACAGAGACAGAGATCAAGATCTCTCCTGACTGATGGATAGCTATCTGGAATACCCCGCATCACTACAAGTGTGCAGGCAGACATTGACTACTTGTGCAAGAAAAAAAATGCCAGGTATCACACTAAATCAGTGTCCAACATAGTGATGAGAAAGTTAGTCAATAAATTAATCTTCTCATTTAAAGCTTCTTCACAAAAATGCACATTTGTTGTTGTTTTGATTACTAGTAAGATAACTTTTTAATGCCTTTATCTTTCTGAAATTGTCTCATGGGCTTCTCATGTAAGATGAAAATTGTAATGTGGCCCCCACCCCCCCACATGAAAAGCTTGGATAATCCTGCTTTAAAATACTCTGCACTACAAGATCTTAGCACAATGTCGTCTCAGAACAGTCTCTGTTTTTTTTGTTTTTATTTTCAAACTCTTCAGCCTCACCCACAGGCTTAAGCAATTAAGCACAGTGAACACAGATCAGTGGACAGACTAATACAATCAAACACTACATTTTCCCCCCTTTTGACTAAAGACATTATTTTTGAATTAAAGTCTTCTAAACAACAAACATATATAGGTCAAGTCATTTTTTAGTGTTCAACTTGTCTATTTTCTCCAAGTACAGAAATAGTCTTTGAGATTTAAGGACTTTTAGACCTGTGATTAGATTTACAAATTTGAGGTTGTGGATCTGTTTGATCAGCTTGAGGAGGAGCATTATTAATATCACTCATAGGAAAAGAAAATGTATCCTCATAATCACTTTCCTCAAAATATCCTGGCCTCCTCCCTATCAAATATCTTGCATTCCACTTAGTGTTGTCATCCAACAAATACACATTGGTACTTAGCAAATGTTTAATCTGCTTTGGACCTGATACTGATGAAGCAAGTTTGTGGTCGTGATTTGGCCATTTGATTCCCATCCTCGTCGTCACATTTTTGTTATGTTTATGCCAGGTTGCTGGATACATTATGTATATCTGTTTTATCTCAAAGCAATGTGGATATCACACTTGTATTAAATCACCAACTAGTTTATTTACAGCACTTTAAAATATCTCTGCACTACAAGATCTCAGCACAATGTCTTCTCAGAAGTCTCTGTTTTTTTGGTTGCAGTTTCAAACTCTTCAGCTCCACCCATAGGCATTGGCAATCAAGCACAATGAACAGACTAATACAATCAAACACTACATTTAGCATTGGCTGTATGCTACAATCATGGCAATGAGCAGGCAGCACAAAGTTTGTGTGGGTTAATAATGCATCATGATCCCTGGGCCTGTTTTTGGCCATAATATTTTTGTTAGACATATTGATTTCTACTTTGTTATTGTTAGACTTTTTTTTATTCATTCATGGAATATGGGCTTCACTGGCTAGGCCAGCACTTATTGCCCATCCTTAATTGGATACAACTGAGTGGCATGCTAGGCCATTTCAGAGGGCATTTAAGAGTCAACTACATTGCTGTGGGTCTGGAGTCACATGTAGGCCGGACCAGGTAAGGACAGCAGATTTCCTTCCCTAAAGGACATTAGTGAATGAAATGGGTTTTTACAACAATCGACAATGGTTTCATGACCATCATTAGACTAGCTTTAAATTCCAGATTTATTAATTGAATTCAAATTCCACCTTCTGCTGTGGTGGGATTTGAACCTATGTTCCCAGCACAATACCCTGGGTTTCTGGGTTACTAGTCCAGTGACAATACCACTACACCACTGCCTATAGTTTAACCTTCCAAAATGGAGGCCTCCTCTCCTTGGTGGATGAAGAAAAAATGGTATAAGATTGTCAGGCCTTGGCATGGGAATGAAGATAAGTACATGAAACAAGTGGAGATAATGGTTAGCAGCCTGTGAAATCCACAAATCCACATTGGTACAATTTACAGGTGACATGCACACTTTCCAAATGCTTTTGAAAATAAAACTGAAATGGAGAAAGAGTTGATGAATGTTGTGCTCACCAAGCAATGGACTGTCAGCGCTGGGAGCAAAGAGTGTCTGAGTGAGAATACTAACTTAATGCATATTCAAACTGATCATGGGCTATTCTGTACTTCATATTAGGAATTGGGTCGAAAAACTGTTGCAAATGAATCTTACTTAGGATCCTTGCAGCATCAAAGAGAGACGATGTTGATCTCATCAATGTGGGCTACGTTCTAATTCAAGTCCCCAACTAGGTGAAAAGATGCTACTTAACCCACTGTACCCCCTGCTTAAAACTAATTTTTAATTAACAGCTCGCTATCAATAAATGCATGAAAACAAGTTAAAGAAAGTCTTCAATCATATTGCCCTCTTTATCCCTCCTATATACGGCAGAAATTTCTTCAGTAGATGTCAAGGGAACTTCTGGTTTATTTCCCCTCATCTGCCTTGAAGTAAGTTGCATTGCATTAGAGGTTATAGCACGGTGTCAAACATGGCATGCATTACTACTAATTCTGAGATTAGCACAATTCTCTAACAGGCCCCAAAGCAGCAAGACCATTTTTAAAAATGAAAAATGCCAACAATGATGCCCTTGCTCAACAATACCTTGACATGTAAGCCCAAAAGTACCTTAAAGGAAACAGTAGTACCAGGTTTGAATGGTGGCAGCCTTCCCCTGTTCTGAAAACAGTGCTATTAAAGGAAATCTGTGTAACGGGCCATATGATGACCACCTGCATGTCATTGTCATTGCCATTCCCTCTTTGGGTACAGTTAAATACAGACAACAGAAAAGTCAAAGAGAAAATATGAGTGTAGCACAATTTACGCTCAAATTGAGAAAAGGATTCGTGCCCTTTTTCTCGTCATTGTATCCCGTTTTCTGGCACCATTTAGAAGGATTGAGGAAAATCTATCCTTATATCTTGTTTCCAATCCAATGAAATATCTTCTGTGTCCATTGATTCCCTGATAATGATGGCCAGCACGTAGTACATTTCAACCTCAGTCTCACTTGATATATACCATCCGTCCATTTGGATTGATTAGTTTTGAACCATGCAAATGATATTTGAGTTACTTATGTCTGCTTGTAGAACCTCCTGTGATAAGTGGCATTCCATTTAAAACTGTTACAGTGAATAGTTCCTGAAAGCAATCATTCCGTATGTTTCCTATTTTATTTCATCCTTCATTTTGACCCTGATCGTATCCTTAAGAGTGACAGTTTTCCTCTGATATCATCATTTTTTTTTGTAATTGTTCAACACATGTAAGTGGAGTGGAGTGATACACCACCTCCCCCCACTCCCCTCCACCCCCCCCCCCCCCCCACCTCCCAGACGTTCTGGGCTTAAGTTATTAAAAAAAGAACAAGGAAGATGACTGCATAATCTACAAGTGGTGGGAGGAGCAGAGGAATATCACAAATTAAATCTTCACCACGTGTTATACAGGTTTAAGATTTTGGTACATTCAGAGCATAGGGGAAATTTTCCCTTCCCATCCCAATATGCAATTTAAAAATATATATAGATTCTGGATCCAAGGGGGTAGATCTTGCCTTTGAGCGACAGTATAAAGTAGCTGATAGCAAAATGGCACCCCCCCCCTTTACATCTCTCTCAATTGTTATTTCCATTGAAGAGGGTCCATTAACTTAAAATTCAGGAAAGTTATATTTACCTTCTTTGTTGCAAGTGTTCCTGGAGTCTAAGTAGGCTGCATAGCACCAGAAAAACTGGTGCTATGCAGTCCAATTTCTACGCATAGATGGCTTGGAGACCCATTTAATTTATTGAGAAATGATCCTCAGTCTACATTACAACAGTGACTACACTTCAAAAATGCTTCATTGGACGTGAAGCACTTTGCAATATCCTGGGTCATGAAAAGTGCTATTAAATGAAAGTCTTTCTCTCTTTATAAAAAGTGTGAACGGGACTGGGAGGAACATTCACTTGAAAATTGTGCTAGTCACCATATCAATTAACTGGAAATCTACAATCTTTTGTCAGATGTCTTCTCAAAGTTAACTGTCCTTGCTTATATATTTTTGAAGACTTACTTTTGAATATGAACTCTACCATGTTTCCACCCTTGGGAACAACATCTGCGTGAAAGTACCCAGTGCACAAAAGTAAGGAAGCTTTTCCTACAATTAAAAAAAAAGTGATTACAGAAAGATGCCCACTCTAATTCAAAAACTCACATCCTGCTCTCCACATACTTTCCAACTTCAGATCTTTTAGGAATTCTGGAAACGTGTCATTGCTTTACACTGTAGTCTTTATGCTCCGCGGCTTCTCATTAAATTATTCCCGGACAGACCAGACATTAGAATCATTAAATTTCGCAAGTTGTTAAGATAGCGGACCATAGAATTTCCAGACTGCGAGGAGATAAAAAAGGGCGACACGTTTCATCGTCTTCTGAGATGCTTAACAAAGCATGAAAATGAATGATGTTATTGTAGATCTTAACATCAATCACCCCAAATACAATAGGAAACAATATAGTTTTGTTTGCATTTCAGAGGTGACAAACAACTCTCCTGGCTGGGTTAACATAGTCACTTTCCATTAGTTAACACAAGAGGCAAAGTTGGAATTAAAATGTGGCCCTCAGTTGCTAAGCATTCAGGTCGCCTTGATATGGTGGTTAGATTCCCATTCATCAGCTGACAACAGCAAAATGAAAGAACTTTGGAAGACCGAAAAAAAGCTGATAATGGTGTTCAAAGGAGGGGGATAATTAGTGCTGCTGGCCTGTGCGGCTATGTGTGGAAACTTTCAGACTGCGGCAAAGTGAAGACTGTCACAGAAAATTGAAAACTCCTGTATACAAACTTGACCTGGACACTTCTGTAGGAAGCAGTTCCTTTGCAGTGCAGTGTATTGATGACAAAGGATTGCTACGATGAAAGCATTAAATAAGATGACTAAGGGCTCGAGAAAGAATGGAATCAATACTTTTGATTTAATCCATTCAGAAAGAAAGGTATTAAGTGCTACTCTCAAATTAACTGGTTATAAAGGGAGGGGTACATAAAATAAATGAACTTTGAGCCCTCCTGCCACTGAGTTAGGTATCCACTCCTTTCTAAAGCTACATTTGTGATTTTAGAAGGTTACTGTATTGGGTTAGATGACAACTTGCATGGAGATTTTAAAACTATCTTTAGACTATTTCAGAGAGAAAAGTATTTAAAAGATGTAAGAACCTTCCCCATCATCTTGATGCAGTGAGAAAGTATTACATGGTCCAGTTGGCCTATACTTTTATTTCACTAGATAGATTAGGTAGTTCTAAAAAGTGCACACACATAATAGGAGCAGGAACCAATTAGCGCTGGATTAACATTCATGGTTATTTACAGTTGCTTTTGTGCTTGTACTTGTGCTCTGACTTCCTAAAATTTCACAACCCAAAGAATTAGAAAAATGGGGCTGTTTAGATGTGAGGTGGAAGGAGGTGACTACAGGCTTTGTGTAGACACCACCTCTCTCATTATGCCCCCTCAATCAACACTCTGCACACAGGAAACCGCAATAAAGCCCATCTGCCACGGTTAATCTGCAGCCAAACTTGCGCCCATGTCTGTGCCCGTTACACTTCAGCCTTATTATTTTCTGATCCAAAGCTTCATCAGGGATCAGCCAAAGTCCATTAAAGTAAATAATAGCGAGAAATGACAGGCTTAGCCAGGATTCGAAGGAAGCTGAAGAACTGAAAGCTCTGATTAATAGAGAAAAGCATTAGGAGAAAAGGGGAGACAAAAATGACCTCAATCTGCTCCAGAGAATTCCTGAACCCTGGTTGTCAGGGCAAGTGCTACCATCTGAGCTGCTAGCAATCTTTGCATTTCCTTCACTTTGATGGAGCTGAAAATGAGGAACTCTTAAGGTTCGGCAAGGCCCCAGATCTCAGCTGGAGAACTGTCTGGAATCAACCTGTTGAGAAAATAGGCAGTGGTTATCGACATCTATCAATCCAGGACCCCACTTAAAAACTATTGACAGTTAAAGTTTTAATCACCTTTTGATATGTCAGAACTGTGCAATTAGTGGTTTCCTAAAATGCAGCAGAAATTTCAGATTTACACTTTACCTCAACTGTGACGAGTTCAATCCAACTGTTGCACAAAGAACTGATATAGCTAGGTCTTGATCATTTCAATTCCACAGATATTTTATGTATTTTATGTACAGGAAATGAGGGACTTTATGACTAAAAATTGGTATCACTCTGTGATTGGCCCAAATCCCAATCTGCAACTACTTTCTTTTATTTTACTAATTTCTCCCTCCAATTCGTCCCTCCTCTAAAAGGTGCTAACTCATAATTGCCTCCAGTTCCATGGGTACCAACCACCCATTGGTACTTTGCCCGAGTGGCCACTCTTCCTGCCTGAGCCTGGGCAGGAAGCTATCTGACCACATGGAACATCGCAGCCAAACCCAAAACTCAATGGATGTCCACAGACATGAATTCTCTACAATGGATCATTGTTCCTGTGCCCATTCCTCATGTAAGCTGATAAGAAGGTGGCAGTCAAAGCTCATCTCCAACCTTCACTCTGTGACACTATTGCCTTTTAAGCACTTGTGGCCAACTCACTCAATAAGACAAGGTTACTTTGCCTAAGGACTTATATGCCATCTCTAGCCTGTTGTTCCTGATAGACTGGGAGCATCAGGTGGTGGCAAGGCCAGAATTCCAGGTGCCAGCAACTGTTGAAGAGCTGCCAGTTGCCTGAGCACTACTGGCAGTCCTACCTGACATGGGAGGAGTGAGGAGATAATAGCGGTGGTTTGGTGGTGGGGGGAGAATGGGTGGTGGTTTGGTGGGGGGGCGGGGGATGGTGGTGCCAGAGGACCAGCCATAGCAATTGGTTTCCTGTTCATTATCCATTTCAAAGTGGGAGCAGGTGCTCCAGTCACATTATGGGGAGTTTCCCTAATTTAAGCATTTAAATTTAAATCGATGGCTCTAAAGCATCTTGCACACTATTTTCTTTTGTGCGGGCTCCCATCATATTTTTCACCATGTGGCTGTACTGGGCTGTGCTGACGATCCCAGATTTCCACACTTGACAATATGGAGATCAGGCTCCTGTTGCATTTAAGCATCTTGGCACCCAATATTGCATTATCAAAAACTTTGCCCATGGATTTGTTGCAAGAGCTGATCAGCAACCAGCAAGAGTAGAAAACCTGGCCATCTTTCCCCTTCCTAATGAAGGGGTGTTGCAACCTATTGCACAGCTCCCCACTGCTGCCCTGAGTTGAGATCAACCAACTCAGCAGAGACTTCAAATCAAACCTGGCATTCTCCTAGTATGTGTGATGGAGCTACTCACTCAAACTTTGTTATATTTTTGTTTTCTCCAAGAAGCCTAAGTTCTATGGTGTCACTGAAAATGGTGATAATCTGTGAGTATTTTGGAGCCTCGCCATAACCTCAGTCAATGTCATTCCAAGCTCAACTATCTGGACAGGTTACGAGGAGAAGGGGCATAAGATATATTAATTTCTGCTGCAGATACCTGATTTTGTGGCCTTTGTGTGGTATTTTGGTTGTTTTATGCTGTTGATAACTGCTTCACCATCCTAGGTGTTGGCCACATCTCAGTGATCATAAGAACATAGGAATAAAAGCAAAATACTGCAGATGCTGGAAATCTAAAATAAAAACAGAAAGTGCTGGAAATATTCAGCAGGTCTGACGGCATCTGTGAAACAGAGAAACAGAGTTAACGTTTCAAGTTGGATCTGACTGGGTTCTGAAGAAGAGTCATATCTGACTTGAAACATCAACTCTGTTCCTCTCACCCCAGATGCTGCCAGAGCTGCTGTGTATTTCCAGCACTTTCTGTTTTTATATAAGAACATAGGAACAGGGGAACGCCATTTAGCCCCTTGAGCCAGTTCCGATATTCAAAGAGATCATGGCTGATATGTGACCTAACTCCAAATACCCACCTTTGCCCCATATCCCTTAATACCTTTGGTTAACCAAAATCTATCAATCTCAGATTTAAAATTAACAATTGGTCTACCATTAACTGCCATTTGCAGAAGAGAGTTCCAAACTTCTACCACCCTTTCTGTGAAGAAGTGTCTCTTGACTTCAGTCCTGAAAGGTCTGGCTCTAACATTTAGGCTGTCCCCGAGTTCTAGACACCCCAACCAGCAGAAATTCTTTCTGTCTATCTACCCCTTAAGAACATGAAAGTTTAGATCAAATCACTCCTTACCTTCTAAATTCCAGGAACTACAACCCTAGTTTGTGTAATCTGTCCTAGTAATTTAACCCTTAGAGTGCAGGTATCATTATGGTATGTTGTGCTCCCTCCAAGGCCAATATTTCCTTTCTAATATGTGATGCCCAGAACTGAGCACAGTGTATCAAGTGTGGTCTAACTCGGGCTTTGTATAGCTGTAACATAACTTCTACCTCCTTGTATTCTAGTCCTCTAGCTATAAAGGCCAGCATTCCATTAGCCTTTTTGATTATTTTCTGTACCTGTCCATGATATTTTATGTATATATGTTCTTTTTCTTCTTTGGCCTCCTTGTCTCGAGAGACAATGGGTAAGTGCCTGGAGGTGGTCAGTGGCGTGTGGACCAGCGCCTGGAGTGGCTATAAAGGCCAATTCTATTTATGTACATTTTATGTACAGTATGTTACATTATTTTATGTAGATTACATTTTATGTACAGTTGGCAGCACTCTCGCCTCTGAGTCAGAAGGTTGTGGGTTCAAGTTCCACTTCAGGACTTGAGCACAACAATCTAAGCTATCATGCCAGTGCAGTACTGAGGGAGTGCTGCACTGTCAGGAGGTGCAGTCTTTCAGACGAGATGTAAAGCCAGGCCCTGGTCTTCCCTCATGGTGGACATAAAAGATCCAATGGCACAATTTTGAAGAAGAATAGGGAAGTTTTCCCTGGTGTCCTGGCCAATATTTATCCATCAATTAGCATGATAAAATGCATTATCTGGTCAATATCACATTGCTGTTTGTGGGACCTTGCTGCGCACAAATTGTCTGCCATGTTTCCTGCATTACAACAGTGACCACATTTCAAAAGTACTACATTGGTTGTAAACTGCTTTGGGACATCTGGAGGTCTCATTTTTTCCATTTGGTCATCTGCCTTTGTGCCTTTCCGTTAGATCCTTTATAAATATGGCACATTGATGTTCCCATGCAGAATCCACCTCTGCCTAAGTTTCTTAGAATGCTTGTGGGTGATCGATCTCTAAGGCTGCACCTCCTGATCAACATACCCAGAGGTGGGGAAAATGCACTCGATTGAGGAATAGTACTAGAAGAAAAGTTGTTTTCCAAAAGGAAGCAGTTACACACTTATACCACGTGCAGTAAGTGGACCTACAGTCCACACCCACCATTCTGCCACTGGATGTTAAGGTCTCAACTCCTTTAACATGAATGCCAGGTGTTTATTCCAGGCTGTCATTAGGTATTCTGTAGCATAAGACAAACAAGCATTGAGTGAGTCACAGATGGAGAGCTGGTAGCACCATCTCAAAGAATTGCACATAGCCATATTTACTTCCTTGCTCAAAGCCATTATGGAGATCAACAGGAAAGGATACCACTCTCTCAATGTCTAGTCCATTTGTAGCCAGCCAGACACGACCATGCAACTGAATGCAGGCTCTGATACTGAGGCTCCTTGAGCTTCTACACACTCCAGGATGGACTGTAGTGCTGAAAACCCATCCATCAAGGTCCCACACGAGTCTAGTAAACTTCCCCACTAGACCAGACATCCGAAAACTGAAAAACTACCCAACAGATTTGTGTATCTTGCAGAAAGCCCAAAATGTTGCTAGCTAACCTGTTCGATATTTACTGCTCATACAGATGATACGGCCAGGTGAGGAGGAGGTCTCAGGCTCTCCTCTTGCCCCTTCCTCTTATTTGACCTCAACAGGGTTTATTCCTTTTAAACAGTGATTATGCTTACCACCTCTGAGTGTTTTATCTTTTTCCTTTACTGTGATTGAGAAAGAACCTATTGGACAGGTTTTCTTGAGTTGAAACAAGAAAGAAGTAAGTTTATTATACTTAACACTCTAACCCAATTTAAAAATACGCTACACATTCATGCACACATTCACACGAGAATCATACACACACAATAGATTACAGGAGGGAAAATAGATTTGATGATTGGATTAAAGTTCAGAATAAATGGAACTTAAATCCAGTAGTGTTCGGCTGAAGCTGTATTCTTGAAGTCCTCACTGGTCAAAGTGCACTTTGATTGGCTTGCTTTGCTCAGGGTTGCTTGAAGGCAGAATGTGGAGTTGGTTCTCTTCCCCCTGTCGCTGGCTGTAGCGGTCGATAGGCTTGGAGGGTCCCAGTCGCAGATGGTTTTAACTTGATGTTTTCTGGGGAGAGAGAGAGAAGAGTGAGAGAGAGGGAGGGGAGCAGCAACCTTCTCAGCTGCTGTCCACTCGGTTGCTGCCTGTCTGCTTGTCTGTAACAAATGGTCACATGGTTCTCTCACATGGGAACACCACCACCTGCAAGTTCCCCTCCAAGTCACACACCATCCTGACGGAACTGTATCGCCGTTCCTTCACTGTCGCTGGGTCAAAATCCTGGAACTCCCTTCCTAACAGCACTGTGGGTATACCTACCCCAAATGGACTGCAGCGGTTCAAGAAGGCAGCTCACCACCACCTTCTCAAGGGCAATTAGGGATGGGCAATAAATGCTGGCCTGGCCAGTGACGCCCACATCCCATGAATGAATTAAAAAAAAAAACTCCCCTTTGTTTTTAATGAGATCCAAAGTCTAAAACCCAAAACTTTTCATAGGTGGGGTTGGCAGTGTTTATCCCCTGGAGGATGTCTCCACTTATGAATGCCTCAAGATGGTTTGGAATGTCCTGCTAATGAAGGTGATCTGGCTAATCTACTCAGTTAGCCAAAGCATTGTTCTGGCTAGGCTTCTTGTTTGACTTTTTGTCTCCAGTTTAATCTCCTGGTATTTCAAATGTAATTGCAGTGGCCATCTTGGCTGCTGTTTTTTACTTTTAAAAGTTAACTTGTAAGATTTTTTCCATTAAGAGTCTAAGGTAAGTTTCCAACCGATGAAATTAATATTTTCCATTTGGCATATAGGGTTTTTCTGACACAGATCAAGCCTTCCAACAACCTTGCATTGTATCTCATGCGTACATATACCTCACCTTCAAGAAGCAAATATCTTCCAAGATCAAAACACTTCAAGTCACTGTAATGGTAGTTACTTACTGGCATCCAGGTTGATATGCAGGTTGTACGCATGCCTATCACTATGCATGTGCTCCTTCAACCTCCCAGCAATTCAAGGAAACCTTCCGACTGGGAAGCACAATAGGATGGCATCTCAAGAGCACAATTGCAATCTGGAGAAAGGCCTCCTTGGTCAAGCGTAGATGGTGAATCATATCTTCTCTGAATCATAGTTCTTGTGGAATCTTTGAAACCACTTACTTGGGCATATCAGAGGAGATATGTAACCCAGCTCAGGTACAGACAGACCACCCTCTAATCATTCCTCTGGAACTCCTCCTTGTCCTCTAGCACCTGGAGAGCAAGAGGAATTCCAAAGGGATACCCATTCTATGCTTCAAAGTGTAACTCTAAGCGGAGAGTAACTCTCCAAAATGGTAGGTTCAGTCAGAGATAAATATGTAAAAATCACCAGGAAATTGTCTGGAAGATAATGCAAGGTACAGAAAGATCACAATAACTAACACAAATGTGCCTCCATTGTTATTGGTAAAAGCACAGCTTTTAAGAAGTTTTGGGCTACAGTCTGGAAAGTCAGGCTCAAAATGTACTTATTGGAGCAAACCACTGAGAAATACTGGACAGGGAAGGTCCACCCTCATTAGAATATTTTTCAAAGGTCTAATGAGACTCCCACTGTCGAGCAGCAGCAGGCTCCTACTCTGATGAAAGGTCACGACCTGAAACGCTAACTCTGTTTCTCACTCCACAGATGTTGCCAGACCTGCTGAGTATTTCCAACATTTTCTGTTTTTGATTCAGATTTCCAGCATTCGCAGTATTTCGCTTTTGTGTCCTAGTTCTCCACTGCTGCTTAAGTCAGAAGATACCAGGCAGTGTGCTCTTGGCACATTTCCAGTGCAGAGTTGTCACCCTTTCTTGTGCTCCTCCTCCACTCCGCCACCCCACCCTGCTCCTGGCACACACCCGCTCCCCCACCTGACCTTGTGGCTGACACATCCTTGCGCCACAGTGATGGAAAATCTCCCCTTCAGTTGAGAGTGCTTCAGAAACACAAGTGTCAGCTGGAGCTATGAGCAAAATCACAGTGTGCCCCAGATGTGATACAGAGGCACATCTGGAAGGCTCATCAGTAGCAAACACTGAAATTAGGTCAGTGTCAGCTTTAAGCACCAGCTAAGAATCATGTTACTCTGAAAAAGCATTGGACATAATTGTCCCGCATGTATCAATTAAGGCTATTTGGGTGGCACATGGACGGTAATTACCTGCAATTACTGTCCCAGTGCAAATACACCCATAGTAATTTAAGCTATCCCAATGGCACACTGAGTGTAATTATTCAAATTAACTGCGTAACATTAGGAAATGAACTCCATGGCCTTTGGTAAAAGGTTAGACTTTTCAGTAAGCATATTTTAGGAAGCTCCTTTCAATGATGTCTGTTTGCTCTGAAGAGAGTTTGCGATTGCCCTACATCTAGCGCGAGATGAAACATTTGCCTCCTTCAGAGTTTACTCTTTACACGGCCTTCAAGATGTATGAAATTGCTGGGTTGGCTATTTTCTTTTAACTTTTCAGTTCATATTGTTGATGCTGAAACTAGCAGTGATATTACAACAATTACTAAAATACAATCCTAATCTACGCAACTCTCTAAAAATATGAACATTTAAATACTTGACCATCATTCACTGCATCTTCCTCTTCTCTATCAATTCAATTACTATCTTTCCTCTTACTATATATCTATCTAATCAAACCCAATCTAACCCATTTTATAGGGTTGATTACCTGATCGGGTGCTTCTGATGAGGCGTTGTGCTTGTTGAGAGCACTGGTTGGAAAGTTGTGCGTTGCAGCCTCTGATTTTCCATTCATTCATTTAAATACTCCAAGGACTGAAGGCCCAGGGATTCCCAGCCAGTGCTGACTGTAAGAGCCACTTCTTGCCCGGAGTACACAATCTCAGAATCAATTCCTCTATCTGGTATGTTAAATGGTAACTTCAATAGACTGCACTGACCTTGGTTTCCCTGCTTCTTGGATTATAAACTAGGCACAGGAATTTGGACTCACTTGTGACAGTATAGTCATGGCCTGCCTTTATTCACACTGCCACTGTACTTTTACCCTAGTCAACACATGCCAGAATACACTATATTGGACCAGAATTTGCTAAAGCAGGGCTGACACTTCTGTGCGTACTCATGCTGTACTCACCTCATTTGCTGTTTGTGGGATCTTACAGTGCCTGCATTGGATGCTGCCTTTCCCTATATAACAACAGTGACTGTACTTTAACGTCATTCATTAATTGTGGAACCCTTTGAGTTATCCTGAGCATGTGAAATGCATTATATAAAACTTAAGTTCTTTCTTTCTATATGTATTCTTTGTGTCATTCGTGCCACACAGTTTGATGGCCTTCCATAATTGACACTTTCATTTTGCTGCTCTTTGTGCCTTTTGTTTCTTCCCTCTGTTTTCTCAAGTTGAACTGTAGCAGTGTTTGTAAAACTATGACCTTAAAAAAATATTGGTGGGGGCAGGGGAAACAAATGCAGAGTATACAGGTAATCAGATGTTTGCATCAACACAAGGAAAGTTCCTCTTGTCACTTCATCTGGAGGTATGTAATGCTGATACTAAAGAAAAAAAAAGAGAGAAGTATGAGGCTCCCACTTGCTTATCCTTAACAAGTGAATCAATGCAAAGCCCAAAACAGTTTATCTTTCAAACTCGAATTTCTCTTCCTTTCATTTGTTCTTTCCTCCATTCAAAACTGAGATTGATAGATTTTTGCTGGACAAGGATATAAAGAGTTACAGACCAAGAGTTAAGGTACAGATCAGCCAGGATCTAATTGACAAGTTGGATGGCTGACTCCTGTTCCATTCCCTCATGCTGACTTTCAATCTTCTCGCCCTCTCACGTTTGTCTCTTTCAGGCTCCCTGAAAGGCAGCAAACTTTTGAAATTTGGTTAGAAACAAGTCTGAGCTCTATGCTGCAGCCCACTGAGTTTAAAAAGTTCATCTATTATTCATACCATCAATAGAAAACATAATCATTGGGGAAATTAATTAGCAAACATGTGTTTACTAGCAGACTTGGTGGGGCACAGTGGGGATGTGTGGTGTTAGCAAGCATCAGAAGCCCCTATAGGCTCTGTCTGATTTTGACCTTTCATTATGGGGATGACAGACAATTTGTTTTGAAATGAATTTTGATTGTCTGAACCTGTATTCAAATCTGTGTGTAGTCTAGGCTCTATAATTCGGTGAATATTTGAAGCCATTTATTTCGATCAAAGATCTGTTGCTTGACATGTTCCCTCTGCTGTTGAGCATTGGTGGTAAGCAGGAGAGGGGGTGCATGGGGCTCAGATACTTGGAGGAGTCTTGTTGTTTCATTGAGAGTTCACTGCCTGGAACTTGCTGTACTGGTAATTAGATTAGAGATACAGCACTGAAACAGGCCCTTCGAGTCTGTGCCGAACATCAACCACCCATTTATACTAATCCTACACTAATCCCATATTCCTACCAAACATCCCCACCTGTCCCTATATTTCCCTACCACCTACCTATACTAGTGACAATTTATAATGGCCAATTTACCTATCAACCTGCAAGTCTTTTGGCTTGTGGGAGGAAACCGGAGCACCCGGAGAAAACCCACGCAGACACAGGGAGAACTTGCAAACTCCACACAGGCAGTACCCGGAATTGAACCCGGGTCCCTGGAGCTGTGAGGCTGCGGTGCTAACCACTGCGCCACTGTGCCGCCCTAGCAGGAGAATCACACGTCAGGTGCATAAAGGTTTCTTAAAGGAAGCTACTGAGGTTGAGGCTCCTGCCCTGTGTCTTCCACAGTTTATTCCTATTGTTGCTGAGTGCCAAATGTATGCAATTTTGAAGTTTTCTTCTAGCCTTCTGAATTGAATTTTGTAAATGGCCAATTAGGATTCTGCCTGAGCTACAATACCGAAAAAGCTCTTATTAAAGTCACAAATGACATTCTATGTGACTGTGACAAAGGTAATCAATCCTTCCTCATCCTCTTGACCTGTGATCTAAGCCTCATTCATGCCTTCCTTACCTCTAGACTTGACTATTCCAATGCACTCCTGACTGGCGTCCCACATTCTGCACTCCTTAAACTTAAGGCCATCCAAAATTCTGCTGCCTGTGCCTTAGCTCACACCAAGTCCTGTCCCCCTCTCACTCCTGTGCTCGCTGACCTACATTGGCTCCCAGTCAAGCAACATCTTGATTTTAAAAATCTCATCCTTATTTTCAAATCCCTTCATGGCCTCACCCCTCCCTATTTCTGTCACCTCCTCTAGGCCCACAACCCTCGAGAATTCTGAGCTCCTCTAATTCTGGTCTCTTGTGCATCCCCAATTTTAATCACTCCACCATTGGTAGCCACACTTCCAGTTGCCTAGGCCCTAAGCTCTGGAATATATTCCCTACACCTCTCCACCTTTCTACTTCACTCTCTGCCTTTAAGATATTCCTTAAAACCTACCTCTTTGACCAAGCTTTTTGGCCATCTGACCTAATATTTTCTTATATGGCTCGGTGTCACATTTTGTTTTATAATGCTCCTGTGAAGCTCCTTGGGATGTTTTATTACGTTAAAGGTTCTATATAAATATAAGTTGTAGTCGGCGGCTGCAGTCTTTGACATGGTTGACCACACCATCCTCCTCCATAAGCTTGTAGTCATTCAAAGGTCTGCTCCCCATTTCTTAACTCGCACCAAGTCCTGATCACCCATCACCCCTGTGCTCACTCACCTACATTGGCTCCTGGTCAAGCAAGGGGAAGGTTGTGATTTCAAAATTCCCATCCTTGCTTCCAAATCCCTCCATGGTCTCGCCCCTCCCTATCTCTGTAACCTCCTCCAACCCTACAAACCTATGAGATAACTGTGCTGCTCTAATTCTGGCCTGTTGACCATCACTGATTTTAATCGCTCCACCATTGGTGACTGTGCCTTCAGCTGCCAAAGCCCTAAGTAAAAACAGAAAATTCTGGAAATACTCAGCAGGTCGGGCAGCATCTGTGGAGAGAGAAGCAGAGTTAATGTTTCAGGTCTGCGACCTTTCGCCAGAACCCAGCCAAGGCCCTAAGCTCTGGAATACCCTCCCTAAACATCTCTGCCTCTCTACCTCTTTTTCTTCCTTTAAGATGCTCCTTAAAACCTATCTCTTTGACCAAGCTTTTAGTCATCTGCCCTAATATCTCCTTATGTAGCTTGTGTGATATTTTGGTTTATAATGCTCCTGTGAAGCGCCTTTGGCTGCTTTATTACATTAAAGATACCATATAAATACAAGTGGATTTTGTTGCTGTTGTTGTTGGAGTCACTTGAGTGGGCCTGTGCTATTGCCCTGAGGGATCATTGCATAATCTTGGAAAATTCTGGCCATTATCCTGTTTTTGGGCATGTCCAGTGATCCGTGTGGAGCAGAATCCTGTGTAGTTAGGAGGCATTGAAACCATGCACTATGGCTATTTCAAACCAATTCTCCAGCATGTACAATCCAGACATGATAGAGTACTGTACATTGGTCTCTATAATACATTCATAGCATTTGCTAGTGAAACAATGGCCACTTTAAGGTCTTAGGTACATGGGGATCATACTGTCGTGGGCCCTGGAGTTTCCAAGCTCTCCATTATGGCCAGAAGGTCCGATACCTAAAGTACATCATGTGGGAATACACTTACCTTGTCAAGTGCCCATACAATTTCTTCAAATTTCACAAACCATGCACTGGGGGTATTATACACACCTGCAAGAAGTGGACACAACCCAAGATCTCCAAACAATGCCACTCATCTAGTCAGGCTCTTGTTGAGCAAGACCGCTGACACAGCAGCTTCAAAGTGAGCGAACCAGCCACTAGGTCAGCCACCTCTCACCCAGGAATAGGTTAGAAGACCAATGGTCCATCTAGCATAGAAATACCATGGTTCCATTCCAGAGACTTGAGCACAAAATCTCCAGAGCAGTACTGAGGGAGTCATATTTAGTTCTTTCTTTCTTTGATACCCCTGTATCCCATTTATTGTCAAGAATCTGTCTGGTTCCTTCTTGACACCCATTAAGATTTCTTGTTTGACCACCCATGCCAGTAATCTGTTCTACATACTTACCACCCATTTAGTAAAATAATGCACCTCCTATTTTCTTTTGACATCCTTAATTTGTAAATATGATACCTTGTACTTTAATCTTGTACACGGCAAAAAAACCTCTTTGGTGCCAATTTGTCCAAATCGTTAGTGAATTTAAATTCTTCTACATGATCAAAAATTAGTGCTAGACCAGTTAGGAGTGAACGCAAGAAACAATTTTCACACAAAGGGTCGTGGAAATCTGCAACTCTCTCCTCCAAATGGCTGTAGATGCTGGGTTCATTGAAATATTCCAAACTGAGATTGATAGATTTTTGTTAAACAAGGGTATCAAGGCAAGTAAATGGAGTTGGGATACAGATCAGTAATTGAAATGATTGACTAGAACATGGTTAAGGAACTGAATGCCTACTTCCATTCCCTATGTTTTCTATTTTTCCCAGTTGCTACGACCAGGTGAGGAAGGTGTCTAGGGGTCTTTTCAGCCTTCAGTTGGTCTTATTGTAACAGGGTTTAATTTTTAAACACAGTGTTTTGAGCTCCCCCTTGGTGAATCCTTGTTCACCACCTTCCAATTATTCTTCTTTTGGGCCTCCTTATCTCGAGAGACAATGGATACGCGCCTGGAGGTGGTCAGTGGTTTGTGAAGCAGCGCCTGGAGTGGCTATAAAGGCCAATTCTGGAGTGACAGGCTCTTCCACAGGTGCTGCAGAGAAATTTGTTTGTTGGGGCTGTTGCACAGTTGGCTCTCCCCTTGCGCCTCTGTCTTTTTTCCTGCCAACTACTAAGTCTCTTCGACTCACCACAATTTAGCCCTGTCTTTATGGCTGCCCGCCAGCTCTGGCGAATGCTGGCAACTGACTCCCACGACTTGTGATCAATGTCACACGATTTCATGTCGCGTTTGCAGACGTCTTTATAACGGAGACATGGACGGCCGGTGGGTCTGATACCAGTGGCGAGCTCGCTGTACAATGTGTCTTTGGGGATCCTGCCATCTTCCATGCGGCTCACATGGCCAAGCCATCTCAAGCGCCGCTGACTCAGTAGTGTGTATAAGCTGGGGATGTTGGCCGCTTCAAGGACTTCTGTGTTGGAGATATAGTCCTGCCACCAGATGCCAAGTATTCTCCGAAGGCAGCGAAGATGGAATGAATTGAGACGTCGCTCTTGGCTGGCATACGTTGTCCAGGCCTCGCTGCCGTAGAGCAAGGTACTGAGGACACAGGCCTGATACACTCGGACTTTTGTGTTCCGTGTCAGTGCGCCATTTTCCCACACTCTCTTGGCCAGTCTGAACATAGCAGTGGAAGCCTTACCCATGCGCTTGTTGATTTCTGCATCTAGAGACAGGTTACTGGTGATAGTTGAGCCTAGGTAGGTGAACTCTTGAACCACTTCCAGAGCGTGGTCACCAATATTGATGGATGGAGCATTTCTGACATCCTGCCCCATGATGTTCGTTTTCTTGAGGCTGATGGTTAGGCCAAATTCATTGCAGGCAGACGCAAACCTGTCGATGAGACTCTGCAGGCATTCTTCAGTGTGAGATGTTAAAGCAGCATCGTCAGCAAAGAGGAGTTCTCTGATGAGGACTTTCCGTACTTTGGACTTCGCTCTTAGACGGGCAAGGTTGAACAACCTGCCCCCTGATCTTGTGTGGAGGAAAATTCCTTCTTCAGAGGATTTGAACGCATGTGAAAGCAGCAGGGAGAAGAAAATCCCAAAAAGTGTGGGTGCGAGAACACAGCCCTGTTTCACACCACTCAGGATAGGAAAGGGCTCTGATGAGGAGCCACCATGTTGAATTGTGCCTTTCATATTGTCATGGAATGAGGTGATGATACTTAGTAGCTTTGGTGGACATCCGATCTTTTCTAGTAGTCTGAAGAGACCACGTCTGCTGACGAGGTCAAAGGCTTTGGTGAGATCAATGAAAGCAATGTAGAGGGGCATCTGTTGTTCACGGCATTTCTCCTGTATCTGACGAAGGGAGAACAGCATGTCAATAGTCGATCTCTCTGCACGAAAGCCACACTGTGCCTCAGGGTAGACGCGCTCGGTCAGCTTCTGGAGCCTGTTCAGAGCGACTCGAGCAAAGACTTTCCCCACTATGCTGAGCAGGGAGATTCCACGGTAGTTGTTGCAGTCACCGCGGTCACCTTTGTTTTTATAGAGGGTGATGATGTTGGCATCGCGCATGTCCTGGGGTACTGCTCCCTCGTCCCAGCACAGGCATAGCAGTTCATGTAGTGCTGAGAGTATAGCAGGCTTGGCACTCTTGATTATTTCAGGGGTAATGCTGTCCTTCCCAGGGGCTTTCCCGCTGGCTAGGGAATCAATGGCATCACTGAGTTCCGATTTGGTTGGCTGTATGTCCAGCTCATCCATGACTGGTAGAGGCTGGGCTGCATTGAGGGCAGTCTCAGTGACAGCATTCTCCCTGGAGTACAGTTCTAGGTAGTGCTCAACCCAGCGGTCCATCTGTTTGCGTTGGTCAGTGATTATGTCCCCCGATTTAGATTTGAGGGGGGTGATCTTCTTGATGGTTGGCCCAAGAGCTCTCTTCATGCCATCATACATTCCTCTGATGTTTCCGGTGTCTGAGGCCAGCTGAATATGACTGCATAGGTGTTGCCAGTAGTCGTTTGCGCAACGCCTAGCTGTTCTTTGTGCAGTACTTCTGGCTGCTTTAAGTGCTGCAGATGTTAAATCGCTGGGGGCTTTCTTGTAGTTCAAAAGTGCAATGCGCTTAGCGGCTATGACAGGTTCCAGCTCTTCATTATGAGATTGAAACCAGTCTGCATTTCTCTTCGCACTTTTGCCGTAGGTGGTCAAAGCTGACTCATAGATGGCGTCTCTGATGTGGGCCCACTTGGTCTCAGCATCCCCTGTGGGAGTGTTTTGAAGGGCTGTTACAAGTGAATTTAGAAATTTTTGTAACAGCTGTGGGTGAGAAATTCTGCTCGTGTTGATGCGCGGGTGGCCCTTCTGCTTGGAATGATGCAACTTCTTTGGTCTGAGTCTAACCTTGCTGCACACCAGGGAGTGGTCGGTGTCGCAGTCCGCACTGTGGAAGCTGCGTGTGATTTGAACACTGTTTAAGGCGGCTCGCCTTGTGACAATGAGGTCTAGCTGGTGCCAACGACGTGATCTTGGGTGCCTCCATGAAACCTGGTGACAGGGTTTAGTGTGAAAGAACGAGTTGGTGATGCAGAGGTTATGATAGGTACACAACTCAAGCAGTCTCTGCCCGTTCTCATTCATCCTTCCAACGCCATAGCGCCCAAGGCAGGAGGGCCATGAGTCATGGTCGGCCCCAACCCTGGCATTAAAGTCCCCCAGCAGGAATAGGTGTTCGGTGTTGGGGATGCTGCTAATGATGTTATGGAGTTGTTCATAGAACTGGTCTTTAGCTTCAGGTGCGGAACAGAGTGTTGGAGCATAGATGCTGAGTAGGTGTACTGGACCAGAGGTGGTGAGCAGTCGGATGGACAGTATGCGTTCCGAGCCATTTGAGGGAGGCTCTATCATGCTGAGCAAGGAGTTTCTGATGGCGAAGCCCACTCCATGCTGTCTTGGTTCTTCAGGATCCCTGCCCTGCCAGAAGAAGGTGTAGTCTTGCTCTGCTAGAGAGCCACTCGCGGGGAGGCGAGTCTCCTGAAGTGCTGCAATGTCCACATTGAGTCTACTGAGCTCGTTGTTAATGATGGCGGTCTTCCGAGAATCGTTGATTTGTGTAAGGTCTTCCGACAGGCCAGGACACATAGTTCTGACGTTCCAGCTTGCAAAGCGAAGGGCTGGTACCTTCTTTCCTTTTTTCATGTTGTTTGGTGTGGTGTATCAGTCCACCTTTCGGGCAATGACCCTGAGCTCCAAGCACCCATTGAAGCAGGCAGACTGTGGCGGGACAGAACCTTATTGACCGGGGGCTGCCCGGTTTGAGGCGGGCGGTAGCTGTCCAGTGAGGTGCAATGACCTCTCCCACCGACTTCCAATTATAAGGCAAAGAAATGAGCATAAACAGGCTTTCTTAGGTTTCAAGAAGAAAAATGAAATTTATTAAACCTTAAACTTAAACTCTAATTCGGTTAACGCCTATGGATATACGCCACACCCCACGCTAGCATGCATACGCGATATGCACATGCAAATAGGGACAGAAAAGAGAAGAAAAATAAAATGGAGAGGTTTGAGGCAATATCAGAAGAGTTTCTTGTTATTGTGCTTCAAGCTCACTTTTTTCCTTTTGAAGGTAATTCTTGCTTTTCATTGGGGCCCAGTATTCTTCTTAAACCTTATTCACTGCAGGAGACGTTTCTCTCTTGGGGTTCATATGTCTTCAATGGTTTCCGATGCTGGTGAGAGCGAGATGAGAGCAGACAGGAGAGAGAAGTTTCCAGTCCAGGAGAAAACAGCTTACTGAGTTTTAAACTCTGTGACAAGTTCGAATTCAAAAAACACCAACTGCCAGTTAGTCATGTGACTAAACTGGTCTGACCAGGTCTTCTGTGTATCGGGGAAGCAGTGACTGGTTCCTTTGTTCCAACACTGTCTGCTAGTATGCAAAAAAGTTCTTTCTGGCGAGGGGCTTTGCAATTCCTTGTGATAGGCCCTCTTTTCTTCCCCACAACAATTTTAAGTTTTAATGTTCATGTGCGAAATAATGTGTGCCTCATTCTTGGCAGGTGGGGGCCTGCATGACACCTCCACACCCAGGGGAATGAAATGCGATTTGAAAAAAAACGCGCATTTCATTGCAAGGTTTGAGAGAAATATAACATACAGAAGGAAAAACCATGCATTTCCTTCATTCATTTCCATTCCTTCATCAATCTTAAAGCCTATTAAAATTGTCTTTTCTGGGTGCCAGTGCTGCTTTAATTTCCCGTTTTTGGCATCAAGTAGCCACATGGTTCTTTGCGGAAGCTTTTCTTCAGTTTGCCCATTGCCATGACTGTTAAGGTAACTTTTGTTTCAGGAGATGTAGTAGTGGCAGGTATATCTTGAACTCTCTTTCAGTGTTTTGCTGAGTCATGCAAAGACTTTTACTTTCAGGGGATGGGTGGTTCCCTTTTCCTCTGACTGTAGGGGAGGATTCTTTGTTTAAACTCCCTTTTGTTCTCTGGAACATTCCTGCCTGCACTTCGACTAGGTGAGGCATCACCCTCACAGTTTCTCTGCTCCCTAGAGATCACTCTTTGTCTCTGCATATTTCTGTAAATGCCGTTATCAACTCTGGTGGGATGCTTCTAGAGTCTGTATTTACAAAGGAGGATGTGGGGTCTAACTTTTCACATTTTTCGGGGTTGGCTGACCGGACAGTAAGGGTTTTCATCTGGCATTCCTCCCAGACTTCCTTTTACCTGCCTCCTTGGTCACCTTTTCCCCTTCTCTTTCTAAACTTTTGCCAGCCGTGTGCCTCCCTGTCCCCTTTTGTTCTCGGCGGGGGCTTACAGTTCACCAGCCCTTTGCTGGACGGTCCTCCTAACACCGGTGCAGGATTTAGGGGTGCAGGTTTCACTGCAGGTTGGCGTTTCCCCTTAACCTGGCACATGTGGCAACTCCTGCAGTACTCCACCACATCTTTGTGGAGTTTTGGCCAGTCAAACTGCTGTCTTATGTGGGCTTTGGTCTTTCGTATACTGCCATCTACAGTTACTGTAGTCTCATGGGCCCTTCTTAATATTTCTCCCCGGTACCTCTGTGGCAGCACTAACTGGTGAACTACTGCCTGCTCCTTGCTCTCAGGTCTGTGATGAGAACTCCATTTCCTCATCAGTAGCTCATTCTTTAAATAGTAGCAATCAAGGACTCCCTTGGAGCCTTGGTGCGTTGCTGCAGTGCATCTTGTAGATGGTACACACTGCTGCCACTGGGCGTCAGTGGTGGAAGGAGTGAATGTTTGTGGATGGGGTGCCAATCAAGCGGACTGCTTTGTCCTGGATGGTGTCGAGCTTCTTGAGTGTTGTTGGAGCTGCACCCATCCAAGCAAGTGGAGAGTATTCCATCACACTCCTGACTTGTGCCTTGTAGATGGTGGACAGGCTTTGGGGAGTCAGGAGGTGAGTTACTTGCCTCAGGATTCCTAGCCTCTGACCTGCTCTTGTAGCCATGGTATTTATATGACTATTCCAGTTCACTTTCTGGTCAATGCTAACCCCTAGGATGTTGATAGTGGGGGATTCAGTGATGATAATGCCGTTGAATGTCATGGGGAGATGGTTAGATTCTCTCTTGTTGGAGATGGTCACTGCCTGGCACTTGTGTGGCGCAAATGTTACTTTCCACTTATCAGCCCAAGCCTGGATATTGTCCAAGTCTTGCTGCATTTCTACATGGACTGCTTCAGTATCTGAGGAGTCACAAATGGAGCTGAACATTGTGCAACCATCAGCGAACATCCCCACTTCTGACCTTATGATTGAAGGAAAGTCATTGATGAAGCAGCTGAAGATGATTGTGCAGAGGTCACTACCACGAGGAACTGCTGCAGTGATGTCCTGGAGCTCAGATGATTGACCTCCAACAACCACAACCATCTTCCTTTGCGCTAGGTATGACTCCAGCCAGCGGAGCGTTTTCCCCCTGATTTCCATTGAACTCAGTTTTGCTAGGGCTCCTTGATGCCAAGGGCAGTCACTCTCACCTCACCTCTTGAGTTCAGCTCTTTTGTCCATGTTTGAACCAAGGCTGTAATGAGGTCAGGAGCTGAGTGGCCCTGGCAGAACCCAAGCATAGCATCACTGAGCAGGTTATTGCTAAGCAAGTACCACTTGATGGCACTATTGATGATACCTTCCATCACTTTACTGATGATTGAGAGTAGGCTGATGGGGCGGTAATTGGCCAGGTTGGACTTGTCCTGCTTTTTGTGTACAGGACATACCTGGGCAATTTTTCACATTGCAGGGTAGATGCCAGTGTTGTAGCTGTACTGGAACAGATTGGCCAGGGGTGTGGCAAGCTCTGGAGCACAGGTCTTCAGTACTATTGCCGGAATATTGTCAGGGCCCATAGCTTTTTTTAGATATAGAATTAGAATTAGAATTAGAACATTACAGCGCAGTACAGGCCCTTCGGCCCTCGATGTTGCGCCAACCTGTGAAACCATCTGACCTACACTATTCCATTTTCATCCATATGTCTATCCAATGACCACTTAAATGCCCTTAAAGTTGGCGAGTCTACTACTGTTGCAGGCAGGGCGTTCCACACCCCTACTACTCTCTGAGTAAAGAAACTACCTCTAACATCTGTCCTATATCTATCACCCCTCAACTTGAAGCTATGTCCCCTCGTGTTTGCCATCACCATCCAAGGAAAAAGACTCTCACTATCCACCCTATCTAACCCTCTGATTATCTTATATGTCTCTATTAAGTCACCTCTCCTCCTCCTTCTCTCCAACGAAAACAACCTCAAGTCCCTCAGCCTTTCCTCGTAAGACCTTCCTTCCATACCAGGCAACATCCTAGTAAATCTCCTCTGCACCCTTTCCAAAGCTTCCACATCCTTCCTATAATGCGGTGACCAGAACTGCACGCAATACTCCAGGTGCGGCCTCACCAGAGTTTTGTACAGCTGCAGCATGACCTCGTGGCTCCGAAACTCGATCCCCCTACTAATAAAAGCTAACACACCATATGCCTTCTTAACAGCCCTATTAACCTGGTAGCAACCTTCAGGGATTTATGTACCTGGACACCAAGATCTCTCTTCTCATCTACACTACCAAGAATCTTCCCATTAGCCCAGTACTCTGCATTGCTGTTACTCCTTCCAAAGTGAATCACCTCACACTTTTCCACATTAAACTCCATTTGCCATCTCTCAGCCCAGCTCTGCAGCCTATCTATGTCCCTCTGTACCCTACAACATCCTTCGGCACTATCCACAGCTCCACCGACCTTCGTGTCATCCGCAAATTTACTAACCCACCCTTCTACACCCTCATCTAGGTCATTTATAAAAATGACAAACAGTAGTGGCCCCAAAACAGATCCTTGCGGTACACCACTAGTAACTAAACTCCAGGATGAACATTTGCCATCAACCAGTATCCAGTATCCAGTGCCTTCATTCGTTTCTTGATATCACGCGGAGTGAATCGAATTGGCTGAAGTCTGGCATCTGTGATGCTGGGGACTTCAGGAGGAGGCCGAGATGGATCATCAATTCGGCACTTCTGGCTGAAGATTATTGCAAATGCTTCAGCCTTATCTTTTGCACTGATGTGCTGGGCTCCCCCATTATTGAGGATGGGGATATTTGTGGAGACACCTCCTCCAGTTAGTTGTTTAATTGTCCACCATCATTCACAGCTGGATGTGGCAGGACTGCAGAGCTTAGATCTGATCCGTTATGGGATCGCTTAGCTCTGTCTTTCGCATGCTGCTTATGCAGTTTGGCATGCAGATTGTCCTTTGTTGTAGCTTCACCAGGTTGACACCTCATTTTGAGTTCTGCCTGGTGCTGCTCCTGGCATGCCCTCCTGCACTCTTCATTGAACGAGGGTTGGTCTCCTGGCTTGATGGTAATGGTAGAGTGGGGGATTTGCTGGGCCATGAGGTTACAGATTGTGGTTGAGTACAATTCTGCTGCTGCTGATGGCCCACAGCGCCTCATGGATGCCCAGTTTTGCATTGCTAGATCTGTTCGAAATCTATCCATTTCGCACAGTGGTAGTGCCACACAACACGAAGGAGGGTATCCTCAATGTGAAGGTGGGACTTCGTCTCTGCAACGACTGTGCAGTGGTCACCTATCAATACTGTCATGGACAGATGCATCTGCAGCAGGCAGATTAGAGAGGACGAGGTCAAATATGTTTTCCCCTTGTGTTGGTTCCCTCACCACCTGCCGCAAACCCAGTCTAGCATATATGTCCTTACAGCATAATTACAGCATAATTAAACTGTTGTGTTCACATGGAAGGGATTTTGCTGCTAATTAGACAAAGGGAACTACCTATTGGATCTATTGATGAAAGGACACAGACTGATCTTTCAGTGAATGAAGCAAACAACTCAAATTTACTGCAGCAATACTGTGTATGGGAGTAAACATCGTGATCAGAGTGTACGGCGCTTGGATATGAAGGATTGCTTGGGCATGATACATAAATGAAATTTGGGAAGGGAGGATTAAATGTCTGTCATGAAGCCTGTGTGATTTCATGTCCATTAAACAGGTATACATTATGCATGATATGCAGGATGGGAAAGCACATGGTAAAATAACTGCTAATATTTGCATTGTGGCAAAATGCAGTTTTGTTGCAAGATGCAAATATATTTTTCCATATGTAATGGAGTATAGCCCCTTGTCTCTGTCAGTGCTAACCTCCTTAAACGTTTACAAACTCTTACTTTCATGTGATAAACCTAATTTGTGATTTGCTTATAAACAATTAAGCACCTTAACAAACAGTTTGCCACAGCAATCTTAAGTCAGCACTGCTCTCCTCTTGAAATAGAAGGTCTAGCATCTTCAACTTCAAGAAAACTGATAAAAAATACTTATCAAATCACAGACATGTAATTTGAATGGCAATTCCTGACAGCTGTCTAATCAATAAATCTCTGGACACTTATGGAGATGATCAGAAATGTTTTCTTTACATCTCGGTTAGGTTTCCAGACTCACCTGTATACATAGATGGCTGCTTGCTTCTAGCACACCTCATTGCATTTCAGACATCAAGCTGTAAATTGTCACACATTGCAAGAGTTGTGAAATTAGCTTAAAAAAAAATAGATTCCGAAAGGAAAAAGAAAGCCAGTCATGTTCTGTTTCATTTTTCAGGTTTTTGCTTTTGGATAGAGCTGTTCATTATTCTGCCATTAACATTCTCTCTGGACTAATGCTTTGTCTTTTAATACAACGATTAGAACTCCTTTTGCCTTTGTTCCTTGACATCTTTGTCATTTAATCTCTCCTGCCCTCTGCTCTTTCACACACCCTCCATTTTATTCTTCTTCACCCCTCCCCCCTTTTCACTTACTCAAAACCTATTACATTTCTAACCTTTGCCAGATCTGATGTAAGTTCACAGACCTGAAACATTAACTCTGTTTGTCTCTCCACAAATGCTGCCAGACCTGCTAAGTATTTCCAGCACGTTCTGTTTTTATTTCAGATTCCCAGCATCCGCAGTATTTTGCTTGTACCATGGGATGCAATATTTGTAAAGATTTTCTTTGCTTGAAATACATTAATGTATATTTACCTCTTCGCATACTTGGGCATAGGGATTATCTGGCACAATGCATACAGTCAAAATCAGGTGGTTGGAGGAGTGCCACCCGTAACAAAGGCTAGGTTATTTTCCATCCATTAGAGTAAATGGAATAAAAATCAGCTGGGCTCCATTATATGCATGCAATCTTCCCCAACCACCTTTCCTTTATGTGCTTTATGCCCAAAAAGAAAGACAGAGTTGCATTTATATAATGCCTTTCATGACCTCAGGACATCCCAAAGTGCTTTACAGCCACTGAAGTATAATCATTGCTGTAATGTAGAAAACATTGCAGCTAATTTGCACACAGAAAACTCCCACAAACAACAATGTGATAATGACAGGATAATCATTTTTTGGTCATGTTGGTTCAGGGATAAATATTGGCCAGGACTCCAGGAGATTTCTGCTACAAAAATAGTGTGGGTGCGATCTTGCTGCTGATTGGTGAAGCTTAATGTGTCTGTGATAGGTCAGTACATGTTATTGCTTTCGCTGATGATTGGTTGGCTGCTGTCTTCCCACAGGATCTTGCACACTCACCTAAGGAAGCAGATGGAGCCTCTATTCTTTATGGCATCTCTGACAGTGCAGCATTCCCTCAGTACTGCACTGGGAGTATCAGTCTCGATTTTGTGCTTAAATCACTAGAGTGGGAGTGAAACCCACAACCTTCTAACTCAGAGGTGAGAGTGCTAACCACTGAGCAAAGGCCGACACCAAGGGAAGGGAATATTCTGCTTTGTTTCTTTTACTTTTGCTTCAGGAGCTATTTTGTTAATTATAATTCACAGAGCAGTAAATCCTAAAAAAATAATGCCATATTTTAGTACATCACTTCACAATTATTCTCATTGTATGGGATTCCAATTAACCAAACATTCTGCATTCATTTACACTCTAGAATTCCAATTGACCAGATTCCAGCAATATCTGCAAGTGTGGACTGAAATTTACTAGAGTGTGATGCCTTTCATGGTTGAGTAGTCTCTTGATACTCAATGTGTAGACTTAGTGCTGAAGAATGGCTCCCTGGTAAGGAAATGAAAGGCTGTCAGTACCCATCAAACTCTACCCGAGCACAAATCAGCATCCTGAGAAGAGGAAGGGAGAAAATGGATTTGTGAGGGGTTGAAATGTATGAATAATGTAGATGCAAGAAGATTAGCTAACTTAAATTGCTATTAAACGTTGTTTGAAGGTTTTCATGCTGAGAGTGGTAAGGTTGAGTAAGATGATTTACGGTTTACATCATGTGAATTGCTCTGAAAAGACAGTTGTTTTCTTGAAAGATGGGTTCTTAAAAGAACTGTTAGGACCTGACATTTCAGGCAACATGCTCTGCCCGTCTTCTGGAGAAAAGCGCCCGACCACGGAATAGATTAACCAACCAATCAGGAGCAAGAGCAATAGCATATACTGACCAATCATGGAAGACAGTAGTCAACCAATCAGCAACAAGAGCAATAACATGTACTGACCTATCATAGACACACTAAGCTTGACCAATCAGCAGCAGGACCCCACTCACGCTCCCATTCTGCACCACAGATAAACCCACCTCTTCTACAGGTTCAGTCTTTGCTTCAGGAGATGGGCAGAGTATGCTGCCTGAAACGTCAGGTCCTAACAGTTGTTTTAAGAACATGTCTTTCAAGAAAACAACTGCTCTTTTCAGAGCAATTCATATGGTGTAAACTGTAAATTGTCTTACTCAACCTTAAGTTGCTATTATAGTACTCATCGATAAATTTACAAGCTTCAAGCAAGGCAGGAAATTGGAAAAAAATCCTGAAAGGATAAATGGATCAAAAACAAAAGAGAGTTTTTTGATTCCATGTTCCCACAGTATCAGTGGGCAGCTATAAACCTATCTCTGACCTGGATTCCCTCTGAGTGTAACTTCTTGCATTGGGTTTGTGGAATCCCTCCTACTGTTGTCAATAGACTCCATTAGAAAGGAACTAGGCAAAATTAGTTTGGAACAGAAATACTGGGTCTAACTATTATCATAGATGAATAATGTATGGAACATTATGAGCTGGGTTTTGTTCTCCCCCCAGGCGTCGGGTTCCGTGGCAGGGGTGGTGGGGGAGGGGCTGTGGGGGATGAGGGCTGAAGATGGCTCCGGATGAGGCCCGCCACGGACCTCGATGCTGTGAGGACCAAGCCTGATCCTCCCGGTGGTGGCTAGGCTGTGTGGCAGCTCACCCCGCTGCTGGACGACGGGATCTCAATTAAAATATTCAAATCAATAAAATGAACATATTAAAATAGACATACCTGCGATCTTGAGGGATCGCAATGGCCAGTACTCATGTGCGTTCAAGCCCCCATCTGGGGTTACGTGTAGCCCCAGGGGGGAGGAGTTATGATTTTCAGTGTGGGGGTTGTGGGGCAGGGTCAAATAAAAGTAGTGGTTGTAGGGGATGGTGGGAAGGGTTGACCTTTAAACTTTGTGCAGTTTTGGGGGGAAAGGTCAGATGTAAAAGGTACATTTATTTCAGGGGGAAGGGCAAATTTTTACTGTAATTGTTAGTGGGGGGTGGGAAAGGGGCATTATAAATTTATTTATTCAATTTTGGTGGGGGGTTAATTCTTTAAAAATTTAAATGTGCCAGCAGAGTAGGCTGCCCTTTAAAAACAGCGCCTGTGCACAGGCAGCTGACGCCGTTGCCGCAACGGACAGCCCGCCACCTCCACATGATTGGGGTGGGGGGATGCGGGCCGCCCTGGCCATTTAAATGAGCCGCCATGTGGGAGATAGCAGCGGCTCTTTGGCGTGCAGCCCACATGGGCAGGCTGCCATCTTTTGAGCGGAGCTCTTAAAATCCAGCCCTATTATTCTCATGGAATGCCATTTGAGGAATATCATCAATCACTAATGAACAATATTCACATCACAAGATAATTAAGGCTCAGATTAGTACACACAATAGGAATCACCCCACAGTTCATTCATTGCAACATCCGATAGTTCATGATGAACTCCTGATATTAGTCCTAGATTGACTTTTCACTATTTTGAACTTATAACTTCTTGTCCTACTCTCATAATTAATTGAAAGTAATATTCCAGATGTACTTTTTCCATAGCACTTACTATCATATATTCCTCCATCGGATCACCTTTCAGATGCTTCCTTTGCAGGCTGACAAGACTGAGTCTCTCCAGTTTTTCCTCATAACCCAGACGCCTGAAAGAAGGGATGATTTACCTTTGGACTTTTCCTTTCACTGTCTCCAGTGCCTAAATGTATCTTTTGTTTCTTGGCAACCAGAATTGGAGGCCATATTCAAGGCACTGCCTGGCCAGAGCAATGTACAGCTAGTTCAACACTTCCTTTGACATGTAATTGAATGATATTCTGGAGTCTTCTTCTCAATTACCTTTTGGAGTTCAGGGAAACATTTTATCCTTTTTGGATATTTTATCTGTGGCTATTCATCTCTTTCAGGAGATTAAATAGTAACGGAGTTAATGACAGTATAAACTGCACAGTGTGAAAAGGAGCTGCCTCAATGATTCTAATAGGCTCTTCACATTCAATACATTATATTCTTATGATACATGGTGGGGTTCGGTGGTTTGACTGGAAAAGACAGCACTGACATACATCAGCAATCTGAAGGCCAGTATAATAGTTCTGATATCAAGCATTAATACCGCTTTTGAAAAATGCTATACTATATTTTCAAGAAATGCAAGGGCATCATGGACAGAAATTCATTGTTCAAAGGCATCCCTATTTAGACTCCTTCAGTCCAAAACTGTAATTCTGAAAATTGGACATATGAGTGTGAAATGGTAGATAGAGTTAACAATAGAAAGAGCTACATTTACATTATCCTTTTTATATCCTCATTCCACAGTCAATATGTTTTTGAAGAGCAGTCACTGTTGTAATGTAGGAACATTCTGCAGCCAATTTGCACACTAAGATCCCAAAAGCAGCAATAAAATTGTTTCTTGGGATTCTTGGGATGTGGGCATCACTGACAAAGCTATCATTGCCCAATCCTGGTTGTCCTGAGTTTGATACCACTGAGTGACCTCTTAGACCACTTCAGAGGGCAGTTAAGGGGTCAACCACATTGGTGTGGGACTGATATTACGTATAGGCCAGACTGGGTGAGGATAGCAGGTTTTCTTCCCTAGAAGACAGTAGTGAATCGGTTAGGTTTATACAAGCCTATCAGCTTTTTGGTCACTTTTACTAACACCAGCTTTTATTTCCAGATTCACTAACAGCCAAGTCCAAATGCAATCCCAATCCAGGTCAATAGATAACCATAAGAGTTGAAAAGTATTGAGAACTTTGGCTAGCTTTCCTGTGCCGCAGTCAGATGCAATGCCTAACAGTTGGTAACTCTGTACAAAGCAGGCATCACACCTTGAACTTTCCGGGTAAGTATGGCTCCGGAACAGTTTCTTCTGGGGAATTGAATGCCTATTTCTAAATGAACTTAGTGATTAGTCACAATTAGTCACATGGTACACAATAGCAACCTCAAATAACACATCTTCCAATTGTCCAACCTTGTGGAAAGCGTCAGTGGTGTGTGGAGCAGCGCCTGGAGTGGCTATAAAGGCCAATTCTAGAGTGACAGGCTCTTCCACAGGTGCTGCAGAAAAATTTGTTTGTCGGGGCTGTTACGCAGTTGGCTCTCCCCTTGCGCTTCTGTCTTTTTTCCTGCCAACTGCTAAGTCTCTTCGACACGCCACTCTTTAGCCCCGCCTTTATGGCGGCCCGCCAGCTCTGGCAAACGCTGGCAACTGACTCCCACGACTTGTGATCAATGTTACAGGACTTCATGTCGCGTTTGCAGATGTCTTTAAAGCGGAGACATGGACGGCCGGTGGGTCTGATACCAGTGGCGAGCTCGCTGTACAATGTGTCTTTGGGGATCCTGCCACCTTCCATGCGGCTCACATGGCCAAGCCATCCCAAGTGCCGCGGACTCAGTAGTGTGTTGGCCGCCTCGAGGACTTCTTTGTTGGAGATACGGTCCTGCCACCTGATGCCAAGTATTCTCCGGAGGCAGCGAAGATGGAATGAATTGAGATGTCGCTCTTGGCTGACGTACGTTGTCCAGGCCTCGCTGCCATAGAGCAAGGTACTGAGGACACAGGCTTGATCCACTCAGACTTTTGTGTTCCGTGTCAGTGCGCCATTTTCCCACACTCTCTTGGCCAGTCTGGACATCGCAGTGGAAGCCTTTCCCATGCACTTGTTAATTTCTGCATCTAGAGACAGGTTACTGGTGATAGTTGAGCCTAGGTAGGTGAACTCTTGAACCACTTCCAGAGCGTGGTCGCCAATATTGATGGATGGAGCATTTCTGACGTCCTGTCGTTTTCTTGAGGCTGATGGTTAGGCCAAATTCGTTGCAGACAGCCGCAAACCTGTCGATGAGACTCTGCAGACACTCTTCAGTGTGAGATGTTAAAGCAGCATCGTCAGCAAAGAGGAGTTCCCTGATGAGGACTTTCCATACTTTGGACTTCGCTCTTAGATGGGCAAGGTTGAACAACCTGCCCCCTGATCTTGTGTGGAGGAAAATTCCTTCTTCTGAAGTCTTGAACGCATGTGAGAGCAGCAGGGAGAAGAAAATCCCAAAAAGTGTGGGTGCGAGAAGGTTCGTACTAATAAGGTTTTAGTTGGTGTAATTTATTAGTAATTAAATAATCGTTTAGTAGTACAGAACTTGAGTATTGCTGAAAATAGAGACATGTTGTCGAAGCTTTTCGTCTTGCACTCATCAGGACAATCCACAAGGATAACCAATGTAAGGGAAAACAACAACCTATACTGCATGAAAAGAGAGTGCTGATCGGTTGGCAAATGAACTCTGATTGGTAGAGGCATTGCCATAGAGAATACACCAGTTCACAGTGACTAACAGTTAACTGCCAAGCTTTGTTTAAAATTTAAACCAGGCAGATTGACTCTGATTGGTCAAGGCATTGCACTGAGGAATGAACTACTATTAACTAATGATGAGGTGCTCCTTTGTCTCTTTCTTTCTTTTTCCGCCTTTTCAGCCTCCACTATTTGGTTCTTACTTTGGTAGAGGGGAAGAAGTTGATTGGCAAGTAACTGGTAAGTTATTCTACTTACTACACTTATTACACTAACAATAATTAGCTTGTAAAGCTAAGGCATGGCAGGGCAGCTCGGCCAAGTGGAATGTGCCTCCTGTGGTATGTGGGAAGTCATGGATGCACCATGCGTCCTTGACAAACACATCTGCAGGAAGTGCCACCAGCTGTAGAAGCTTAAGCTCCAGGTTTTGGAACTCGAGCTGTGGCTGGAGTCACTGTGGTGCATCCGCGAGGCAGAGAACTACTTCAATAGCACATTTAGGGAGGTGGTCACACCACAATTTAAGAATGTGCAGGCAGAGAAGGGATGGGTGACCACCAGGCAGTCTAAGAGAACCAGGTAGGTAGTGCAGGATTCCCTTGAGTCGATCTCGCTTGCTTACCGGTTTTCCATTTTGGATACCGAGAACCAAGTCTGTGGCACCTCCGGTGGATCAGCTGCACAGGAGGGGAGGAAGAAGAGTGGAAGGGCAATAGTGATACGGGATTCGTTAGCTAGAGGAACAGACAGGCATTTCTGCAGCTGCAGCTGGGACACCAGGATGGCATGTTGCCTCCCCAGTGCCAGGGTCAAGGATGTCACAGAGCGGCTGCAGGACATTCTTCTGGGGAAGGGTGAACAACCAGAGGTCATGGTCCACATTGGTACCAAAGACATAGGTAAGAAGAAGGATGAGGCCCTGAAAGCAGAGTTTAAGGAGTTAGGAAAGAAATTAAAAAGCAGGACCTCAAAAGCAGTAATTTCAGGATTACTCCCAGTGTCATGTGCTAGTGAACATAGGAATAGGAGGATTAAGTGATTTAACACATGGCTGGAGAATTGGTGCAGGATAGAGGGCATTGGATTTCTGAGGCATTGGAATCTGCTCTGGGGTAGTGAGGCCTGTACAAGATGGACGGGTTGCACCATAGCAGGACCCAGACTAACATCCTGGCAGGGAGATTTCCTAATACTGTTGAGGAGGGTTTAAACTAAATTGTCGGCGGGTTGGGAACCAAAGAGGGATCTGAGATTGGAGGGAAGCAAAGCTGGTAACAAGAAGTAGAAAAGTAGTTCGCAAAATTGGAAGACAAATAAGACAAAGGCAAACATCAAATAGGATCAGAATGAGGAATAATGTTTAGACAAAGTTACGGGCACTCTATCTTAATATACGCAGCATTCGCAAAAAGATAGATGATTTGAAAGCACAAATAGAGGTAAATGAGTATGATTTAATTGCCATTATGGAAACGTGGTTACAGGGCGACCAGGACTGGGAACTGAATGTTCAGGGATATTCATTATTTAGGAGGGATAGGCGGAGGGGGAAAGGAGGTGGGGTAGCGTAGTTAATAAGGGACGAGATCAGTACATTAGTGACAGAGGATCTTAGATCGAAGGAGCAAGATGTAGAATCAGTTTGGGTGGAGCTAAGGGGCAGCAAACATTGGTAGGAGTTGTTTATAGGCCAGAAAACTGTAGTGATAATGTTGGGCATGGTATAAATCAGGAAATTAGAGCTGTATGTAGCATGGGCAATACAGTAATAATGGACAACTTCAATTTACATATAGATTGGGTAAAGGTAATTAGCAATAAAGCTGTGAAGGATGAATTCCTGGAATGTGTTCGAGATGGGTTTCTGGAGTAGTATGTTGAAGAACCAACTAGGGATCGGGCTATTTAGTATTATGCAATGAGAAAGGGCTAATTAATAACCTTGCTGTAAAGGAGTCATTAAGAAATAGTGACCACAATATCACAGAATCACAGAATTGTTACAGTGCAGAAGAAGGCCATTTAGCCCATCATATCTCCACTGGCTCTCCAAACGAGTAATTTACTCAGTTCCATTTCCCTGCCTTCTCCCCATAACCCTGCACATTCTTCTTCTTCATAAAACAGTCTAATTCTCTTTTGAATGCTTTAGTTGAACCTGCCTCCACCATACTCTCTGGCAGTGCATTCCAGATCTTAACCACACGCTGCGTGAAAAAGTTTTTTCTCATGTCACTTTTGCTTCTCTTACCAAATACTTTAAATCTGCGCCCTCTCACTCTCGATCCTTTCACAAGTGGGAACAGTTTCTTTCTATCTTCTCTGTCCAGACCCTTCATGATTTTGAATATCTTTATCAAATCACCTCTCAGCCTTCTCTTCTCCAAGGAAAAACGTCCTAACCTCTCCAGTCTATCTTCATAACTGAAATTCCTCATCACTGGAACCATTCTTGTGAATCTTTTCTGTACTCTCCAATGGCCTCACATCTTTCCTCAAGTGCGGCGCCCAGAACTGGAACTAGAGCTGAGGCCAAACTAGTGTCTTATACAAGTTCAACATAACTTCCTTGCTCTTGCACTCTATGCCCCTATTAATAAAGCCCAGGATACTGTATGCTTTTACCTCTACTGTTACCTCCTCAAAAAACTCCAGCAAGTTAGTTAAATATGATTTTTCCTTAAGAAATCCATGCTGGCTTTCCTTAATTAACCCTTCTTTGTCCATGTGACTATTAATTCTGTCCCGAATTATTTTTTCTCAAAGTTTTCCCACCACCGAAGTTAAACAGACTTCACTGTAGTTGCTGGGCTTATCTTTACACCTTTTTTCGAACAAGGGTGTAACGTTTGCAATTCTCCAGTCCTATGGCACCACCCCCTAGTCTAAGGAACACAAAAGAATTATAGCCAGTGCCTCTGCGATTTCTACCCTCACTTCCCTCAGTATCCTTGGATGTATCTCATCCAGTCCTGGTGTTGTATCCACTTTAAGTACAGACAGCCTATCTAATACAGCCTCTTTATCAATGTTAAACCCTTCTTGTGTCTGACTGACTTCCTCTTTCACCATTGCTTGGGTTGCATCTTCTTCCTTGGTAAAGACATGCAAAGTATTCTTTAATACCTCAGCTATGCCCTCTGCCTCCATGTGTAAATCTCCTTTATGGTCCCTAATATGCCCCACTCCTCCTTTTATCACACGTTAACTATTCAAATGTCCATAGAAAACTTTGGGATTTCCTTTTATGCTAATGCCAGTATCTTTTCTTGCTCTCTCTTTGCTTCTCCTATTTGCTTTCTCACTCCCCCTCTGGACTTCCTATATTTTGCCTGGTTTTCAGTAGTATTTTCTACCTGCCATCTGTCATACGCACACTTTTTTTTCTTTATCTTAACCGCTACTTTTTTGTCATCTAAGGAGCTTTGGATTTGTTTGCCCTACCTTTCCCCTTTGAGGGAACATACCTTGACTGTGCCCAAACTATCCCTTCTTTGAAGGTAGCCCATTGTTCAGCTACCAACTTCCTCCCAACTTTTGACTCCAATTTCTTCATCCCAGCTCCATTCTTACCCATTGAAGTTGGCCTTCCCCCAGTTAATTATTCTTACCCTGGATTGTTCTTTGTCCTTTTCCATAGTCAGCCTAAACCTTATGAAACAATGATCACTATCCCCTTTATGCTCTCCTACTGATACTTGATCCACTTGGCCCACCTCATTCCCAAGAACCAGGTCCAGCAGTGCCTCCTTTCTCATTGGACTAGCAACATACTGCTGTAGAAAATTTTCCTGAACACACTCTAGGAACTCTTGCCCCTCACTGCCCTTTACACTACTACTATCCCAGTCTGTTTGGATAATTAAAGTCCCTCATTACTACTACCCTATAATTATTGCACCTCTCTGTAATTTCCCTGCAAATTTGTTCCTCCACATCCTTCCCACTAACTGGTGGCCTATAGACAACACTGAGCAATGTAACTGCACCTTTCTTTTCTTACCTCTAGCCAAATTGATTCTGTCCTTGACCCCTCTGAGACATCCTTTTTCTCCAGAACTGCAATGCTCTCCTTAATCAATACTGCCACCCCTCCCCCTTTTTTCCATTTCCTATCTTTCATGAACACCTTGTATCCAGGAATATTTAACAACCAGTCCTGCCCTTCTTTGAGCCAGATCTCTGTTATAGCCACAGCATCATATTTCCACATGGCAATCTGCGCCTGTACCTCACCAGTCTTATTAACCACACTCCATACATTAATCCTGATTTAGACTTTATTACTTTTTCCCTTACTCTGACCCAACCTAATAACTTACTATTCCTACTATAGTGCTCTCTATCTCCCCAGTATTCTGTGCATCTTGGTATTCCTCACTGATATTTGCTCCTGGTTCCCACACCTCTGACAAGTTACCAGCTTTGCTTCCCTCCGATCTGAGCTCCCTCTCAGGTTCCCATCTCCCTGACAATCCAGTTTAAACCATCCCCAACAGCACTAGCAAATCTCCCTTCAAGGATATTAGTCCCAGTCCTGCTAACATGCAACCCATCAATTTGTACAGGTCTCACCTGCCCCAGAACTGGCCCCAATGCCTCAGAAATCTGATGCCCTCCCTCGTACACCAGTTCTCCAGCCGTGTGTTCAACCACTCAATTCTCCTCTTCCTATGCTTACTCGCATGTGGCACTGGGAGTAATCCTGAGATTACTGCTTTTGAGGTTCTACTTTTTAATTTCCTTCCTAGCTCCCTAAAATCTGCTTTCAGGACCTCATTCCCCCTTCCTACCTATGTCATTGGTGCCAACGTGGACCACGACCTCTGGCTGTTCACCCTCCCCCAGAAGAATATCCTGCAGCAGTTCCGTGAAATCCTTGACCCTGGCACCAAGGAGGCAACACACCATCTTGGAGTCCCGTCTGCGGCCGCAAGCACGTCTGTCTATTCCCCTAACTAAGGAATCCCTATCACTACTGCTTTTCCACTCTTCTTCCTCCCTTCCTGTGCAGCTGAGTCACCTGTGGTGCCACAAACTTGGTTCTGACTGCACTCCTCTGAGGGACCATCATCCTCACCAGTATCCAAAATGGAAAACCGATTAGCAAGTGAGATCATCTCAGGGGACTTCTGCACTACCTTCCTGTTTCTCATAGACTGCCTGACGGTCATCCATTCCCTATCTGCCTACATGCTCCTAACCTGTGGTGTCACCACCTCCCTAAACATGCTATCCACGTAGTTCCCTACCTCGCGGATGCACCACAGTGACTCCAGCCACTGCTCGAATTCCAAAACCCGGAGCTCAAGCTTCTGCAGATATGTTTGGCTCGGACACATGATGCGTCCATGATTTCCCACATGGCACAGGCTGTACATTCCACTCGGCTGAGCTGCCCTGCCATACCTTAACTTTACAGACTATTTATTATAAGTAGAATAGCTTACAAGTTACTCACCAAACAGCTCCTTCCACTGCACCGAAGCAAGGAGGGTGGAAAAAGCAGAAAAAAGGAGCATCTCCTCCCCCTTCACCAAACTCGCCACTCACCAATCTTGCATCTCTATACTCAATCTGAATGCCATTTGCAGGCTGCACCCTGACCTCTGTAATTATACTTTTTGAAGCTGAAACTGCAGCAGCCAGTTTTGATAGAATTCGACATTAAGCTGGAAAAGGATGTAGTTCATTCTGAAACTAGGGTCTTAAATCTGAACAAAGGAAACTATGAAGGTATGGGAGCAAGTTGGCTATGGTGCATTGGGAAAATACATTACAAGATTTGACAGTAGACAAGCAATGCCTAGTATTTAAATAAGTATTAGATGGTTTACAACAAATATGCTTTCCCCTAAAACACAAAATCCAACTTGAAAGTTGAATCAACTGTGGCTAACAAAAGAATTTAGGTCAAAGGAAATGGCTCAGGTCGCCAGAAAAAGTGGTAAGTCTGAGGATTAGGAGCAATTTAGAGTCCAACAAAGGAGGACCAAGAAACTGATAAATAAAGGGAAAAGACATGAATGTGAGCTAGCTAGAAACATAAAGGCGGACTGTAAAAGCTTCTTCAGGTCTGTGAAAAGGAAACGATTAGCAAGGACAAATGTGGGTCCATTACAGGTGGAGACAGGAGGGTTTGTGGTGGAGAATGAGGAAATGGCAGAGAGACTAAACAATTACTTTGTGTCTGTCTTCACGGAGGAAGACAAAGAAAATCTCTGAGAAATACTAGTGAACCATGGGACTTATAAAAATGAGGAACTGAAAGTAACTAGTATCAATAAAGAGGTAGTACTCAAAAAATTAGTTGGATTGAAAGTTGATAAATCTGCTGCACCAGATGAGCTACATCACAGAGTATTGAAGGATGTGGCTGTAGAGATATTGGATGCATTGGTGGTTATCTTTCAAAATTCTATCAATTCTGAAAAGGTTCCTGCAGACTGGAAAGTAGCAAATGTAACTCCACTATTTAAGAAGGGAGAGAGAGAGAAAATGGAGAACTACAGACCTAAAATAAAAATAGAAAGTGCTGGAAATACTCAACAGGTCAGGCAGCAGCTGTGGAGAGACAGCATCTGCAGTATTTTGCTTTTATTTGAGAACTACAGATCTGTTAGTTTGACATCAGTAGTAGGGAAAATGTTAGAATCTATTACAAAGGATGAGATAACTGGACACTTGGAAAATAATGATATGATTGGGCAGAGTCAGCATGGATTGTGAAAGGGAAATCATGTTTGACAAATCTGTTGGAGTTTTTTGAGGATGTTACTTGCAGCATAGATAAAGGAGAACCAGTGGATGCGGACTATTTGGATTTTCAGAAGGCTTTTGATAAGGTCCCATACAAGAGTTTAGTAAACAAAATTAGAACACATGGGATTGGGTGTAAAATACAGCAATGGATTGAGAATTGGTTAACAAACAGAAAGCAGAATAAATGGATCATTCTCAGGATGGCAGGTTGTTGCTAATGGTATACCACAAGGATCAGTGCTTGGGCCACAGCTGTTTACAATCTATATAAATGATTTGGATGTGTGGACAAATTGTAATATTTCCAAATTTGCGGATGACTCAAAACTAGGAGGGAATGTAAGTTGCGAGGAGGATGCAAGGAAGCTTCATGGGAATTTGGACAGGCTAAGTGAATGGGCAAGAATATGGCAGATGGAATGTAATGTGAATAAATTTAAAGTTATCCACTTTGGTAGAAAAAAACAGAAAGGCAGAGTATTTCTTAAATGGTGAGAGGCTGGGAAGTGTTGACATCCAAAGAGACCTGGGTGTCCTTATTCATGAGTCACTAAAAGCTAGTATGCAGGTGCAGCAAGCAATTAGGAAGGCAAATGTTATGTTGGCCTTTATTGCAAGGGGATTTGAGTACAGGAATAAAGATGTATTACTTCAATTGTATAAAGCCTTGGTGAGACCGCACCTGGAGTATTGTGTACAGTTTTGGTCTACTTATCTAAGGAAGGATATACTTGCCATAGAGGGAGTGCAATGGAGGTTCACCAGACTAATCCCTGGGATGGCGTGATTGTCTTATGAGGAGAGATTGCAGAAGCTTGGCCTGTATTCTCTAGAGTTATAAAGAATGAGAGGTGATCTCATTGAAACTTACAAAATTCTTACAGGGCGTGACAGGGTAGATGTGGATAGGATGTTTCCTCTGGCTGGTAAGTCTAGAACAATGGGCCAGTCTCAGAATAAGGGACAGGCCATTTAAGACTGAGATGAGGAGGAATTTCTTTACTTGGAGGGTGGTAAATCTGTGGAATACTGTACCTCAGAGGGCTGTGGAAGCTCAATCATTGAGCATGTTCAAGACAGATATCGATAGATTCCTGAATACTAATGATATCAAGCGATATGGGGATAGTGGGGAAAAATGGCATTGAGGTAGATGATCAGCCATGATCTGTTTGAATGGCAGAGCAGGCTCGACAGGCCGAATGGCCTACTCCTGCTCTTATTTCCTATGATCCAATAATCCAATGATCCCTCTCCTTTGGTGCCTTCCCATGATAGCACAGCTAAAGTCAAGAGCTTGTTCTGGAGAGAAGTTGAGACACATGGACAGTATCTTGTTATTTCATGGCACGTGGAGTTGCAGTTCCAGTGTGTTTCCCATAGTTTCCCAAGCTTTAATCCTCCCACTATCAGTGCCGTAGTGGTAAGAAGAGATTTCTCATCAAAGTAGTTCTTAAAACCCATACTTTGAGAGCTGATTCCTGTGGTGAGGTTAGCTGTACTAAATGCTCTTTGTTAAAATATTGTTGAGAATAATGCGATGAAGGGGGTAGATATACAAATGTGGCTCACACAGGGACTTGAAAGGTCAAAGTTACTTCAAAATATCTTTTTCCAGAAATCAAGAATTGAGCCAGTGAGAATTATTGTAACCAAACACCCATAATCTAAAACTTGTGGCAGCAAAAACACAGTAAGGATGAGTGTTTGTGCCTGTTGGGGTTCAGACACAACCATAACAACAGACAACAACGCGGTTTAAAAGACATCTCGTGCTTTTAAGGCAGTTGTAGGGGAAGTGAGGATTAAGGGCTAGATTATAAATTTATTCAAGCCACAATAACATGTTTGAAACATCTCTGTGGGCCTGATGCGATTTTTATTTCTCAGTAAGTTATTTACTTGAGTTTCTGTGTTGTAACATCAAAGTTTAAACAGAATGGATTCTGATTTATTTTCTGCTACAGCTTATCATATCGTGTTGAATTGTCTCATTCTGTCCAGGTAACTTTTTAAAATAGACCTTTTACTGTGTGTAATTGTACACTGAATTGGCTTTCCACCTTGTTTCTGTTTACAGCATCATCTGGAAATTCTCCCGGGACATTTTGATGCACTACCTCAAAGCCTATTCAGACCTTTACTGGGTATGCTCAACCATTCAGGAAGAACTTCTTCACAACAATATGAAGAACAGAAGCAAAACAAATCTCATATAATCCTCAATGAACCAAGAAATTCTCAACATGCATTTAATTTAAACCAATGTTTTCTATTTGATAGTGTTATGTACCTGCTTTGATTTTCCTTGCTGGCATGCATAAACCTCAATGTCCCCATGTGACCACTAGAGGCCTCTCTAGGTTTGCAAAAGTATTAACAAGTGCTGAATGAGTTCCGAAGGCAATACATTAAACAATTTGGTTCTGGTGAATGGCAATGGTTAAAATAAACAGTTTAGCTTCTATTGGGTGAGTGGCGATGCGGTAAGTGAAAAAAGTTTTCTTATGCTGAATGTTCTGTAATCTTCAAATGCAGTTTTGTTGAAAGCTACCCTCCCCTCCCCCGCTATCATTCAGCCTGGATATAACAAAGACCTGAAAACCAATATGGGACTTAAGTTCTTCAGGGCCCATTGATTAAGGAGAAACCAGACCATATGGTGAGCATGAAAGACTGGCAGGCTTCTCTGTTGTTGTCACCTGTGTAAAATCCACCCCATCCTCTGAATGAATAACCCAGTTGAATGGAGGCTATGCCCTGATTTGCTGTACAAGGGGCATTGTGTCACCATGTTTTCTTCCCAGGAGTCAGCAAGTGATTTCTATATCTGTTGTCATGGTGATGCAGTGAAGTGGAGGAAAATGGGGTGACTTTAACATTCAATGTACCAAATCTTAGAACATGCCCACAAAACACTGGGCTGTAACTGAGTTTCCCCTTTTTTTGTTCTCAAAATGTCAATAAAACTCTTTTTAAGGATAGCAGGGACATCTAAATGTCATTTGTCACTGCTAGGGAGATTAAGTTTGTTTAGGAACTTGTGTGGGACAAAGCGTGCTATTTGTTCTGTGTAAGTACAAAGAGGATGTTGACTATCTGCAGCACTGGCAAGAACGTAGGACGAGAGAACATTCAGGAAATATCAACTCAGTGCAGGTGATGTTAAGAGGCTGTTTAACAAACCGTCTTCACAAGTCGAGGGCAGGAATAATTATGTGTTTGTTTTTTTTTAAACTGTTCTCTCTATTTTTTTCTCTGCCAGCTAATCATGTGGATGTGACCTGGGTGACCTATTGAAAACTAAAAGGGAAAGGAAAACACTTGCAACAGAAATCCTGACAACAAACAGCATGACAGGCACACCTGATAGTACTTCACTAGGCAATGAAAGAACCAAATAGAGCGCTTGTCATAAAAATTCAAATCTAACAGTTGCCACGTTAAGGGTATGTCAACTGAAGAAAAAAAACAAGGGTGAATGAGAGCGGCAGATTAATGAACATGCTGTTATTATTAAGATCAAATCCTGCGGTTCCTGTGCTTTTCTTAATGATGAGCATTAGAGCTGTTGGAAGAAGAAGAATGGGCGTTTTCTATTAATTTGGCATCTATCCCAGATCCCATTCAACCAAAACCTACACACTGAAAACTCCATCTCAGCCGTTTGATATCCACACTGACCGGGGACTTCAGCGTCTCTATTCTGAGGAAACATTGTTATTACTAAGGGAAAAAAGAGAGCTTTATTTAACTGCTCAATCTTCGATTGGATCAGGAAGACCTTGGTTAAAAATAGGGTGACAAGCTATTGTAAATTGAATCTGTTTACAAGCTTGCATGATAACACTTGCATTTATATCCTGCCTTATCATGTCAATATGTCTCAAATCACTTCACACAATGAACTGGAAGCAATTATTGTTTTGTAGGCAAACTATTGCATTGGTGTTGCATTGAAACAGATGATCAGTTTCAAAAGTAATGGCATGAGTGGCTATTATTAAACGTTTCTCAGAATGGACTCAAAAATTCAACGCTGTGAGCGAATAGCCTATTATCACCACCATATCTAGACATTGAATACGGTCTCCTAATTGTGCTATTGTCTAGGGGCAGAGGGTGTAGCAGTTGCATTGAGGTTGCAAAATTAATACTGAAGAACATAAATGGGCTGATTCTGTGACTGGACGCCTCCATTTCCCAACCATTATTGCAGTCTATGAGCATCTGTTTGTTATTTTTAGTATTTGGGAATTCACAGACTGCTCTTCCCATTGTAGGATTGGCCGCATGATTTAACTCAGTGCTCAGCTATTTTTTACACCCTACCTGTATTACATCGAATTATATCGAATGCACTGCAGAGAAACAGACCACTTGGACCAACTAGCCTGTTCTGGTGTTTGTACTCCACAAGAGCTTCCTCCCACCTTCTTCCGTCCACCCTATCAACATATCCTTCTATTCCTTTCTCCCTCATGTTCTTATGTATCTTCCTGTTAAATGCATCTATGCTATTTTCCTCGTCTAATCTTTGTGGTAGCAATTTCCACATTCTAACCACTTTCTGAAGTTTCTCCTGAACTCCATATTGGATCTATTAGTGACTGTTGTATATTTAGTTTTGGTCTCACCCACAAGTGGAAACATGTTCTCTATGTCTACCCTGTCAAACCTCTTCATAATTTTAAAGACCTCTTTCAGGTCACCCCTCAACCTTGAAAAAAGAGCCCCAGCCTGATCAATTTTTTCTGAGACGTACAATCTCTCAGCTCTGGTATCATCCTTTGTATTGTATTGATCCATTCCATGCAGTTGTTCCTTACATTAGGGGACAGGAGCACTGAGGCCCAGTTGCCAGTTAGACACAGGCATAGGTCACAGAATAGGAATGACAATATAGAAAGCCTATATCTCCAACCCACATTGGCATTTAGTGAGGCTCTGCATCAGGAGCAGGCCCTCACAGTTCCAACTCATTGATCCTTCCCTTATTTAATTTATGATATGAGCAAAGTCTGATCATCAGAGGTCAGAAGTTGTATTATGTCAAAGGTGCTACATAAATATAAGTTGTTGTTTTTGTTGTTGAGTGACTAGTAAGAACCAGCTGGTACAGGCTGAGCTGGTAAAAGTTGTTTTGAGTTGCTTTCAGCACAATATTTGAGTTTTTTGAACTACATACCATCATTCTTATCCATTACAACATTTTTAAAGCAAAAACTCTTTGCAACCTTTGTTGATGAAGAAACACCAATCCCCAACACGTCTTTGAGAGTCTGTTCAACCAATGTCACTTTTAAACTCTGCATTTGAGGACTGGGTGTCATTTTGTGGGAAATTAACAGAATTCTTTAACCTAACTTTTATTTTTAATTATTTAATTCGAGAAATCCAGGTAAAAATCTAAGCCCCAAAGTTCAGCTAAGGTTTAAAACAATTCAAGACGGGACGTGGTAAATAAGATGCTAAGGTTATAATTTAAAACCCGCCCATTGCAGGAGAAAGGGAAATGAGGAGTTGCACAATTTTGAGGTTATGCAAAAGAGTAAGGTCACAAAATTCTACAACACAAAATGAGGCCATTCAGCCCATTGTACCTTTGCCAGCTCTTTGAAAGTTAGGGTAGAAAACAATGGTGACAATGCAGGAAGAAGAACAAATGTATGACAACATATTTACAGCAATATAATATCACAATGACATGTTTAAAACACTATTGATTGTTCTGTGGTGATCAGTGATTCTTTTCCTCCCAATTAGAATTAAAAAAGAATTAGACTGTTCCAGTATGGGTAAATAAACTATGCCAGATCAGGAAGATCACAGATATAAAGACAGAAAATGCAGGAAATACTCAATAGGCCTGGCAGCATCTGTGGAGACAGAAACAGAGTTAACATTTCAAGTCTGTGACCTTTCATTGGAACTGGCAAAAGTTAGAGATGTAACAGGTTTTAAGCAAGTGAAAGGGGGAGGGTGCGAAGAAGTGCAAAAAGGAAGGTCTGTGATAGGGTGGAAGACAGCAGAGATTAAATGACTGAAGAGTTTGTTGTGCAGGGCCAAAGGGAGTGAACAATGGGGCAAGAAAAGAAACAAAAGATGTGTCGAAAGCAGGTGTACTGCCATGCGAAAGCAAAAACAAGAGAAAAAACTGAAACGTGCAAAGAAAAGGAAACAAAATGGGGACAGAGATTATGGTCTGAAATTGTTAAATTAAATGTTGAGTCTGGAAAGCTGTAAAGTGCCTAATTGAAAGATGAGGTGCTGTTCCTCGAGATTACGTTGAGCTTCATTGGAACAGTGTAGTAGGCCGAGGACAGAGAGGTCAGTGTGAGAACAAGGTAGAGAATTAAAATCAAGCAGACCAGTAACTCAGGCTTGCAGACTTGAACAGAGGTGTTTCACAAAAAGATTGCCCAATCTGCGTTTGGTCTCTGACCACATTGTCAGCAGCGAATACATTATACTAAATTGAAAGAAGTACATGTAAAATGCTGTTTCACCTGGAAGGAATGTTTGGGGTCTTGGACGTTGAGGAGGGAGAAGGTAAAAGGGCAGGTATTGCGTCTCCTGTGCTTGCATAGAAAGGTCCCATGGGAAGGGTGTTGAAAGTGATTGAGGAGTGGACCAGGGTATCGCAGAGGGAATGATCTCTTGGAAAAACTGAAAAGGGAGGGGAAGATGTGTTTGGTGGTGGCATTACACTGGAAGTGGTGGAAATGGCAGAGGACGCTCCGTTGAATATGGAGCCTTGTGGGGCAGAAGGTGAGGACAAGAGGAACCCGATCGTGTTTTTGGGAGGGAGGGGAAGGGGTGAGAGCAAATGTGCAGAAAATGGAGTGGGCACAGTCAAGCATTGTCTACCACGGTGGAGTAGAATACTCAACTGAAGAAAATGGAAGAGATATCAGAAGCACTGGTGTGGATGGTTGCTTCATCAGAACAGATGCAACAGAGACAGCAAAACTAGGAGGATGGAATGGAGTCCTTACAGGAAGTGGGGCATGAGGAAGTGTAGTCAAGGTAGCTGTGGAAGTCAGTGGGTGTATAGCAAGTATCAGTTAATAATCTAATTCTAGAAATGGAGATAAAGAAGTCGAGGAAGGGAAGAGAAGAGTTAGAGATGGACGGTGTGAATGTGAGAGGAGAGTGGAATTTGGAAGCAAAGTTGATGAAATTTTCTAGTTCAGGGCGAGAGCAGGAAGTGGCATCGATACAGCCATCAATGTACCGGAAAAAGAGGTGAGGGAGGGAGCTGAGTAGGACTGGATCAAGGATGTTCCGCATATCCAACAACAAAAAGGCAGGCATAACTAGGACCCATGTGGGTACCCATAGCAACACTTTTTATTTGAAGGAAGTGAGTGGAGTTGAAGGAGAAGTTGTTCAATGTGAGAACTAGTACAGCCAGGCGGAGAAGGGTGGTGGTGGTGGATGAGGACTTGTTGGGCCTCCATTCAAAGAGGAAGCGGAGAGCCCTAGGACCGTCCTGGTAGGGGATGGAGGTGTAGAGGGATTGAACATCCATGGTGAAGAGGAGATGGGTAGGGCCAGGAAATTGGAAACTGTTAAAATGATGGAAGGATCAGAAAAGTCATGGATGTCGGGTGGGAAGAGACTGGACCAGGGAAGAAAACATAATCTCGAGATAGGAAGAAATCTGTTCAGTGGGTCAGGAACAGGCTAAAACGATGGGTCTACAAGGGCAGTCCTGTTTGTAGATTTTAAAAAGGAGGTAGAAGTGGACTGTATGGGGTTGGGGAACTATGAGGTCGTGAAGGGAATATCTCCAGAGGAGATGAGGTCAGTGACAGTCCTGGAGACAATATCTTGATGTTCGGTGGAGGGGTCATGGTGTCATGGTCAAGGGATGTAGGAATACGTGTCGGAGAGTTGGCATTCAGCCTCTGCTGGGTAAAGGTCGGTATGCCAGACCACAACAGCACCACCCATGTTGGCAGGTTTGATGATGATGTTACGGTTGGTCCTGAGAGGCGGAGTGCAGCAAGTTCAGAGGGAGACAGGTTAGAGCGAGTGAAGGGAGCAGAGAAATTGAGACCGTTAATGCCACGCTAGCAGTTCTCAATGAAAAGATCAAGAGAGGGTAAAGGGCAAGAGGGAGGGGTCCAGGTGAAGGGAGAATACTGAAGATGGATAAAAGGGTTTGCTGTGTGGGGAGAAGACTCCTGGCCAAAGAGGCGGGTGTGGAAGCGAAGGCAACAAAAGAAGAGCTTAGTGTTGTGCTGAGCACGAAATTCATTGAGGTGGGGTCATAAGCGAATGAAGCTGAGGCCTTTGCTAAGGACATATTGATCAGAGGCTGAGAGCGGAAAGTCGGAAGGTGTCATGAATACACGACAAGAATTAAGATTAGAAGAAGATTTGGGGTCAGAGAGAAGTGAAAGGGAAGAAAGCTCTGGAGGTGCGTTGGTACCCATGAGTTATTGGAGCTTGCGATCCTTAACATCTGAAAGGAAGATAACAAAATTTTTGTTAAGGCAAATGATGAGAGGAAGGATGAAATGAAACTCCGGACCAGCACAGCTTTGATGTAGATGAGTTGGTGTTGCTGAAGAGAGAGGTTAAGAGTGTGAATGTGGCAACATGTGGCGTTGGGTGTGGATCTCAGGATGCGTCGTGAATAGCAGTCCATGGAATGCTGACGGTCTAGGAGATATCTGTAATCATACATGAATCCGAAACATGAAGGGTGGAATTTTAGTTGGAATCCACATGGAATAAGTCAGAGCCAGAGACATGTGCTGAGGAAGGAGATGTGGCTGTGAAAGTGCGTTTTGGTAGATACCTGATCAAATATAGAAAGCAATGAAGGTGAACACGGTGAAAGAGACAAATGGAAATCTCATCAGAGAGAAGAGCAGAACTTCTTCAAGGTGGGCATTCTGGAAGAGAAGTGAATTAAATTCTAATACGAAAGGCAAAATACTGCAGATGCTGGAAATCTGAAATAAAGACTGAAAATGCTGGAAATACTCAATTGGTCTGATAGCATCTGTGGAGAGAGAAACAGAGTTAACGTTTCAGATTGATGACCTTTCATCAGAACTGGGAAAAGTTAGAGATGTAGGGCTGGATTTTACAGTGGGCGGTGGGGAGCCGTCCACTGGCCGAAAAGTTGGTGGCGATCCCACCTCCCCCGGGCCTGGGGATCCAGACTGGATTTTACGGTCCCCAGGCCCATAATTGGTCTTGGGCAAGACTTCCACCTCATTGAGGCAGGAAGTCCCACCTAATGGAGCTGACAGCCAATCAGTGGACTGGCAGCTCTTAGTTCCAGCAGCACTGCCAGGAGTGATGGGCACTGCTGGGACTGCAACCCAGCTGCAGGATGAAGTTGACAGAGAGCACCGGAAAAGAAGTAAGTTTTTGGGGCTTCACTGGGGGCAATCGGTCGGGCACCGGTGAGGCAACAGGGGTTGGTTGGGGAGGCGGGAGGTGTATTGTGCGTTAGGGGTGGTTGGGGCTTCGGGAGCGGCCCTCTGTGGGGCACAGGATGCCCGATCAGGAGGGCCCCCCCAGGCCGCCAGAAGGTTGCCTAGTTTTATCACCCTGCTAGCCAACCGTAAAATCCCCGTGGTGGTGGGTGGAGGCCCTTAAGTGGCTGTTAATTGGCCACTTAAGGGTCTTGATTGGCCTGGGGTGAATGGGCCATTTCTTGCCGCTGCCACCACACGTAAATTGGCAGCGGAGGGGGGAGCGGGTTGGGTAGAGCCCCCCCAGCCTCCCACTCTATTTTACACCTCCAACTGCCACCAGCCTGCTCTTTTGGGGGCGTAAAATTCTAGCCATAATAGATTTTAAGCAGGTGAAAAGGGGAAGGGTGGGAAGAAGAACAACAGGGAAGGTCTGTGGTAGGGCGAAAGACAGGAGAGATTAAATTACCGAAGAGTTAGTCATATAGGTCCAATGGGAGTAAACCCATTACATTTCTATCTTTTCAAAGTTCGAGCGAAAGGTCATCGATCTGAATCATTAACTCTGTTCTCACTCCACAGATGCTGCCAGATCAGCTGCGTCTTTCCAGCATTTTCTGTCTTTATTTCAGATTTCCACCATCCGCAGCATTTTGCTCTTGTATCAGGAAGTTCACAGGTCAGCTTCATGGTCTGTACTGAGTTAGTGATATCAGGCAACAAAAACAACTTGTATTGATATTGAACCTTTGGCATAGTAAAATGCCCCAAGGTGCTTTACGGGAACATTATGAAAATTAAATTTGACTCCAAGCCTCGTAAGGAAATATTAGGGTAGATGACTAAAAGCTTGGTCAAACAGGTAGATTTTAAGGAGCACATTAAAGGAGAAAAGCAAACTAGATAAATGGAAAGGATTAGGAAGGAATTTCCAAAGCTTAGGGCCTTGGCAGCTGAAGGCATGGCCACCAATGGTAGAGAGGTGAAAAGCAGGGATAATGAAGAGGTCAGAATTAGGGGAGTGTAGATATCTCAGAGGGTTGTAGGGCTGGAAGAGATTACAGTGATAAGGATGGGCGAGGCAATGGAGGAATTTGAAAACAAGGATGAGGTTGTTAAATTCGAGGTGTTGTTTAACGAAAAGCCAATATAGGTCAGCGAGTACAGGGTGATGGATGAATGGAATTTGGTGCGAGTTAAGACATGGGCAGCACAGTTTTGGATGACCTCAGGTCTATAGAGGATAGAACATGGGAGGATGGCCAAGAGTGACCTCAGGTCTATAGAGGATAGAACATGGGAGGATGGCCAAGAGTGCATTGGAATAGTCAAGCCTAGAGGCATTTAAAGGCATGGATAAGGGTTTCAGCAGTAGATGAGCTGAAGCAGGGTAGAGTCGGGCAATGCTGCGGAGGTGGAAATAGGCAGTCTTAGTGATGGCACAGATATGTGGATGGAAGCTCATCTTGGAGTCAAATATGACACCAAGGTTGCGAACAGTTTGGTTCGGCCTCAGACAGTTGCCAGGGAGAGGGATGGCTGGGGAGCGGAATTTGTGGCTTTGGTCTTCCCAATATTTAATTGGAGGAAATGTCTGCTGATTCAGTACTGGATGTCAGACAAGCAGTCTGACAACTTAGAGACAGTGGACGAGTTGATAGACGTGGTGGTGAGGTATAGCTGGGTGCCATCAGTGTACATGTGGAAAATGACGCTGTGTTTTTGGATGATGTTGCCAAGGGGCAGCATTTAGATGAAAAATAGGAGGGGGTCAAGGATAGATCCTTGGGGGACACCCAAGGTAATGGTACGGGAATAGGAAGAGAAGCCATTGCAGGTGATTCTCTGTTTATAACGAGATAGATAGGAATGGAACTAGGCAAGTGGGCAGCTGGACAACAGTGGAGAGACATTGGAGGAGGATGATGTGGTTAACTGTGGCAAAGGCTGCAGACAGGTCAAGAAGGACAAGGAGGGATAGTTTACCATTGTCACAGGCGCATAGGATGTCACTTGTTACTTTGATAAGTGTTATTTTGGTACAGTGACATGGGTGGAAACCTGATTGGAGGAATTCAAGCATGGAATTCTGGGAAAAATGTGCACACATTTGGGAGGTGACAGCATGTTCATGGACTTTGGAGAGAGAAGTGAGGTTGGAGATAGGGTAGTAGGTTTCAAGGACAGAGGGGTCAGGGCGATGATGGGGGTGTTCCAATTGCTCACAGTATCCCTGGGATAGTGGATGCAAAAAAAGGATAGACATTTCCACTCTGCGTTGCTAATAACTGTAAGGAAAAGCTGGGATAGACAGTTTGTGCCTCACACTAGTGTTGAAACATACCCCAGTATTACAGCAATGCAACTTTTAAATGTAAGGAGAATATGTGTTATATTAACTCAAAATGATTAAAATAAATGCCTAAAATAAAATCTTCAGTGTATGTAATGTCATGCAGGCCCTCACCTACCAAGAATGAGGCATATTAATTTTGCCACATGGTTTTAAATTTCAAATTGTTGCTGGGAAGAAGAGAAGGCCTAACACAAGGGGTTGCCATTTTTGCATACTAACAGACAGTGCTTGGAACAAAGGACCATTCCCTGACCCACCCAATACACAAAGCCAGAAGTGGTTATGCCAGTCACCAGACTACCCTGCTGGCCAACTTGCAGAGTTTTAAATTGTAGAGACAGTGTTTGAACTGGCAGAAAGCTCTTTGCTCCTGGATTGAAAAGATCTCTCCTGTTCTGTCTGCTCCTATCTCTTTCTCACGGATCTCCAAAAACTGTGAAGACACATGAACCCCAAGAGAGAAAAGTCTCCTACAGTGAACAAGGTTTAAGAAGAATACTGGGCATCAACAAAAAGCAAGAACTACCTACAAACAAGGACCCCAGCTCGAAGACTTGTAACCATAAACTCTTCAGATATTGCCTCAAACCTTTCCACTTTATTTTTCTTCTGCTCTTTTCTGTCTCTGTTTGCATGTGTATATAGCGTGTGCATGCTAGCGTGGGCGCATCATGTATCTGTCGGCGTCAACTGAATTAGAGTTTAAGTTTAATAAAATTTCACCTTTCTTCTTTAAACCTAAGAAAGCCTGTTTGTGCTTGTTTCTTTACCTTATAATTGGAAAGCGGTGAACAAGGATTAACCAAGGGGGAGTTAAAAACACAGTGTATTTAAAAATAAAACCCTGCTACAGTAAGACCAGGTGAAGGCTGAAAGGGAACCCGAGATCTCTTTCTCACTTGGTCGTAACAGTGACTGTAACATTGTAAAATTTGAGTGGCCACCTCAGGTTGCTGATTGGTTCATCAGAATAACACGACATCAGATTAATTTTACCCATTTTCAGCCACCAAAAAACTTCCTTATATTTCCCTCCTTTAACATTTTAGTCATTTTTCTTGTTGCTGCGATCAAACAGATCTGTTCCCGCACCTCCCCCCCCCCCCCCCCCCCCTTATGATCCAGTCTTGCTCTAATCCCTCTCTAGCTGGCTAGCTTCAAATACATCAGCTCTTTGCCCTTCCCATTCCTTCCATGACATCCTCTGTAATGCACAGTACAATAGCCTTCACCTTCCATGTCCCACTCCCTGTTATTTAGCCTACTTCCATCTCCCTGATACCACCCTGCCTCAGTCTGTCTGCTGATGGAATCAGATCTATGCTTTTGTTTGCTCCAGACTTGACTATTCCAATGGTCCCTGGTCAGCCTCCCATCTTCCACATTCCATAAACTTGAACTCATCCAAAACTCTTCCTGTATCCAAACTCACATCAAGTCCTGCTCACTTATTACCCCTGTGTTTGCTGTCCTACATTGGCTTCTGGTCCATCAATGCCAATTTCTCATTGTTATATTCAAATCCATCCACGACCTTGGCCCTCCCTATCTCTAACCTCCTCCAGCCCTAATACCCTCCATGAGCCCTGCATTTTTCAAACTCTGGCCTCTTGTGCATCATCAAATTTCTTTAACTTCACTTTTGGCAGCTGTGCCTTAAGCTCTGGAATCCTCTTCCTAAACCTCTCCACTTCTCCACCTTTCTCTCCGACTTTAAACTGCTCCTTAAAACCTACCTCTTTGACCTACACTTGGTCATCTGTCCTAATATGTTGTGATGGAAACCACACCTGCCAAATGGAACCATATTAATTTCATCATATGGAGCACTATTTGAACATAACTTGTTTTAAAAGACCACAGGACTGAGTGGAAAACATGGCTGCACATTTGCATTCCAAGAGACAGTTGCCCAGAGAGACAATGGAAGTACTCCCAGATTCAATTAGCCAGATGGGTTTTGTCAATAGTGATGATCAAAAGGCATTGAGAGTCACTGAATATGTAAAAGCCACAGCCACCACCACCACCACCAACCCCCACCCCACCCCCACTTAGTGTGTCCGGTAAGTGTGTAGGAATCCACAAACCCCGCAGGCGAAGCTGTTTCAAACAAAGAGCTAGTCACATGACTAAACTGCTGACTGACCTGGGGCTTTTTGAATTGTGCCTGACACAGAAAGGAACAGACTGCAATTGAACTTCAAGAAGAAAGCACATCTCTCTCCCTCATGCAAAGTTCCAGGGACCAATGGAAGTCACTTAAACCTCAAGACAGAAGACCCTCTGCCAGCTTCTGGTACCAGCGAAACAAGTTTGAAAGTGTGCACTGGGCCCCAACAAGAACTGCAAGACTTAACTTCAATTAAAGACTTTACATCTAACCCAAAACCAGTAACTGAATTCCATCTACTACTTCAAACCTTTCTCCCTTTCATTCTTTCTCCTCCTCAGTATCTATTTGTGTGTGTGTTTATCGCATATGCATGCAAACATGATCGTTTCATGTATTTTTAGTACTTTTAACTGAGGTAGAGTTTTAAGGTTAATAAACTTTCACCTTTCTTGTTTAAATCTGAGAAAACCTGTCTGCTTGATTTCTTTACAATTACAACTAGACAGCAGTGAGCAAGGACTCACTGAGGGGAAGCTAAAGAAAACTGTTTTTTAAACGTTAAACACTGTTATGGCCAAAGCAGGAAAAAGGCTGGGAGGGGGAGCCCTGGACCCCTTCCTCACCTGGTCGTAACAATCTCCTTTGACCTGGCATAGATTTTTGTCTGATTTATACACTTGCAAAGTGCCTTAGGACATTTACTACTTTAAAGGTGGTAAATGAAAGCATGCTGCTATTGTATGAGCAACAGAACAGACAATTTTCTGTTTAACATTCAAAAACAAATTCAACAAATCTTATAAAAGAGAACATGCAAAATACAAGGAGAATTTAAGATCCCTCAACAGGTCCTCCATTCCTATCTGTTTCTTGTCCTTCACAATAAGCCTGCAGAACCTGATCTGATCCCTCTATCCTAACTAGTTTAACTCAGGCCTCATCCTTTGGCCTCCTCAGTCTCCAACAGTGATATCTAGAACGAATGTAGAACTTTCCACTACCCACTAATGAAATGTCTTACCTAGGTACTCATAGAAATATGAGCGTTAATTTAGTGATCCCAGTGACACAGCCATGCTCGAAGGGAGTGGGTGAGAGATAGGGATTACAACATTGTTCCCCTGATTCTCCGATTCCTAGGTCTGTGGGATTATGGAATTGGCTGTGCTGTGTATAAAATAAATTAGCTACTTAAATGGATAATAATTTATATCCTCCCTATTTAAAGAGACCATAAATTAACAGTAAGTTTTAACTACTTTAAAGGCTCCACAAATAAGATTTTTGAATTGATTACAGAATCGTATTTTGAGAAATTCAAGTACTAGATGTATTATTTATGTATTGAACATTATCTAAAATCCTACATTTGTGACATTTACATGAATGCATTACATGTTTGATTATACCAAATAAACAAAATATGACTCTAATTCATTCATGCCAATTATCAAACTGGCTTGGTGTTTTTACAAATCTGTGCTTCCAAATTCACAAATTTATATGCCAGGAGTGCAAATAGTAAAATACTCTCTGCTTTGGCTAATTTTTGACTCAGTGCAACAAGAACCTGCATTAATATAGTGCCTTTATTGTAAGAAAAGCCCCCAGATTGGGCACTGAGCAGTATTAGAAGAGTTCGGATATGTGACTGAAGATTTTGCACATGAAATGTGACTCCATTCAGATCTAAGGAGTCATTGAAGCACAAATCCTCAGGAAAACAAATCTCCATGAGCGATGTAATACTTTAATGCTGCTTTCCCTTTTGCCTCTTCTTTTCTCCACTCTCTGCTTTCTCAAGCTGTTTTCTCTTTTAGTTTTCTCACCCTCATTTTGTACTTTTCCTCCCTTTTAGTCTATCTTTTTGATTAAAGATTCATACTGCCATTCCCCACTTTTATTCTTATTGTTTCTTCCTGGCTTCCAGCATTTGTTTTGATAGTGGATGAACTTCATTAAAAAAAAAATGTGGGTTCAATTGGCAAAAATCTGGATCCAAAGACCATTTCATTAGCCAAGTGATTGGAAGAGGAGTGAAGATTGACAGTGTTGGTGTCGCAGAAAGGCATTAGGTCAATTGGGACCTGAAAGAACATCTCAGGACATTGAGAGATACAGACGAGCAGATGCTCTCTTTGGTGCCCCACACAGCAGTGTGTGCCCAGGCAGGTCAGTTCATCAGCAGCATGATAAGGGTTAAAGTTGACAGCACCCTAATGTAGCTCAGTAAGCAGTAGAGATGTTAATATTCCCTGCTGTGTATTTTTGACATTTCAGTTTTGATACTTACATTTTTGCCAAAAAGGTTCAGATCAGATTTATACTCTACAGAGTGATTCTTGCTTTCTCATTGGACACTGGCACTTACAAGGAACACATCTTGTATATGCAGTCTGTCGATTAATTGCGAAGAGATCACAGAAACACCCATTGTGTGATTACATATTGAGATGTGCTTTATAGTTGAGCTAAGTTTGCACTCTGTATTTATCCTAATCAAAACACGATGGTAATAGGACATTCAAAATGTGCAGTACACTGTCACAAAATGTTGTTGAATACAAGATGGCTGCTGACTCACTGGAATCATTTGCTGATGCCAGGGGACACAACCAGTAGTTTCCTAGATAAACGTGAGGGGAACGCACACATACATGTCCAGATGAAAGCTGGTATTTGGGGAATGACAATTCCCTATTCCTGTAGCCACTGTAGTTGACACACTGTTTAATGCTGATGATTTTTTTTATCCCTACTCACTGGTTCGGTCTATTCATGCATGAACAGGTGCAATTACAGGAGGTAATTACAGTCAATGCTACAGATCAGCGAGTCACGTCTAAGCAAATTCTGGATAAAGCAATTTTTTCTGAGTTCCAATTTTTCCTCATTTACCAGAGTAATTTATTCCATTGATATACAACAGATTTCAGTTTTATGCAAACAAAACAGTTAGGCAGGCACAACATTCACACTCCTGGCAAAGAGGTGTGAGCTTGATTGTTGTTTATCTGGCTTTACCTAGAATGAAGTGAAATTCACTCCTTCTCAGGCTTTAAGATGATAACAGCCGAGAAATTTCAGCAGGCGCATGGGGAGGGTTGGTGGGGGATATGGCGGGGGAGTGTTGGGTACTCGGGACATAGGGCAAACCAGTCTTGCAGTGGGAGCCTCAAATAGGCATTAGGCCCTTATTTACATCTGCAATGGGCCCAAAGCCCATTTCAGGATGTGGACTCTGAACGCTGATTTTTTGGCCTTTACCAATATGGCGGACAGTGGACTTCCACCTCATAATGAGCGTGCACTTCCCACCCAACATATTGGAAACTTAGAAGGCCATTTAGGGCCTGAGAAATGAGCAATGTGTGGTTAAATGTTTAGGCTCTTTTTTAACTTGTTTACCAAGGGTTCTTAGGGAAGTATCACTCAAGAGAGTCACAGCCTCAATGTGTGCCTCGCCCCTCTCTATCTTATCTGCTGTCTGTTCCTGTTGATGGCGGGAGCCCCATGATTCTTATTGTCACATGTGAGGGAGTGCCATTCCACATTTTTAACCTTTAAATGGAGACTCAGAAGCAGCTTGTAAGACCCAGGAGAAAGAGCTCTGCCACCTGAATCAGTAGGTTTGGCTCATTTATATTTAAACGTGCAGCTCATGGTAGGACAATGGCATCATTGCCTTGCCTCTGCCCTGCCCTCATCTATGCTGCCACTGAGCCCTTTATCTAGGATATCGCTACTGTATCTCCTGACTGGCCCACCATGGAAGCCTCCTGATCTCCACTTTACACATGCTTCAACTTGTATACATCCTGGGCTAAAAATTGGGTTGCCCTGATTTTTGGGCTTGGGCGTCGCTGTTTGCGACTTGCCTGCACCCATGTAGATAGAGGTGGGCACCACCTCATCTGCATGATTGTAGCATAGGGCTAAGTAGCTCCAATGCTACATTTAACCGCACATTGCTCACTACTCCTCCAAGCTGCCTGCAGCCTCTGCGCACAGCAGGAGGTCCAGGCAACATTGTTTGCCAACCATGTGGTACAGCCAGCCTGCATTTCTTAAAGGCAGGCCATACCTTAAAGGGAAGCTGCAAAAAAATTGCTGCAATGTAAGTTGTTGCAAAGTGAACAGCAGGGCAGATAGAGTGATGGTTGTGGTGCTGGAGGCATTAGTGGAGCAGGTGGGTAGGAGGACAGATGCCATGGTTCTGTGGGGAGCCAGGAGCTCCTCAAGGATCACTCTTAGAAGGGAATGGGAGCAGGTGGCCAGGGAATCTGGACCCAAAGACATGGCAGCAGTACCACAAGAAGTATAATGATCTCAAGTGGATGGTCAAGGTCAGTGAATGCATCTTCACATGCATTAAGAAATGTAGGCTGGCTGTACCACACGGTCGGCAAACAATGCTGCTGGGACCTCCTGATGTGTGTAGAGGCTGCAGGCATCTTGGAGGAGCAGACGGTAGCATTGGAGCTACTTAGCCCTATGCCACAATCATGCAGATGAGGTGGGTACATGAAAATTGGGCGGTGCCCGCCTCTATCTACATGGTTGCGAGCAAGTCGCAAACAGCGACGCCAAGCCCAAAAATCAGGGCAACCCAATCACAACACCAACCTCTCACACTGCTCAATGCACCACACCCTCATCACTCACCCAGCAGCACTCCCTGGCACTCAGGACTCACTACTAACATCCAGATACTCCACCTCACCCTCACATACCTACCAATGCTGCCAGCCTCACATCCACCCTCGTGCTGCCTCTACATTGTTCCAGCTATTCAGCTATGGTAGGTACCTCACCCAAATACAGTGCATCACAATCACTGACATTCTGCCCGCTCCCTTGCATGGAAATCTGGCACACAACAGAAGGGAACAGAGCAGAATTGGCAAGGGACATATTCTTGGAGCTTTCATGACAAGCCCTCTAGCCTCCAACTGCTTCATTCCCACACCTCTAGCATTGGTGACCTGCACCATCAGCTGCTTCCTGTGTGGCCCACGTGAAGTTCTGTGAGGATAAGGGTGCATACAGGTGCGTCCTCTGCTTGCACCGAAAGACGTTGACTTGGGGTATTCTGATGTCAAACAGCCCAACCGACTGATGTGGCGTCAGGATCCCAAATTTGGGCAATGCATGTGCAGGCAGCCTCTTTGTTGTTTATGCAAGAAACAAAAAGCGTGAAGAGGGGCCCTGCACTGGTGTTATTTAAAGGGCCAGGCATCCTAAATGCAGTTACAGTAATTTCTTAGAACTATAGTATTGAAATCCAGTCACTTTACGACAGTAATTTGGGTTGTTTTTGGAGGTGTTTTGATGAGTTCCTGGAACGGCCAGCGAGTGGTACCCCATCCTCTCAGGGGGGCAGAGGAGTAGGTGACCTGTCCAGGCAAAGCTGCAACAGGGTCTGGGGGCAGTGCCTCTGGGGCTGCAGTACAACAGAGCAGAGGCTGTGGAAAGGGCAAGCTCTGCGCAATGCCTCTGCCAACTTTGAGCCGGACTCCTCCATGCTTCCTAACAGTGACCGGAGGTTGTCTGGCAGGCTGGCCAATGCACCCAGCATCTTGGTGTGCATGGCTATCTCATACATGCCGCCCCATCGAGTTCCTGATCTTAGTCCTTTACAGCAGTACATGTCTGCCACCTTGCCCTCCAGTGAGCTGGCACAGAAACCATCCTTTAATCCTGGCCTGGCTTCGGCCCACATGTGCCTGGATGGCTCACCATGTGCTGATCCCAATTCTGTATCAGCCTCCCAGTTAAGGGCAGTGTCAGTTTCTGAGTTGGTGGTTGCAAGGGTCAGATAAAGTGATGAGGACTTTTAATTAGTGCTGTGCTCTTTCTCCCACTGGGGCTCCTGTATTTGGGCAACTACTGAGCTCTATGGAGGAGATGGTTGTCCGCATTGTGAGGGTGGCTGCGATAAAGTCTGTGGCATCCGACTCTGCTCAAAACATTGAGGACGACAGCATATTTCTACCTTATGTCCTTTCTCAACTCCTAGCTCACCCTCATCCTGCTATCTGGTATGATGAGCAAGCTGCAGATGGTGTGACCATGGACCTCCTGCTTACCACCCTAACCCCCTTCCCTCACCCCAACCTTCCCCTCTGAGTTCCTGCTTTCAAACACCCAAGAACTGCCACCTGCCCAGCCACAGGAGCCACTCCGGCGAGGTGGCAAACACGCAGAGCTTGCCCTTTCTGCAGCCTCTGCTCTGTTGTACTGCACCCAGAGGCACCGCCACGGCTGCCCCCATAGATGTTGCCGCCTTTGCCAGGACAGCTCAACTACTCCTCTGCCCCTCCGAGAGGATGTGGCAACACACTCTGGAAAATGCAGGAACTCATCAAAATGCCTCCAAAAACAATCTAGAGTACTTCCAGAAACTTTACAATAACAGAAGTTCCAAGAAATTACTTTAACTGCATTTAGGGTGCCTGGCCCTGTGAATAACGCCAGTGCGGGTCCCATCTTGCTGCTTCCTGCTTGTTTCTTCTTGCGTAAACAACAAAGAGTTTGCCTGCACAAGAATTGCCTCACATCAGCTGGTTGGGCTGTTTTGACATCAGGATAGCACCAAATCGGTGCCAGCAGAGGACGCACCTGTATGCACCCTTATCCTCACAGTACCCTCATGTGGGTCACGTAGGAAGCAGCCGGCGTTGCGGGCCACCAATAGCGGAGGTGTGGGAATTAAAGCAGTTGGAGGCAAGAGGGCATGGGATGGAACCTCCAGGAATATTGCTAAGCAGAGTTGGCAACCCCTACTCTTGAGTCTGGAGCCAGTGTCACTAATTCCCCAACAAACTCAGAATGAAAGCAATGAGAAACAAGGTGTCATAGACACACCCCTGGAGGCTTAGGCAAAGATGAAGTATGTGCCTCAGAGATACAGGCCTCACCTGATAAGGTCATTTTATCTCCTTCCTGGAGAGGAATGTGCTGGTGCTGGCAACAAATGTGAATGATGCCTCATGTTCTTCTTGTCAGGGGCATGCTTCCCATTACCTATCCATACACACCAGCAATACAATTCTCACTGATGCTGGCTTGGCCACATCAAGAAAGAGGTTTAATGTATATTCACAACACAGGCAGCCACACCATATCAAAAAGAAAAGACATTTTTTTTATAGCATAGGCATTTGGATCTCAGAAATCCACTGTCACTGTTTAGATTGTGAGGAACCTGCTGAACTAAGAAAGCATGTGGATTGACCGGAACTATCAGATGGATCCTGTTATAGCTATATACTTTAACCCAGTCAATTTTGGTTGGAAACTCTTGATTTTAAATGAAATACACAACAGGAACCTGCTCCACTTCACAGTTCATTCTGAGATTTGGTTATATGGGAATCTTTAATATGCAGCTTGTATGGATTGGGTAGCTCCGTTGGCTAGATGGCCTGTGTGTGGCTCTAAATCGTATCAGCTATGCAGGTTCAATTCCTGTATCAGCCTAAGAAAGGCAACAGAAAACCATCTCATATACCTTCCTCTCTAGTCATACTCATCTTTCCTGCATGGAGGGACCAAAAAAAAGAGCATATATCCAAGTTTGCAGATGACACTAAGTTAAGAAGCACAGTGAGTTGTGTAGATAGGAGCACAAGGTACATAGACAGACTGAGTTGATGTAATTGTGACTTCCTAAACCTCTCTGCCTCTTCTCCTTTAAGATGCTCTTTAAAACCTACCTCTTTGACCAAGCTTTTGGTCATTTCCCCTCATAGCTCCTTACGGGATTTGGTGTCAATTTTTATTTAATAACGCTTTTATGAAGTGCATTGGGATATTTTACGATGTTAAAGTCACTATATTTGTTTGAGGAGCTACTATATACTGAGTGGTAGCAAATCTGCGTCTGTTTTCCCTTTCTCCTTGATTTTCGCTTCCATTGAACTGTAGTTTGTGGTAGAAAGTAATCAGAGTCAGTCTACCCTGACAGCAGTTGTTGTGCCAGCAAGTCACTCTGGGGCCTCCTGTGCACTGAGATGAGGGCTACCTCAAGCTCAATAAGGGTTCTCCTGCCGCTTGAAAAGTTACAGCCACTGAAGGAACAATGAGAAGTGAGAGACCAGGTTTGATAAGGCCTCTCATTTCAGGATTCAAGGGGAGGCACAGAGACAAAGACACAGTAGAGAGCGCACACCTTTCTGTCAATTAAGGAATTTTTAGTATGGATGTCATCATGTAGGGACTGTTTTTCTGGCAGGGTTGGGAAATACCTGGAAGAAATAATTGCAGAATGCAACTCCTGTTGGTTGTGGAGGAGAACTAAATGTCAGCTGAGGAATGATTGGATATATTTGCAAAGGGGAGGCCGTAATGGAAAGACAGATCTCTAAGGGGAATCTGTTCCTCAATCTGAGTTTTGCCTGTTGTCTTCCTCCACCTTTCATGTCCTCATCTAGGGCAAATTTCTATATTGTGTAATGTGCAGCAAAGTACCATGACTTACAGTACTATGGGCAGCACAGTGGCGCAGTGGTTAGCACCGCAGCTTCACAGCTCCAGGGAGCCGGGTTCGATTCTGGGTACTGCCTGTGCGGAGTTTGCATGTTCTCCCTGTGTCTGCGTGGGTTTTCGCTGGGTGCTCCGGTTTCCTCCCACAGCCAAAGACTTGCAGGTGGTAGGTAAATTGGCCATTGTAAATTGCCCCTAGTGTAGGTAGGTGATAGGGAATATGGGATTACTGCAGGGTTAGTATAAATGGGTGGTTGTTGGTCGGCACAGACTCGGTGGGCCGAAGGGCCTGTTTCAGTGCTGTATCTCTAAATAAAATAAACTTGTGATGCTGGTTGGATGGTACTGGAGTGCTCCCTTGGATTTATCAAGGCAGCTGAAGGATACTCACTTTTGCCTCTAAGACAGCAGGTGTGGGATTGAGTCCCACTTCAGAGACTCGAGCACAAATTCTGGGCTGACAGCCCAGTGCAGTACTGAGGGAATACTGCACTGTCAGAGTTCCCGTTGCTCAGATGAGAAATTAATGTGACACCCTGTCATCCCTCTCAGGTGGGCATAAAAGATCTTATGGCACTTTTTTGAAGAAGTGTCCTGGCCAATAGTCATCCCTCAACCAATATTTCTAATGAAAAAAAAAATAGTCATTTATCTCACTGCTGTTTGTAGGATCTTGTTTTATGTAAATTAGCTGCCACATTTTCTACTTTACAACAGGTGACTACAGTTCGAAAGTGCTTCATTAGACACAAATTGCTTTGGGACATCCTGTCACTGTGAAAGGCACTTTAAAAATACAAGTATTTATTTCTTTACCAATGACAAGTCTCGTTGCACCATAAACCTCATAGCACTAGCACTCAGCAAGTGAAATGAAGATGTTCAGCCTCTGCTGCATAGTGTAGGTCTGATTTCCAATCTGCCATTTCTATTTTCTGGCCACCCCCAAAAATGTGTGGGAAAGAAAAGGAAGATGTAGGTTTTCGCCTCCAGATTAGAGAGTCTTTTTAGGCTACATCAGTTGCTGAAACAAACCAGAATGACTCTGCTGGTAAAACATGATTCTGGTACTAACTCATTGACCACTGAGGAAGGCAGGGGAAAAATGCTTCGACCATAGTTTTCAGACTTTCAAAGTCTGAAGAAGCGTCACTGACCTGAAACGTTAACTCTGCATCTCTCTCCACAGATGCTGCCAGACCTGCTGAGTATTTCCAGCATTTCTTGTTTTTATTTCAGATTTCCAGCATCCGCAGTATTTTGCTTTTATTTCAGACTTTCAACTTGGTTTTAATTCGAGCTCTGCACTTGTAGCCACATTTAAAGTGATACTTTTTAATGCCAATGTGATGACATCATTACAGTCCAGCACCTTCCTCTATACACCAAACATAGGAAAGTGCCACGCAGGACAAGTTACCATGGCAACAGCTGCACTTAGAGCAACCTTCAAGCGTCTGCTATTTCAGATACATCTCTTCTTTCAGCAAGAACAAGAAACAAGAAATCCCCAAACTGTGTAACTGTTTCCTGCTTCTGTGTAGCGAGCCACAATACTGTAGTGTACTAATCCAATTGATTAAAAGCAGGAGTGATCTTTGTGCAGTACATACTCTGCCCCTGTTCTGAATTCCTTTTGAAGTTAACTCTTTGTCATCCCACAGCTGATAGAGTGCTACAGTTGAGTGCATTTATTCAGTAATGAGTTGACAAATGTTTTTGTGTGGTGTACAAAGCACTTGTTTTTCCGTGTCTTTCTTCATATAAATGTACTTCAGTACACCGTGTTTATTGAGCCCCTTCACAAAGCGCACCACCTCGTGCTCTGTTTGCACAGTTTTGGCACAATGTGAGAGCCGATTTTAAAGCTGGGGCAGGATTGCAACGCGTGGAGACTGGGATGGAGGAAGACGCTCTCATTCTCGCGCCAGCACGTGGCCCCTCTTAACTCCTGAGTCTCATTTAAATTTCAGAAATGAGACTCTCAACTGAAGCCTGCAGAAATGATACGATGGTCAGCAGGAATTGTGCAATGTCTGGCGGGAATGATGTGACACTCATTGAGAATAAGAACATAAGAAGTAGGGGCAAGAGTAGGCCATTTGGCCCTTTGAACCTGCTCCGCCATTCAACAAGATCATGGCGGATATTCTACTTCAACTCCACCTTCCTGTCCTCTCTTCAAATCCCTTAATTCCTTTAGTATTCAAAACTTTATCGACCTCTGTCTTGGATATACTCAAAAACTGAGTATCCACAGCTGGGGTAGAGAATTCCAAAGGTCCACAGCCCTCAGAGTGAAGAAATTTCTCCTCGTCTCAGGACTAAAGGGCTGACCCCTTATTCTGAAACAGTGACCTAGTATTCTAGATTCTCCAGCCCACGGAAGCATCCTCCCAGCATCTACCCTGTCAAGCTCTTTAAGAATTTTATATGTTTCAATGCAGGAAGGCTGGTGGAAGTGACAATGGTCAGCAGGCGGGAGCCGAAATGATCCCAAAGAACTTTCCCTGGGAAGATAAATAAACTTACAATTGACTCTTGATAGGAATGGACAGAATCAAAGTGAAACACAAAGAAGAAAATAGCTGCTAATTCTGGAAATATACAGCAGCTCTGTCAGCATCTGGAAGAGGAGGAATTGGGTTCTGTTGGAGGGTTCCATCCTAAGCACTAAAATATCCTTCCTCTTCCTCATAAAACTGATTAGGTGTTGGCTGTGGTTCAATTGGTAGTACTCTTATATCTGTGTCAAAAGATTGTGGGTTCAAATCCCTACTTCATCTAGGCTCATACTCTTAATGCAGCACTGAGGGAGGGTGCCGTGATTCAGATGAGATGTTAAACTGGTGCCCTGTCTGTCCTCTCAGGCAGATGTAAAAATTTCCATGTCACTATATTGAAGAAGAGCAGGGAAGTTCTCTCTGGTCTTTAGGCCAACATCACTAAAACAGATTATTTAGTCATGATCACACGGCTGCTCGTGTGACCTTGCTGTTTGCAAATTGGCTGCCATATTCCAGCATTGACTGCACTTTAAAAGTACTCATTGGCTGTGAAAGGGTTCAGACATTCTGAGGTCATGAATGATGCTATATAAATGCAAGTCTTTCTTTTCTACTGGGCTCATCTTGCTGATTGGTGTGAATTGAGAGCAGTTTGTGACTGCGGCTGGGAAGCACAGGAGCAGGAAGCCCCAACCCAATAAGCCCAACTGGTCTGATTGATTATTACTGACTCCAATTGGAATTTTCTATCAGCATTGCGATACATTTCCAACATAGAATAATATCAAATAAGAACAATGATATATTATTAGGTGAGGGAAATGGAGCAATGGTGGGAAAGTAGAGCTCAGGTGCAGATCAACAATGATTTAATCGAATGACAGAGCAGTCCCTGCAGAACTGATTGTCCTCCTCCTGTTGCTGAAGAAGAACTGTAGAATTGAAAGGATTTTTTAAACTAGAGAGGAAATGCATTTTCATTAATAAAATGTAGTTGTAGGAGGAGACTATTTGGATCATTGTACGTGTCTATTCCTTCCTGCTGAAACTGTGTACTCCACACTTAGTATCCTGTTTTTATTTTCCCGTGCCCTCTCACATTTTTCTTCTTGTGTTGTGATTGACTCGGTTTCAATAGCCACTTATGGTAAAATGTTCCCTATCCTAATAGCGTTTTGCATGAAAAGTGCCGTCTCGTCTCTGTCTTCATGTGAAGCAATCTACTACGGTTGCTATGGTTGTGAAGAGGTTGAGAGGTCAGGTGAAATATTCATTTTCAATAACTTCAGTGAAAACATGTGTGCCACCTGTGCTTCACATGTTTATGATCCTGCTTATTTAATGCAGTGAATATCTCATATTAGTTTTGGAAAGAATGATATTGCACTCCCTTCAATAGAGCAACAAAGAAAATTAGAGGAACACGACAACATTGCAAATAGACCAGTTTTAACGCCTAATGCCTCAGCTGTTTGCCCTCGTGGCCAATGAAATTTGCAGGCCATGTTATTCGCAGAGCTGACTCTTCCAAAAACTTGCACAATAAAGATGATAACGTGCACTTTAACTAATATGGCCATAATCATTAAACAGTACAGCTTCACAACCATAAGGATCTTCAGAGACTTTGTGAATAAAACAATGGAATTCACTCATAACTTCAGCAAAATAGAAAAAAATCAATAACTAACAGTCAGAAAAATGAACTGTTTAGTGATAACAAGAGCTGAGAACCATTTTAAGTACCTGCCGAACTCCCTGGTGAAAGCGCCAACACATCAAAAGCTGATGACCCATGGATTCCAATCATGCAGAATGTGCAGTCCCCCAGCAACTGCAACATATTTGAAGGAAAAAGAGAGTTGGGTCGTTTACAGTTACACCTGGCAAGCATTAAATGTGCGGAAATTAACCACGCTGGGAATGTCTACTGCCTGATAGAATTAATATGTCACTCTAGCTGTGAACATTAACTAAACCAGAGTAATTCAGTTACATCTATAAATATGAACAAGGTTAAAATAGCATGACCTCTACCTTCAATGACTGATGTATTAGCACCAAGTGGATCCTTCATTTCGCAACTATAAACCAGGCTTCCGCTATACAGGAATGATATCAATTTCATCTCTAACATTCACAAAATGCTTCTATGCGATCAGGCAAGTTGAAAAAATCAGGTAACTACATCCAATAAAGCGGAGGGAGGTGGTGGCGTAGTGGTATTGTCACTGGACTAGTAATCCAGAGACACAGGCCAATGCTTTGGGGAGGTCCAAATCCCACCACAGCAGATGGTGAAATTTGAATTCAATTAATAAATCTGGAATTAAAAGTTAGTCTGCTAATGACCATGAAACCATTGTTGTAAAATCCCGTTGGGTTTACTAATGTTCTTTAGGAAAGGAAATCTGCCATCCTTACCTGGTCTGGCCTACATGTGACTCCAAACCCACAGCAATGTGGTTGACTCTTAAATAGCCTAGCAAACCACTCAATTGTCAAGAGCACTTCGGGATGGGCAGCTTGCCAGCAATGCCCATATCACATGAAAGAATAAAAAAAGAGGACATTTGGCCTATTGCCCCTCTGATGCTTTTAGATCTTCAAATAGTATTAGCTACTTAAATCCCATTTTCCTCCCCCAAATGACAGTACAAAAGGAGGAAACACCTTAGAAATATCAATGTGAAACATTAAATTATTGTTTGTTTGCTTCTGTGTAAATATATTTTAAATATGTTTTATAGTTTTTGCCTATACGTGACTACTAAGGTTACTTTATAGAATTATACAAGACAGTAAAAATGGAAAAAGTAGAATTGAACATTAATTAAGTCTACACTATGGCAACAGGACAAGGAGAGCAAGTTCAAAATTTGTCGTTAGCATCCTTCCATCTAAAGGCCTGCTCAGGTTGGGAAAAAGAACCCGACCCGAACCTGACCAAACCACAGCGGACCCGAGCCCAACCTGGCCCGAGTCCCTCCAATTTCACCCTGAGCCCGACCCGAGCCGAGCCCGACCATCCCTTTATTTACCTTTGGACTTGGAACCTCCAAGAAGCTGCATCACATGCGTGAAGATGTCATAGTGACGTCACTCGCTCACTGTGCAGACTCAGTTTCGTCCCGCACTCCCAGCTCAGGTAAGTTTTTTAATTTCAACGCTTACCAATAGAGCACTTACCGTGTGTGTCCGGCCCGACCCGACCCGACTCGACCTGGACTCGGCCCAACCCGACCCTTTGTTCACTGTGAAGGCCAATCCTTGAGAGGCAGGTTCTTCCACAGGTGCTGCACGTAACGCTACCAAGTGACACTGTGAGTTGTTGTTTTTGACATTGACACCTGTTACCAAGCTGCTGTAGCAACTGGTCATCGTGGTAGTGCACACCAGTCCACAGGAAGCGTCGCCATTTCCCTCTTTCACCAGCTAGAGACTCCCAGCTGCAATAGTCAATATTTAGGGCCTTCATGTCAAGCTTGCAAGCATTCTTGAAGTGGAGCTTTGGGCACCTCTATTTGAGACTGATGTTAGGAAACACTTTTTCACACAATGACTGATCAACACAAGGCTCTTCCAGAATAATGTCTAGCTATGTTAGTAGAGGCAAAAATATTGGGATCATTTACAAAACTGTTGGAGACTGTGATATGTGCAGAGCTGCAAGGTCTTTCTGAATGGCTGAGCTAAGATAGCAAATGGACTTCCTTATCTGTATTTATCTTGATGTAAAGAAAAGGTGGAAGCTGGATGAGTAAATAACACTCCTTTGTGCTTTGAACCAAACAGGATATGAAGCTCCCAGAGACAATGACCAGTGTCTGCTGAGTTAGCTTATTTCTGCCAATGTGCAAATAGAGTTGGTACCTGGGCTAGATTATCATCCAATGACATGTGCTTCAAAGTACATACATGTGAATGTCGGGAAGGATAGACTCAGTTATCACACAATCCTGCTCCTCCTCCTTCCTTCTTTATGGGCAGACAACTTGCCAATACTCAATGCCAAGGCTCATACAATGACTACTTTGGTAATGTAAATGAGAGTTGATGGTGCCACTGTGGCCATATTTGAGTAAGAGACTGTGTGCGATAAAGGATAAAAAATGGATATAAGGAGAAGGCAAATCAAAATCAAGCACTTAGTGTGGCATTGAGGTAAAGTGTACAAGCACCTTAACATGCTTCCTCCCAGATTGGCAAGTATGATGACACAGGAGAGTAGATTTTCTGAATTCTTGTACATGGTAGATACCTCATGGGGCGAAAATCATGGACGCACTGCATTCAAATTATTTTGTTGAAGGCAAGGACTCAAGGGGGTGAAATTCAACTTGGTGGGGGCATATAATGGGCTGAAGGAGATTGGCCACCCGTGATACACCCACACAATTTTCCTTCCATTGACTTCAATCCGTAATTTTGGCTATGCTGCCGGAGAAGGCACATAGAGGCAAGAAATTAATAAATAAAACAGAGGGTGGGCACTCTTGAGGTTCTGCCACTCCATCGCTGCCAGATGAGTCTCTCTTTTGGGACAGACAAACCTAAAGAGAAAAGCAGTTAAGATGGGATTCAAATATTAAACATTTCTATTTCTCCTTTCTTATTTTTCAAGGGTTGTTCCCTTAATCAAACATTAGGCAGGACCTAATCCAATATTCCCCATTGCATAAAGTATTTTTCCTCATGTTCTCAAAAGCAGTGAGAATCCTGGTCCTTTGACAATGTCAGCATCCTCTTAATACCAACATCGCATGCACAGTAATCTCCCTTTAAAGAAAATCATCAATACTTAATGAAATCAGTTCAATACCATGCCTTGTGAAGATTCTTAGCAATACTTTGGTATAATGGTGTTTGAAAGCAACATCATACCACATTGGAAACATAGATCCTTACTTATTTTCACGTTACAAAATATGGGGTTTCTTTTGAGGGAAAAATAACTCAAAGACAGTGAAGTTCCAGGACTACTGCGCAAAACCAATATTATTGCCCTAAGGTGTTGGTGGGATACAACAATTCCACAGCTTGGGAGCTCTTGGGGCACTTGCAACTTTTCACATTATATGCTTGTGTCTGTTTTTATAAATATTGTATCATACTGATGCCCACTGGCATTCTCTGCAGAAGGCATTCAGAACTGTTTTGAACTTACAGCCTGAAATCCTCTGAAGATATTGAATAATGAATGAACAATGGGAAGCTGTAGACTGTTAGAGGTTTCTAGAGACACACAATGAACAAATGTTGAACAGAGGTCGCAAATGAAAAAACTAAGAGCACCCATTGTGCAGCTAAGTAGTACTACAGATTAATATTACTACATATCTCAAAGTATATATGTACTATATAGAATATTACATCACGGATGTATAGTCGTAGGTCCAGGGAATAATCTTTTAATGCAGTACTGAGGAATTACTGTATCCTTAGAGATGCTGTCTAACTGAGGAACTGAGGCCCCATCTGCCTGTTCAGATGGGCATAAAGACCCATGGCACAATTTGAATAATAACAGAAAGTCTTCTGTGTCTGGGCCAACATTCCTCCCTCACAATCAAAATCAGGCAGTTTGGTCATTCATTCATTTGCTGTTTGTGGAACCTTGAAAAACTGCCAGGATATGGGGAAAGAGCCTGGGAGTTGGGCTAACTGGGTTGCTCTTCAAAAAAACTAGCACAGATTTGATGAGATGAATGGCTTCATTCTGTGCTGTATTATTCTATGGTTCTTGGTTCAAATGGCTGCTGCAATTGCTTACATAATAATAGTGATTGCACTTCAAAAGTCATTCATTGGCAGTAAAGTGCTTTGGGATAATCTGAGGATGTGAAATGTGTTTTACAAGTTCTTTCTTTCAAGCGGCAGCACACCAAGATATTATTTAGGATTATAGCTCTTGATAGAATATTATGATGCCACTGCTTTAAGCATACATACTCACCTATTACTTAGCTAGTGCCAATCGTACATGATGAATTCAGTCTTTTGCAATACATATAAGCATCAGGGCTGAGTTCCCTCTGCTTTGTGCCCATGTATTTAAGGGGCAAAGCGGTTGAAGAAGGAAATGGAGCTGGATTCTATGCTTACACATGCCAAAGAGCCGCCATGATCTTAAGCGCAGTGGCTCATTTAAACTCCTGGGGTGGCCCGCCTCCCCCTCCCCCTCCCACCAATCATGTGGAGGGGGCGGGCTATCTATCCCTGGCAACGGTGTCAGCTGTCTGTGTGCGGGCGCTGGTGCCATTTTTAAAGAGTAGTCAGCTCTGCCAGGATATTTAAATTTTTAAAGAGATATCCCCCCAGAATTACATAAAGAAAGTTCCCACACCCCTTTCCCACTCCCCCCACTAATAATTACATTAACTATTTGCCCTTTCTCCCCCCAAAAAACCCTTACCTTTAGCATCTGATTTCCCCCCCCCCCCGCCCAAACTGCTCAAAGTTTAAAGTGCAACTTTTCTCACCATCGTTTATTTGACCCTGTTCCACCATCCCCCCACCCCGCACTGATAAACTTACCTCATCCCCCACTCCCCACAAGTGTTGCGCCTCGTTTCCCTGGACGAAGATCTGAAGGCGCGGGAGAGCCAGCCACCGTACCGAAGATCACGGCAGCCCTCAAGATCGCGGGTGTGTGTATTTAAATTAATTAATTTTATCGATTTTTAAATATTCAAATTGTGGTCCTGTCACCCAGCGACGGGGTGGGGGCGGGGGTTGTCATGGAGCCTCGCTGCTGCCGAGAGGATCAGGCCGGGCCCTGCTGGCATCGAGGTCCATGGTGGCCTCATCTGAAGCCATCTTCAGGCCCCCCCCTGCCACGGATCACAACGTCGAGGGTTGCTTAAAATGCAGCACATGAGGTCCATTGCACTTATATTCTATCCACTTTGACTCTTTATTTATTCACCAGATGTGGGCATCACTAGCAAGACCAGCATTTATTGCCAATCCCTACTTTCCTGGGTTTCACCTCGACAGAGACCCAAAAAGACCCACAGCAAGTGGTCTTGGTGCTTGTGCAAAGATTCCTCAGAGTGGAGGATCTTCAAAGGGATACATGGCAAACATCTGAAGGTTCTGAAATCCTAAATAGATTGGCAGGATGAGCACCAGGGCAGGAGGCTTTCCCACATCTATAACTGGACAACAGCTAGAACACTTCATGCTGGTATCTGAGGAGACTGCAGCTGCGGTACTGTCTCAACCCCTTGCACCCACCAGCTCTCTCACCCTCATCTGGGACAGCGTGGGAGCCATTAAATTAATCTGAACCCCTAGATAGGGGCAGGTTCAGGTCCCATCAGGTGGAGCACACTCGTGCTCAGTTGGATGGGATAGGGAAGGTTGGTCTGCAACATATTTTGCTTTTCAAATGGAGGAATTTAAAATGTAAAAAGTTTAAAATTATGAAGGGATTTGATAAAGGGAAGTCGCTTCCACGTGTGTGGGAGACCAAAACTAGGGCCCATAAATATGATAGGCACTAATAAATTCAAATGGGAATTTAGTAGAAACTTTTTTACCCAGCTAGTGCTTAGAATGTGGAATATTGTACCACAAGGAGTAGTTGAGGCGATTAACATAGATGTATTTAAGGGGAAGTTAGATAAACACATCAGAGAGTAAGGGATAGAAGTGTATGCTGATCGGAAGCTTATGTGGAGCACAAACACCGGCACAGACCTGTTGGACTGAATGCCCTGTTTCTGGGCTGTGCACTCTCTTTAACCAACCACATAATAGTTAAACAAGTTCATTTTGAAGTCTCAAAATCAGCAGAAATCAGCATTTAAAAAGATCTCATATTGTTATAAAGCTGTGTCAAGGAATATGGGCAATCTTGCAGTGCCCAAGGCCTTTGTTTTAAAAAACATGATCGCATATTTAAAGGTTTATGGAATGATCCTTTCACATTATCCTTTCGCCAAGAACATATTAGAAACAGCTGGAATAATCCAAAGGTCTTACTGAAGGGCTACATTTCCTAAGATCAATTATATACTTCTGTAACAACTCTAGGCTCCTACTGATGCTATTTTTGTGTAATAGTGTTGACCGTACACAGCAAGGAATGATAGAAGATGTTTGCTTACGGGAGGGTCTCAGAGATCCAACTGAGAGTGTTTTGATAGGATAACTTACATTTGGTTGTAATTAAGTAACCAAACAACTTCCCTTTGTTATCTCTTGGTACCTCTCCAGATTGGACAAGGGCTTTCGACACAAACCCATATTGTATCAATCAACTTTCATCGGGAATCAAAGATTGCATCTTTCAGTTTTTGAACTTTTGTTTTAAAAGATTCTCTTATGACGGACTGGTAGCTATAGAGTGAGCACTGATCTACAACTAGAAGATTCAAATTCAGTTCCAAGGCTTGAGTCTCATTCACATGTGAACCTCCCCCATGGAGAGGGTTTCCGTTGCCTTGAACAAGTTGCCTGAGGGAAGGTGGACAAATGGACCATGAGCAAACTTGCAGGGAAGCTGTAGTACCCTACATTCAATGGATCCTGCAATGCTGTCATATCTATTCATTGTTTAAATGAGTCTTTTAAATAAACACTCTGGTATATTGTGGATCATTGTGACTTTGTGCAATAGTGTATAAAGGTGTCAGTAAATCAGCAGCTGTAGAAACAGAAATTGAAAAGTCAATTTCCATTCACTTCAACTGAAATTTTAAAAAATCAGGAGAGATGCAAAATGGGCTGCTGATTCACTGGGCTGGATTTTACCCCCGACCCTTTGATGCCGGGTTTCGTGGCGGTGGGGGGAGTCTGAAAATGCCTCTGGGAGAGGGCCACAATTCTCCCTGACTCTAGGAGGGCATGGCCCGATATTACTGGCGGCAACGAGGCCTCGTGGCGGCCCCCCCCCCACCCTCCGACCGCCGCTCGGCAACAGGACCGCAATTAAAATATTTTTAATATTTTTAATATGTGCGGCACAGTGGCGCAGTGGTTAGCACCGCAGCCTCACAGCTCCAGGGACCCGAGTTCGATTCTGGGTACTGCCTGTGTGGAGTTTGCAAGTTCTCCCTGTGTCTGCGTGGGTTTTCTCCGGGTGCTCCGGTTTCCTCCCACAAGCCAAAAGACTTGCAGGTTGACAGGTAAATTGGCCATTATAAATTGTCACCAGTATAGGTAGGTGGTAGGGAAATATAGGGACAGGTGGGGATGTTTGTTGGGAATATGGGATTAGTGTAGGATTAGTATAAATGGGTGTGCGGCACAGACTCGGTGGGCCGAAGGGCCTGTTTCAGTGCTGTATCTCTAATCTAATCTAATTTAAATAAAATAAGTGAATTAATTAATCTCACCTTGCCTCCTGATGTCCCGCTGTGATCTTGAGCCTGGTGGCCGGCACTCCCGCACCTTCAGATCCATGTCTGGGGAAACGAGACGGAACAGGTGTGGGGAGGGGGCAGGTAAGTTTATCAGTGCTGGGGGGGGGGGCTCAAATTAGCGTCATGGGTGTGGGGGATGGTGGGAAGGGTTATAGTTGAAAGTTTGTGCAGTTTGGGGGAATGTCAGATGGTAAAGGTAAGTGTTTTGCGGGGGAAGGGCAAATAATTAATCTGTTCTGAGGGGATGGGAGAGGGGCCAAAAGAGATGTATTTATTTCTGTCAATTCCATTTCCCTTTAAACATTTAAATTTCCTAGTAGGGTTGACATCTGTTTAAAAAGGGCGTCATCACCTGCGCACAGGCAGCTGATGTCATTGCCGGGGACGGACAGCCCACCCCCTCCATGTGATCGGGGAAGAGCAGCCGGCCCTGGCTATTTAAATGAGCCGCCGCATGGATGATTGCGGCGGCTCTGCGACATGCCGGTTTTTTTTGCCCGTCGGCGGAATCGGTGGCAGGCACATAAAATTCAGCCCACGATTACCCAGAAATCAATAGATTTCGAGATATTAAAGATATCAAGGGGTATGGGGATAGTGCAGGCAAATGGCATTGAGGTAGAAGATCAGCCATGATCTAGTTGAATGACATAGCAGGCTCGAGGGGCTGAATGACCTACTCCTGCTCCTATTTCCTACGTTCCTATGTTGACCCATTTTACATGATCACACAGTTAAAATTACCCTCATTGACTGTGGAATTGGTTCAAGATGCTTTTTCTTGATTATTATGAGCAGGATACTTTTTGTACCATGCATTTCACTGAAGTATCATTACAGTAACTACAGGGGGAAAAAAATTAATCCCCATCCAACACCCCCAAGTGAGTGCAAGCAAATTTGATTTCCAATCTTAAAACAACTTTACACCAAGAAATTGGAAGAGACAGATCATTTCCAATAAAATAAATTCAGCACCATCCAAGGACAAGTGCTGGGCAATGTGAAGGCACTAACTTCACAGACAGCAGAAAATGACTGTGTCCTGTTTGTTAGCGCACAGCTTGTTCTTTATTAGAAACTTGCATTCGCTAAACATTGTTGCTTGATTTAATTTCTGTACATATCTGTGGGTCATTAAACTATTTTCATCCTCAGTATTCTTTTGAAGGATAATTAAATGAAAATGGACAAAATTTTTCCCAGATTATCACATTCACAATAATTCTTTCAGCAAGATCACACAATACATACAAATGTGGAATAACATTCAGCCAACCTTAGCTCAACTGTCCAAAAAAACTCTATTGTCTGCATTTATAGCATCGAGCTGTTTCTCAGATGATTTCAAGGTTTTGTCTGCACTGCCCTACCCAGAAGTAATTCCATGTGCCTGTTGAATTTAAAATAGAAGTCACAATAAAAATGTTAATTTAGAAAATAGTTTGGTCTCACCTGTGATCTGTGCTCAGTTAACTGATCTATGAGCATTATATAGAACTTAAAGTACAGGTCATTTGGCCGAACTGATCTATGAACCTCCTTTCACACTACTACATCTAACCCTATCAGCATAATCTTCCTTTCTCTCTCACATGTTTATCTAGCTTCCCCTTAGATGCATCTAAGCTACTCAACTACTCATTGTGGTAGTGAGATCATCATTCTAACCATTTTTTAGGTAGAGACATTCTCCCTGAATTCTTTATTAGATTGATTAGTGATTACCTTATATTGACGACCCCTAGTTTTGGATTCCCCAACGAGCAGAAACCTCTCCTCCACGTCTACACTATCGAACCCCTTCATAATTTTAAAGACCACTTTCACGTCACCCCTTAGCCTTCTCTCTTCCTGAGAAAAGAACCCCAGCCTGTTCAGTCTTTCCTGATTGTCATAACCTCTCAATTCTGGTATTATGCTTGTCAATCTTTTTCGCACCTCCTCCAATGTAGCATTATCTGAATGCACCTCTCTGTGCCCACTTTCAGAAATCTAATGGGACTAGCCTTGGGTGAGGTAACCTGCCTTCTGTTTTCACTGGTGGATGATGCAAAGGGAAAGGAAATAAGATGAAAAGAACAATAAAATATAAAAAACCTTGTCAATGTTGTACACCGATAGTTTTTTATGTTAATGCATTATGTGTAATGGAACTGTTACCTTCTTGAATCGTTTAAACAAGCTGTGAAACACACCAACCTTTTACATTATAATCTAATGAATCAACAGAAGGAAATACAACAGTGAAACAATGCAGAGGTAGGCCCTGGAGACTATACCATCTACATCTGTGTATAATGATCCAGGCTCTAAGCCAATGACGAGCTTTCTGCTTTTTTTCATTAAAGATTGCTTTGCATCTCTAAAGCCACGAATCAAAAAGATATAATGAACCAATCAAATTCTTTGAAAGGGTTTTGGGAAAAAATGCAGGTTTTTCCCACTAATTGAAAATTCTAATGTCTAAAATAAAGTTTTAGAAAAACACAAAATTACACATTTTACAAGAGCACAATTAAACTTGATACATCGAATTGTCTTATGTGTTTTTTTTTGTACTTTCATTGAAGTTTTTATTTCAGGGCCTCAGCCTATCATGAAAACCTAAGCTTCGCCCGGACATTTATTTCTCCAGCAACGACAGTTGTATATCCTCAGCATGTGCAGTTTGCAGAATTTTCCAGCATGCAATCTGAGAATTCTGGGCATGTATGCAGTTTCCCAAGATGCATCAACAATTTTTTTAAATAGCATTGACAGCACAGAAACAGGCCATTCGGCCCAATAGATCCATGCCAGTGAAGAAGTTTGTTTGGAGTCGAAGCTAAGGGAATTTCTTCTTATCCTGCAATGATTTGAGAAATAGTTTTCTTTTTCTGAAAGTCATCAAAACAAAACTGTAAACTGCACTCTTAAAGCTTTATTTCAAGGCAAGCTTCACATTTAAAATTTAAAATAATTGTTCTTGTCCATCTATAACCTGCTGAATTTAACCTGATTGTTGATCAGATGGAGAATTGTGGGCAGCAAACACTCAATTTAGGAGTGGCACTGTGGTTAGCACTGCAGCCTCACAGCTCCAGTGACCCGGGTTTGATTCTGGGTACTGCCTATGTGGAGTTTGCAAGTTCTCCCTCTGACCACATGGGTTTCCACCAGGTGCTCTGGTTTCCTCCCACAGCCAAAGACTTGCAGGTTGATAAGTAAATTGGCCATTGTAAATTGCCCCTAGTATAGGTAGCAGAATTGAGGGAAGGTGGGGATGTGGTAGGGAATATGGGATTAACGTAGGATTAGTATAAATGGGTGGCTGATGGTCGGCACAGATTCAGTGGGCTGAAGGGCCTGTTTCAGTGCTGTATCTCTAAAAAAATAAAAAGCTTCTCAAACGATGCTCCCAGTGGGCAAGACTCTTTGCTGGAAGAATGATTCCATTAATTTACACCTTTAAATATAATCTGTTGCTGCAACTATGACTCACTTGGACCTTTTCATTAAACTTTGAGAGACCTGGATCTGACTAATAATGCTATAGGAGACATGTGCACCAACAAGATTCCTGTGGTGTCACTGGGTCCTGCTGCTGATGAGTCAACTACTGGATATTTCAGAGGAAGCAGGAGAGATTACACTACAAAGGGTATCAGAACAAGCCTGGCAGAAAGCATTGCCCTTTGTGTACATCAAAACAATGTTTAAACTTGACAAGGACAAGGCATACTGCTCCTTGCCTTCTCCTTGTTTGTACAATTCATGTTCGAGAGACTACCAGCAAACACATAAGTGCTGCTAGCTGGGCTCTGTAATCCACTGATTACGTGGCAGTGTGCAGTGAGTCTTGTGTTCTGTGCAACCACTGTGGTTAACAGAACAACCCCTGGCACTGATTTCTGGATGCTGAAATTTTGCCCGTTGCTAAGTTTAGCAAATAAGTGGTGTAATACAAGGAGAAAGTGCCAATGAACAATTTAACTGTGTTTTGTTCTTGTCTGATTAATTCCTGCAGCTCCACATATTTGTACTTGCAGCTGTTCAATTTTCAGTCCATTAACACCCTTTCTGTACTAATGCTTTGTCTTTCAACACACCATTAACATATCTTTGCTCCATGACCTTCTGGTCAGCTATTCTGTGACCGTGTCCTATCTACACCTTCTCCTTTGTTATCTCTTGCCCCACCCTCACTTTACTTGCTTATAACCTTTTACATTTCTAATATTTGCCAGTTCTGAAGAAGGGTCACTGACCTGAAAAGTTAATTCTGCTTCTCTCTCCACAGGTGCTGCCAGACCTGCTGAGTGTTTTCAGAATTTCTTGTTTTTATTTTAGGCTAGCAAAAAGTTGCAGTCCAATCAGTGGCATTCCCCCGCTCTATCCCATAGTTCTGCAGGTTTATTTCCCCATCCAATTTTCTTTTCAAATCATTCATTGTTTCCTCTTCCACCACCCTCATAGGCAGCGAGTTCCAGGTCATTACCATTCACTGCATAGAAAAGTTTTTCATCATGCGCCCACTGCATCACTTGTCCGAAACCACAAATCTCTGTCATCTAGTCCTTGTATCATCAGCTAATGTGAACAGCTTTTCTTTGTCTACCTTATCCAAACCTGTCATAATCTTTTACACCTCTATTAAATCTCCCCTCAATCTCCTTTGCTGCAAGGAGATCAACCCCAGCTTTTCCAACTGTCATGGTCCTGTAGTTCTTTTTTTCCTCTGGGGAATATGCAGTTTGCCTTTAAGGCTTGCAAAGGATCAGTACTGCTTTAAAAACCAGAAAGCCTCAGGAGTTAAAGAGAAAATGTATTTTACTTACCGTTGGATAGAAGCAAATGGAGAGGGAAGCAACCAGCTTCAAAGAATGCATCCTGGTTACCAGGCAACAGTCATTTGGAGACTGATTTAAAGGGTGCATTCTCATTACCTTGGATACAGCCACATGGAATGAACATCATGCGATACATTTGTTGCAATTCAATTTTGAACTGGCTTTTAGTTGAAGACAGTCTGTTCTAACAGAGAACACAGACAGACAGCTGGTGTTAGTACCTGAAAAAAGAGCTCTCAGCCATTTAAACTGAAGGAAGAGAATTTTAGTCTGTTTAATTACTATTATCTCTCAAAATTCTAATAAAAGTCAAGCCAAAGCAGAGATTACTGATAATTTAAACTGAAGAAAGGAAAGTTAGATTGTGACAAACTTTTATCCCTCAAAAACTCTAAAGTCAAATTGATTCCTTTAAAAAGTGTTTGCAAGTCGTTAATTGTTGAAATTCGCTGAAAGAAGGAAAGCATCGCTTACTGCTGGAATTAGACTGCAGACTGTTTTATTGTGGAAGAACCTTTTTTCCCCATCGGACGGCTGTGAGGACTTCAAGCAACATTGGACTGTAAATTTGCAAGGACACTAATTTTTTCTTTTTTAAATGTTGTTTATATCTTCATAGCGTTTAAGAATTTAGTTTTTCTAATTAAACAGTTAATTTGTTGATTTAAAGACACCTGGTTTGGTTAGCCTCATTCGGGGGTTAACAGATAGTACAATTTGGCTGAGTCTTTCTTTAATTTAGAAAGGTTAAAATGATATGTTAGGCGATCTGTGGAGGGACAGGATTGAATTAACAGTGCATTTCTCCCACCACAATCAGAATCATATATTTTGATTCGAGGCTTTGACTAGAGCGGTTGGTCGTAACACAACCTAACCTTGTAAATCTCTGGAACCATTCTGATAAATCTCCTTTTTTACACAGAGGGTGGTGAGTGCCTGGAACTTGCTGCCAGGGGAGGTGGTGGAAGCAGGTACGATAGCAACGTTTAAGAGGCATCCTGACAAATACATGAATAGGATGGGAATAGAGGGATACGGGCCCTGGAAGTGCAGAAGGTTTTAGATTAGATAGGCATCAAGATCGGCACAGGCTTGGAGGGCCGAATGGCCTGTTCCTGTGCTGTACTGTTCTTTGTTCTTTGTCCTCTGCATCCTCTCAAGGAACCTCACATCATTCCTAAAGTGTGGTGACCAGGACTGGATGCAATAACCAGAGCTTTAAAAGGTTCAGCATAACTTCCCTGCTTTTGTACTACTTATGAAGCCCAAGATCACATATACTTTACTAACCACTCTCTCAGAATATCCTGCCACCTTCAAGGATCTGTGTACATGGGCCCCAAGGTCTCTCTGTCCCTGCACACTCTTTAGAACTGTGCCATTAAGTCTATATTGCCTCTCCCCATCCCCTCTGCCAAAATGTATCAGCTCACATTTCTTTGTATGAAATTCAATCTGCCATTTGTCTCCCCATTTTGCTAGCTTATTTATGTCCTGGTGCAGTCGATTGGTATCATCTTCCCTGTGTGCCACACATCCAAGTTTGGTAACATTGGCAAATTTTGAAATTTTACTCTGTATTCCAATATCTATGCCATATATATATATATATATATATATATATATCAATATCAAAAAAAAAGTGGCCCTAGTACTGACCCTTAGGGAGCACCACTGTCTACCATACCCCTTTCTGAAAAACAACCATTTAATACAACTCGCTGTTCTCTGTCCTTAAGACAATTTTTTTCCAAGGTGACCCTAACCCTCCTATTCAATGAGTCTCAATTTTGTCAACCAGCCTTTTAACTTTGGCAAATGCTTGCTTAAAATCCATATAGACAACATCCATTGCTTTCCCTTCATCAACCTTCTCTGTTGCATAGTCTGTCTTTGCTAGCCTTATTTTCCTTTTCACTTCCCATCTTAACTTATTGCATTTGGTGTGGTTTTCACTTGAAGAATTCACCTGACATACATTATACGCCCTCTTTTTTGTTTCATCATATTCTCTATCTCCCTTGTTATCCAAGGAGCCCCTATCTTTGGTTGGCTTACCTTTCACCCTTCTTGGAATGTACCAATTTAAACCTGAAACATCTCCTTCTTAAAGATCACCCATTGTTCCGTTACAATTTTTTCTGTCAATCTTTGGTTTCATTTTACCTGGCTAGATTCCCTCTCATCCCATTGAAGTAAGCCTGCTTCCAATTTAGAAGTCCTGCTTTAGATTGTTCCTTGCTCTTCTCCATTACCAAGCTAATCCTTATGATATAATGATCACTCTTACCCAAGTGTTCCCCACAGACATTTGATCCACTTGGCCCACCTCATTTCGCAGCACCAAATCCAGTAATGCCTCCTTCCGAGTTGGACCAAGAGTGTACTGGTCAAGGAACACATTTCAAAAATTCGTCCTCCTCCTTATCCTTTAGTCTAGCACTATCCCAATTAGTATTACGGTAATTAGATTCCCCCATTATAACCACTTTATAGTTCTTGCACATCTCTGTGATTTCCATGCAGATTTGCTCCTCCATCTCTCTCTCTCTCACTATTTGGAGGCCTATAGAATAGCCCCAGTAGCGTGAACATACCCTTTTACAAGAACACAAGAACAGAAGAAATAGGAGCAGGAGTAGGCCATTCGGCCCCTCAAGCCTGCTCTGCCATTCAATAAGACCATGGCTGATCTGCCCAGACCTCAAGTGTGCCAGCTCCTCATAACCCTCAACTCCCCGATATTTCAAAAATCTATCTACCTCCTCTTTAAATACTTTCAGTGATCTAGCCTCCACAACTCTCTGGGGTAGAGAATTCCAGACATTCACTACCCTTCTTTTTGCTTCTCAATTCTAACCAAATGGATTCTGCCCTTGCCCCCTCAAGGACATCCTCTCTTTCCAATGCTACAATCTCTTTCCTAATCAGTACAGCCATTCTACCTCCTTTTTTTCCTTTCCTATCTTTTCTGAACACTTTATATCCTTGAATATTAAGTGCCCAGTCTTCACCATTTTTAAGCCACATTTCTGTTATTGCCACTACATCATATTCCCACATGGCTATTTGTGCTTGTAGCTCACCAACCTTATTCACCACACTTTGTATGTTTACATATATGCATTGTAAACCTGTCTCACTCCATGTCATTGGTGCTGACGTACGACATCTTCTGGCTCACTCCCTTCCCCCTGCAGAATATTCTGCACCCTCTCCATAATGTCCTTTACCCTGGCACCAGGGAGGCAATATACCATGCAGGACTCATGATGACAGTTACAGAAACACCTATCTGTCCCCCTAACTATGGAATCTCCTATAACGACTGCATTTCTACACTTTGCTGCTCCCTCCTGTGCGTAGAGTCATAGAGTCATAGAGTTACACAGCACAGAAACAGGCCCTTTGGCCCATCGTGTCTGTGCCAGCATCAAGCACTTATCCACTCTAATCCCATTTTCCAGCACACGGCCCGTAGCCTTGTATGCTATGGCATTTCAAGTGTTCATCTAAATACTTCTTAAATGTTGAGAGGGTTCCTGCCTCTATCACCCCTTCAGCAGTGTGTTTCAGATTCCAACCACCCTCTGGGTGAAAGCATTTTTCCTCATATCCCCTCTCAACCTCCAGCCCCTTACCTTAAATCTATGCCCCCTGGTTATTGACACCTCCGCTAAGGGAAAACATTTCTTCCTATCTACGCCCCTCATAATTTTGTATACCTCAATCAGGTCCCCCCTCAGCCTTCTCTGCTCTAAGGAAAACAACCCTAGCCTTTTCAGTCTCTTCATAGCTGAAATGCTCCAGCCCAGGCAACATCCTGGTGAATCTCCTCTGCACCCTCCCCAGTGCAATACCATTCTTCCTATAGTGTGGTGACCAGAACTGTACACAGTACTCCAGCTGTGGCCTAACTAGCATTTTATACAGCTCCATCATAACCTCCCTGCTCTTATATTCTATGCCTCGGCTAATAAAGGCAAGTATCCCATTTGCCTTCCTAACCACCTTATCTACCTGTGCTGCTGCCTTCAGTGATCGATGGACAAGTACACCAAGGGCTCTCTTACCCTCTGTACTTCCTCGGGTCCTACCATCCATTGTATATTCCCTTGCCTTGTTAGTCCTCCCAAAATGCATCACCTCTCACTTCTCAGGATTAAATTCTATTTGCCACAGCTCTGCCGATCTCACCATCTCATCTATATCGTCCTGCAATTTAAGGCTTTCCTCCTCACTATTTACGACACCACCAATTTTCGTGTCATCTGCGAACTGACTGATCATACCTCCTATATTCACATCTAAATCATTAATGTACAGTACAAACAGCAAGGGTCCCAGCACTGATCCCTGTGGTACACCACTGGGTCACAGGCTTCCAATCGCAAAAATAACCCTCGACCATCACCCTCTGCCGCCTGCCACTAAGCCAATTTTGGCTTCAATTTGTCAAATTGCCCTGGATCCCATGGGTTCTTACCTTCTTGACCAATCTCCCAGCAGGACCTTATCAAAAGCCTTACTGAAGTCCATGTAGACTACAGCAACTGCTTTACCCTCATCTACACCTCCTCGAAAAATTCAATCAAACTTGTTAGACATGATCTGGATTAATCCTGTCCCTCAGAATTTTTTCCAAATGTTTCCCTACCAATGACATTGGTGCCATGGTCTGGACTGCACTCCTTCAGGGTGTCATCATTCCCAGCAGTCTCCAATGCTGAGTACTGGTTTAAGAGAGGCACACACACCAAAGAATGCCGCACCTTCTTCCTCTTCGTACTCTTTTGCAAGGCCACCCATCTACTATCCTGAAATCTCACTGCCTGTGGGGTAACCACCTCCTGGAACATACGATCCAGGAAACGCTCATGCTCCCCGATATTCTGGAGTGCTGCCATTAAAGCTCGGAAATCCTGAACTTGAGCTCAAGCAGCTGAAGACACTTCCTACACATGTGATCCCCCAAGCCACATGAAGTGCCCTGATGTTCCCACATGGTACATGAATTGCAAGCAACAGGTTTCAGCTGCCCATCCATGGTCTAAGAAAAAAATCGCTGTTCCCTCTTTTAGAATATAAGAAATAAGAGCAGGAGTAGACCTGTCCCATTATGTCCCATTCAGCCTACTCCACCATTCAATAGGGTCATAGCTGATCTTGGGCTTCAACTCCACTTACTTGCCTGCTCCCCATATTCCTTGATTCCCTGAGAGACCAAAAATCTGTCTATCTCAGCCTTAAATATACTCAACGATGTAGCATCCACAACCCTGTTGGGTAACGAATTCCAAAGATTCACAACCCTTTAAGTGAAGAAATTTCTCCTCCCCTCAGTCCTAAATGATTGTCCACTTATCCCGAGACTGTGCCCCCGCATTCCAGATTCCCCAGCCAGCGGAAACAACCTTTCAGTGTCTAAGCTGGCAAACCCCTCCCGAATCTTGTAAGTTTTAATGAGATCACCGCTCATTCTTCTAAACTCTAGAGAATATAGATCCAATTTTCTCAGCCTCTCATCATAGGACAACCCTCTCACCCCAGGAACCAATCTAGTAAACCTACTAGCTACTACCTTGCTTAAACTATTAATTTTAATTAATGGCTCTCGACCTGCTCTGTGCTAATACACTTAATTCTAATTCCTTAACTGTTATATTTAACCCAATTAAAATTTTATTTATTAGTTTAACTAGTTATGCTATAAATTTAATACTGTACTTTATAGTTTCCCAGTTCTAATTTAAAGCACTTCCCTAGATTTCTAAAAAAAATCAAATGCTCACCAACCATTCACCTCCCTGCTGTCCTCTGACATTACCCCTTGTTTTTTTGGCCATACACCGATGAGGACCTCGCTGTTCCCATGCTCTTTCCCTCGCTCTTATTCGATGCTGCCGCTGCTGGTGTCTCTGAACAGGTTCACGCTGTTCCCCTCCTCTCTCTCGCTCTATTTTTTCCCCTGCTGCTGCTGCTGGTGTCACTGATGAGGTCCGCGCTGTTCCCCACACTCTCTCTCTCTTTATCTTCTCCCACCACTGCTGGTGTCTCCGGTCAAGTCCTTACTCTTGTTCAGACCTAGGGTCAGTGAGCTGAATAAAGGAAATATTGCAAAGTTTCAACAAATTGCGAAGGAGGTGAATAACACAAAAATGTATGTGCTGCTGCCCATACCCTAACTCGCACCAAGTCCCATTCGCCCAACACCCCTGTGCTCGCCGACTTACATCGGTTCCTGGTCCAGAGATGCCTCCAATTCAAAATTCTCATCTTTGCTTTTAAAGCCATCCATGACCTCGCCACTATCTCTGTAATCTCCTCCAGGCTACAACTGTCTGAGATCTCTGCACTACTCCAATATTACACCTTCCTGAGTTTCGTCACTCTGTTATTGGTGGCCGTGCCTTCTGCTGTCTAGGCCCTAAGCTCTGCAATTCCCTCCCTAAACCTCTCCACCTCTCTCTTCTGTAAGATGCTCCTTAAAACCTACACTGATTTACACCACTCCACTATTTGCTTTGCACAAACAGCATCTCGATCTTAGCTTCCATGTTATTTTTAACAACTTGCTGGATTTGCATATTATTTGCCCATTAAATTTGTCACAGGAAATTATCTCTGGTAATAAAGAGTTTAAGTACCCTTTAACGATGTGATAATTGTTTCTGCAGTGCCAAACAACCTCTCTGGCCCAGAAATGACTCAATCTCATTTCGTCAGATGGTAAACTGTTGTTAGAGATATCAGAAAATATCAAATTTTAACTTGTTTCTTACTTTTCTTACTTATCCTTTCTATTTCTTTTTTCTCTTCATCCAATCTTTCTTTTCCTCTATTTTTCTTCTGCTCACTGATTTATGCATAATTCACCCTCCTCTTTCGATCCTCTTTTCTCCCCCCTCAATCCTTAGATTTCATTGCTTAAGGAGTTAATCTATTGGTCACACCATTCACTGTGGTCTCAGATGCCCCGTTGCTATCTCTGCAAAGTTACCAGTTCACATTTCCAGCAAGTTATGGTGCAAACATTTGCAAGTTGAATAGTGCAGGAAAAATTTTGACAAGCTGCAAAATTCCCTGTTCCAGCAAGATCTGGCCCAATATCTTGACTTGAGTAGCATACATTGATGACATAACATAATAGGAGGCAATCAGCTTTCAGGAGTTGCTGAAACTGTCTGCATGAGGCAGCTATGTGAGGCAACACACACAGTTAAAATGGCATGATGATCAGTCAAACACCCCAGGGTTAGTGTTATATCTCTACTGATGTTAATTCAGATCCCTCGCTCTATTGGGCTCAGTAATTCCTCCAAACAGTTCCCCTGATGAGGTCATCAGCAACAAAATCACTCCAGAAGAGCAATCAAAAAGGACGCTACATTCAAATCGTGACTGACATTTTTTTTAAAGAAATGTACATGTGCTGAGTTAGCTGGCCTCAGACATTGTAGCTGTCAAGGCACAATTATTGCTTCAGCAAATGTGGGCTCAGGAAGGGAAGGATTTCCTGCTCCTGATCACTTCCCAATGACTGCTGCTAGAAAATATACATACGGACATCAGCAGAGGACAAGATTCAACCCGGTTACAATGCCCTCCATGATGCAATAGCATGAAGACAATTACTGAGGTCAAGTTTCTGCTTGCTTATGCCAGTAATCTCAGCACAATCGAAGTGGAATTGACTGAACTGGGGCAAAAGATAAGGAAATTTTAAATGGAAATGAGTTACACCCCAAACCGCTTATATTTCTGTTTTTGGGGCCAGGAAAGAATAAGGAAAAAGGGGAGAAAATTTTGGGGCAGCTGGGGGGATGGTATTGAGCTGGCACAAATTGGTCTTTAAAGACTTTATGCTGCTTTATGGAACTAAAGCACAGTCAGCAATACAACTGAGAAGGAAGTATAAATACAGCAGCTTGCAATGCAATGCCTCACACTTTACAAATGCAGTAGTCTCCAATGGCAAAACAAGCTGGTACCTGGTTGGACAGCTCTATAAACACAGTCCCAAGACTCTTGTCATCCAAACTATCTAATTTACCCCAACAGGACTCAAAGGCATTAAACAGGGGAAAAATGACATGACAAACAATTATATTTTAGCACTCTATTTATAACAATCCCCTTTTCAGATTTTTGCTCCACTCAAACTGACACTTTACTGTAATCCCAGGGATGAATCAAGGGACCTAAAATCAGACAGAGCTCCAAGGCAGATGAAAGGGAAGGAAAAAAATCCAGAAGATGTGACATTCACAAACAGAGTGACTGGAGGACAAATTCTGACAGGCTCAGTTTAATTTATCAATGCCAATAGAGTGGTTAAAAACAGAGGAGGTAGACATGCATATTAATTGAAAATAATTCAGATTAAATCACTACAGTTTGACATTCCTGAGATGGGTACTTCATCTTTTAGAGAGCACGGGTACAATTGCTTGTTCATCACAAACTCTAATCTGAGAACACATCTTAATTGCATGTTATCACCTCCTAATTGCTTCTACATTATATTAAACAGTCTGCTAATTACTAGACTGATCATGGTGTAAATAGCTGGAGGCGCAGGCTGATATCCAGCTGAAGGAACACTGGGCCTGATTAAGGCCAAAATGGAGTCATCACGTAAGTGTGGATTTACCAGTAAACTCCATTTCCCCGGTGAGATAAAAAATATCAGGAGGGGGAGGGGGAAAGGGAAAACACTAATCTGGATCAACTTATGTTTTGCTTCTTGTATAATCCGTCTATTTCCTAGCTCTTGCTTTCTGGTATTCCCCGGAGGGACAGACGTCGTCTCCCTACTGCTGTCACTGATATGGTGCCTGAGGACTGAGACTGTAGTGCTGCTAGTACCACTGCAATGCTCAGGTGGAGACCAGTAACAGACATGCACATCGACAGCTGGAGTTATACTCTGCAGCTGAATCAGAGGGCCTTTGAGAAAATAGCATTGCTGAGAGCAGTCTGCCTTCGTATGTTTGGAGGATTTTGTGTGTTGCCGCTCTGTCGCAGTGCTTAATGACTGCTTCAAGGCAGGTCTGGTTTGATTCCTAATGGCACAGTCTCTCTCTCTCTCTCTCTCTCTCTCCCTTCATTTACATCAGTTGAATCAAGTCATTGAATCAATTCAACAAACCTTGAAGCAGGCGAGTCCACCTGCCCATTCACCTCCTCCTGCAGAAACGACACAATATGTGGTGCTTTGCCCAGCAAAATGATTTAAAAAATGTAAGCAAAAGAAAAATGCTGCACCTGTTGGAAATCTAAAATACGAACAGAAAATGCTGGGAATACTTAGCAGGTTAAGCAGAATCATTGTCAGCTGTGGCTTAGTCAGTAGCACTCCTGGCTCCGAGTCAAAAGATTATGACTTCAAGCCCCACTCCATAGACTTGAGCACAAAAAATGTGGCTGACACTGATCCACAGCTGCTGCCTGAGCTGCTGAGTATTTCTAGCATTTTCTGTTTATATACTATATGCATTAAAAAAGATGTTTTATAGTAAAAATAGTGCTCTTGATAGGACAGTAAACATTGATGTACGACAGGTTTCTGTAAATCAAAACCTCTTGGGGATGCACTTAGGTTTAGATTGGGAAGTCTTCAGTTTTAAAGGGGAACAAAATAAGGTTCTTTTAGAATCTCAGCCAGCTGAGGGAGTTCAAGACTAGAACTTCTGTTCTCACCACAGAACATGAATGATCTAATCTAAAACCAACCGAGAGTTTCTAATGGACGAATGTACATGTTGAAGATTACTTTAAGATGTGCAAGCAGCAATATCTAGGGAATCTCACATGGCCTAATGTTTTGTGCATTGAAACTAATTGGCTCCTTCCATCTCAGGCCAGCAGACAGCTGTAACTAGCTAGAATTATGCTGCATGTAAACTTCCAATGGCTTTTCTTAGTTGATTGAATTAAGCAATTGATATGCAGAAACCCATCACCATGGTTAAGAATCTTCAAACCACGCTGCTAAGAAATCCACATAAGTAGCGTTGCTGTTTGCCTGATATGAAGTGCACACTCTCTCTCCATGGAGGCACACACACTGACCTAGGAGTATATGTTGGCAGGATCGACAGCCTAAGGATCTCATGCAGCTGTACCGTTGAATCTTTTACAGCTGAAACCTCACAATTTACCAGCACATATTAGAGGTAACTGATGCTTGTCAAACCTGAAACACCCTTCCATTGCAATCTGTTGCAAGAGTCCCAGGTCGCAGTGCAGATTTACCCCTACAGATCCTATTAATAAGCCAGGCTGTTTAGTCAATCATCAGTAGCATAGTACTGCAAATTCACCTTAGCTCAGGTACTAGATTACCAAAAACTGAGGTAAATAATTATGACATAAGTGGCAATGCCTTTCAGTTTACCTGAGTTGGCGACATGACCTAGATGTATTTGGACTAATGGCTTCTAGATTTCCAGACGCAGATGAATTGGACTTTGAGATGAGGAGATTTTTCAGCATTGTACACAATGCCTACATTGTAACAGTGACTACACTGAAATTGCTTGGTTGTAATGTGCTTTTGGGCATCCTGAGATTGTGGAAGGTGCAAATTCTTTCTTAGTCAATTGATGTAAATTGACTTCGATACCATCTGGAATAAGATATAAAAGAAGAGAGACATCCAGTTATATCATACCTTTCACAACGTGCTTTGCAACTGATCAAGTACTTTTGAAGAATAGTCACTGGTTGTGATGTCAAGTCTCTGGAGTGAGACTTGAATCCATAACCTTCTGACTCAGATAAGAGGGCTACCACTGAGCTAAGACTGACACCAAAATGCTACTTAATCTCAATGGAGCTGAAATCATCCTCTGTGATGTTAACAATTAAATGGTTGGCACTTTTGTTAAAATAGTGGACAAAAGAATTTCATAAGAATGAGCTCACATGTTTGATATTAACATCACATCATTACTTCAATGCAGGTGTATTAGTAAAGATACTTACTAAGCTAAAGTGCACATAAAACTTACCGTTGAACTATTTAAAGAAGGAAATTTCTTGGTGTCTTGGCCAACATTCCTCCCTCAACCAACATCACCAAAATCAGATTATCTGTTCATTCACTCACTTACTTATGCAAATTGATGGTGACATTTTTTTCATGTAACTTCTAAAATAACACATTGGTTGTAGCATGATGTCCTGAGGATCTGAGCAGGGTGCTATATAAATGCAATTTATTTCTTACTGAAGAATTTGTCTAATCAGATTTGTCAAAGTATTAACATCAGACTGGAAAATCTTTTATTCACAATAACACTTGTCATGCTATAATAAATCAGCAAAAACAGTGGTTTCATCAAAAATCATTGTTCACTACAATGTTAATAGTCTGAGGAAATTTGTTGAAAATTTTACTGCTTAATAGGAGCTTGGCTCCAACTACACCATCTTCAGGCATAGTGTGAAATGAAAATAACTTTAACTTTCCGGTCTGTCAACGACTATCCAAAGTGTTAGTGGAGAATGTTAACATTTTAATGACTTGACTTCCATTCTGAGATGGACCCATATCCCACTGCAGCATCTCTTTGGTGGGTGTAAAATATCCCATGGCATTATTTCAAAGAAGGACTGGGAAATTCTCCCTGGTGTCCTGGTCAATATTTATCCCTCAACCATCATCACTAAAACAGGTTATCTAATGATTATCATTATGTGTGTACCATCTACCATATGCAGGCAGCACCTTCCAAACCTGTGAGCTCTACCACCTAGAAGGACAAGGACAGCAGATGCATGGGAACACCACCACCTGCAAGTTCCCCTCCAAGCCACACACCATCCTGACTTGGAAATATATCGCCGTTCCTTCACTGTTGCTGGGTCAAAATCCTGGAACTCCCTTCCTAACAGCACTGTGGGTGTACCTACCTCACATGGACTGCAGCAGTTCAAGAAGGCAGCTCACCACCACCTTCTCAAGGGCAATTAGGGATGGGCAATAAATGCTGCCCTCGCCAGCGGCACCAACACCCCATGAAATGAATAATTTAAAAAAATGCTGTTAGTGGGACCTTACTGTGCACAAATTGGCTGCAGCATTTCCTATGTTACAATAGTGTCTGCACTTATAAAAAAAAATGGTTTTGAAGTACTTTGGGACATCCTGAGGTTGTGAAAGGTGCTGTAACAATGAAAGTCATTCTCTTTTATTTCTACTCCAGGTACTGCACCTTTAGACAGCCCTTTCTGCAGCTAGCTAGTGCACAAAAATAACTGTTATGTGAATCCATGTGTTATAGGGCAGTTGTGTGGGCAGTTACGCACCATACCTGTAAAATTATTGTACATTCATCTGAAAATGTGGAAGAAATTTACAGAGACAATATTCCCCCTTAAACAGGAGCTCACTTATTTAGTTTCTGTGGTGCATGTCATTCAGAATATGCACAGGTCCTCCTGACAGGATCCAGTCTGTAAGATTAAAGCACAGAATGAACTAACCATGAACACAACAATTCAACGGATAGGAAATGATTTCGGGGATGAGAATTATTACTTTAATTGAAAGGAGTGGGGTGTAAGAGATTCAAATCTGACAACAACCAAATTTATGGTTGCAACTCAAACCTTATATTATGTTCAATCAAAACTTTGACACACGCAATACCTCTAAGCAGTAGACATAGAGAAATAAATACAATAACCTCCTTTTTCCCTTAGGTAGAAATACACCCTTCAATGATACTTTCAATCATGACTCTCTACAAATCGTTAAGGCTAGCTCAAGATCTTTATAGATCACTGGTCATGCACACCATCTTTACAGATTCATTATGGCATGACAAGTGTTATTCTGAGCAGGACCCCCAGAAATGAGATAGATACTCCAAAAAAAATGTCTTCTTGTTTACCATCCTGGCCTGTTATCCCACATCCTATCTCAGCACTTTCTTAAGAACATAAGAACTTAAGAAATAGGAGCAGGAGTAGGCCATTCAGCCCCTTCAGCCTGCCCCGCCATTCAATAAGATCATGCTGTTCTGTCCCACACCTCAACTCCTCTTTCGGGCCTGCTCAGCATACCCCTTAACTCTTTGAGATTTCAAAAACCTATCTACCTCCTTCTTAAATACATTCAGTGACCTAGCCGCCACAACTCTCTGAGGTAGAGAATTCCAGAGATTCACCACCCTCTGAGAGAAGAAATTCCTTTGCATCTCAGTTTTAAATGTGTGCCCCTTATTCTGTAACTATGTCCCCTAGTTCGAGATTCCCCCACCAGTGAAAGCATATTCTCAACGTCTACCCTGTCAAGCCCCCTTAAAATCTTATATGTTTCAATAAGATCACCTCTCATTCTTCTAAACTCCAATGAATAAAGGCCTAACCTGTTTAGCCATTCTTGATAAAACTACCCCTTCATCCCAGGAATCAGTGTAGTGAACCTTTTCTGAACTGCCTCCAATGCAAGTATATCCTTCCTTAAATACAGGGACCAAAACTGTACGCAGTACTCCAGGTGTGGCCTCACCAACACCTTGTACAGTTGTAACAAGACTTCCCTATTTTTAAATTCTAACCCCCTTGCAATAAAGGCCAAAATTCCATTTGCCTTCCGAATTACTTGTTCACCTGCATGCTAACTTTTTGTGTTTCATGTACAAGAACACCCAGATCCCTCTATACTGCAGTATTTTGTAGTCTTTCTCCATCTAAATAATAATCTGCCTTTTTATTCTTCCTACCAAAGTAGATGACCTCACACTTTCCCACTCCATTGAACTCCATCTAGGCTACCTAGATTCAAAATGTTGCCACAAAACAAAGTCAAGGCACAAATCACACATCCTGCACTTTCAGCAGTAGCTAAATTGTACCCTGACACATTAAACACTGAAGCATCTTGGGAATGAACCACTTTAACTGTTTCATTATTTCTCGCTACAACACAAATCAACAAGCTATTTATAAGCAAAAGGAATCAAAACATCAATCATTTGAGATTAAACCAATACCCCCTACATAAAGATGGATACACAACTAGCGTATCTTAGGGTTGGCAAAAAATGTACTTTCAAAAAATACTGTTCACTCTTCCTTTTATCCTCTTCCTCTCTCAAAGGTGTTAATTTATATGGCATTACACTTCCACAAATACCAGACACTTTCCAAATAGCTATTCTTCAAGTGTGACTGCATAAAGTGAGCATTTGTAGGCCATTTGATGTTTGTGGATGAGCCCAATTCCATCCTCACCCAACATCTAAAAAAGTTCTGACACGAGGTCGTTGACCTGAAATGCTAGGTTGCATTTTGTTGGCACTGGAGAAGACCTGGCGCCGGGAGTGAAAGTGATGGCCAACACCACGTCGGTAGGCAACGAGACTTGGGGGCGGCACTTTGCCGGTGGTGGCCAATTAACAGGCTGCCGCCAGGGCCACAGTTCACCTCCCAAAGTTGCTGTCCAATCAGGGGGATGAGGCGCCCTCGAAGACAATGCACGTTCTCTGAAGCAAGCCGGGGCCTGGCAGGCAGGCCCTGGCAATCGGGGTTGGGGGATGAATAATGCACTGGCAGTGCCTGAGCCACGAGGCCAGCCATTGCTCCCGGGGGCTCCTCTGTGGACCATGGAGTGGCCATAAAGAAGGGTCCCCCAGCACGGAACCCACTGGGAGGCTGCCAGTATTTACCTAGCGGTCTACCCACATGGTGGCGGGCTTTCCCAATGTGGGCAAAATGCCACCAGGGGTAGGACATGGCCCTTAATTGGCTCAATTGGCCATGCAGTGGGCAGCTGCACTGCTGAGGTTCCGCAGCTGGCAATATGCCATGGCGGTGGGAAGAAGTTGGGCTCCCTTCCTGATGCCTTCTCCTGCCATGTTACCAGCCATCACACCCCCAGCCCACTGCCATAGGGCTGGGAAAATACAGCCCATTAACTCTGTTTCTCTCTCCACAAATGCTGCCTGGCCTGCTGAGTATTTCCAGCATTTTCTGTTTTGATCTAAGAGTTTAAAGGAGGAGGTCGATGTAAGTATTCTGACAAGAAAGTATTTACCCTAGCAACAGTCTCAAATTTGTTTTAAAATACTTTATATCAATTACTTTGATAGACAGAAATTACCATTTGCACATTCTCCCATGGAGTTTTGTAATCAGTTTATAGGAGCTGATATGATGATGAGATGACATGGGATTTGGGTTTTTGTCTTGCTGCAAATCTGCTTCACAGCATCACTAAGTGTCAGCATGGTGCTTATAGCCTGTTTGGTTATGGGCTGTCTTCATTAAAGTCTCCACAGAATGTTTCCATTGCTTTTTTCTCCCCGTCTCCAGAGACACATGTTGAGGTTTTGCTCCCGCGATGCTTTCTCACTCCCATGATAAGTGTTGGCACCTTTCCTGTTTTGGACTAGACTGTCCTGTTTTTGAGTAGGTTGTCCGGAAATGTCTTAAGTGCAACATAGACATCAAAAGTCTAATTTTTAAAATAGAAACCCATTTCTTTCCGTTTACATCTGTGTCTCATGGCGTGCAGACACAAATTATTGGGGTTGTCGGTGAATGTCTAAATTCAGCAGAGATCAGGCTCCCGTAACCCTATAGAATCAGAGCATTTTACAGAACAGAAGGAGGCCATGCAGCCCATCTTTCCTGTGCCATCTCTTTGAAAGAGCTATTCAGTTCATCCCATTCCACTACCAGCTCTTATTCTAGCCGCTGCCTGCCTCTATCTCTGCTGCATCCTACATCCTGCCCATACATACTCTCCCCTCTTTCCATGTCTATCCAACTCTCAGTCTGCTTCTATGCTATCGCCTTCCCATCTTTATTTTACCCCTTGCCTGCTCCTATACTGTTCTGATTGGACTTGGTGCTAAACTATCTCCCTTCTCTCTCCACCCCCAATGCTATACTGATATCAGGACTCATGAGTCACCTCCTTTGTGTGGGTGTAGTGCAGAGTTCAACCCTAATCTTTGGGGAGAAAAATCACATCTTTTAAAATCTAAAAAACTTGGCTTTTCTATTTCATGAAGAACAAATTCTCAATGCTGGCTGAGGTCACTGAAGACCCACTTTTTCTTTTGGTTACATTCAGAATGTTAATTAGGTTCCTTCGTAACTGGTGGTGTATAACAGTGCCCATGCACTGAATAGAATCTGTGACCTGTGTAAGTGTCATTTGCATGCCTCAGCCTGACAATGCTTCCCACAGCACAAGCTTTTCAGAAGGGAAACAACAGACCCCCTTTCACGAATGTGTTTTTGATTTAAATGTTTCCGATTGTGTGTTTTAAATGCATTGTTGCGATTTTCTTCTTCTCCCTCCCTTCCCACATACTTTTCATACCAATGAAAGTTAACAATCACAACTCAATATGTCTCTCCCAGAGTACTGAACAGCCAACACTTGCAGCCAAGCCTGCATACTGAAGGGGAGATGGAATTCGACAAGCACACTGTTTGCCAATTTGGAACACAACTGAGCAAGTCCCTTACTTATTCAGTCTTGGTGATTTGGAGCATTTTCACCATGATAAACTACGTGCTGCACAGTTTTCTTTTACATATGGAAACACAAGTTTGTGCTATGATTTTGTGCTTTCTAAGCTAAATTAAAAATACCAACTTCTGTAATTTTTACTGAGAAAACAGACTCTGTAATAAAGCACTTAACAGCCATTTAAGAGCCGTTGCCCGCCTCCAAGGGTATTTTACCCGTGGCAAGCGGGCATCCGGGAAATGTGAAAGGCCACCCAGTGATTCTTGGCAGCCTCTCAGCGCTCTGTGGGGGTGGGGGGGCGGTGTCCTGACAATCGGGCACAGGGCTGCCCCCGCTTCCCTAACCACCCCCCAGGACCTGAGACACCCGCTTCCCACCCCCACTTCCCCCCAAACGACCACCCTTGCCTCGCCGGGCCGCGACTGATCTCCCTGGCGAGGCAACCCTTACATACTTTCAGCCCTGGCTCCATGTCCTTGGCGGGGCTGCAGTGCCAGCAGTGGCCACCGCTCCCGGTGGCGCTGCTAGGACTAAGAGCTGCCGGCCCGATGATTGACTGGCAGCTCAATGAGGCGGGACGTCTTCCCTCAAGCGGGTGGAAGTCCCGCATCGGAACACTTAAAGCCTGGGGACCCGTAAAATGAGTGACGGATCCCCGGGCTGGGCGGAAGCGGGTTGACCACTGACTTTTACATCAGTTGCCAGCTCCCGTCCGCCCGGCGTAACATTCAGTCCAATATCTGCTTTTGTGTCTTGGTGTCAAATTTTGTTTGATAACACTCCCATAAGTGCCTTGTAATGTTTTACTATATTAAAAGCACTATATTAATGTAATTTGTTTTCGTTTCTGATGGAGCGAAAGGAAGTTCGAATAAAATTGTTGAGTTTTTAATGCCAAGTGTTACTACACCTGGGTTCATTTGGACTCCATTCAAATTAAAGGGTTGAAGGTTTGCCTCAGCTGATGTGTGGTGGGAGATGCTAATTAGCCTCAGCACCTTTGGTTAGGGGAGGAGAATAGGACAGGGTTTTGACAATGAAAAAGAAATTCAGATGAACTCAGCCTATAGGACAATTAACATAAGACCAAATGAGATAGCTGATCTGTCCCACTGCCAAATTGTATTGAATTTTATGACAGAGAGCTTGCTGTGGAGGATTCCTATATTTGTCTTTAGCATAATTTGCTGTAAATTGTGGCTTCCACCCCTGTTGGGACATCTATTATTTCAAAAGGTGGCAATGGACAACTCTTGTTTCCTTAAATGTTAAATACAATGCCAAGGGTATAAAGTCAACAGTAAAACTCCCAGTTAAAAAAAAACTGTGTTTGTGCAGAGACTCAATGACACTTATTTTTGTCCCTATGATACCAAGATTCATATCCAGCCCTAAAGGATGATCATCCACTCTAAGAGAAAGAACAAAAGGGCACATTAGTGAATAAATTAAGGGAACAGGATGGAATTTTCCTCTGCGTGTGCAGCAGTGATGTTTTGAACAGTAACTGGACAGAATCTGTTTTCTTACTGGCCTGAAGATATTTACATACAATATATTTATTTATAATATATATCCCTATGATTACACACAAAAAGAAAGAAAAATTTACATTTATATTGCACCTTTTACAACCTCAGGATATCCAAAAGCACTTTACAGCCATTGAAGTGTAGTCATTGTTGTAATGTAGGAGACACAACAGGTAATATGTGCATGACCAGATAATCTGTTTTTGGTATGTTGGCTGAGGGATAAATTTTGGCCAGGGAGAGAACTCCGCTGCTCTTTTTTGCAGGATCTTTAATGGCCACTCGAGGTTTCAAAATGGGAGTGGCTTAACCTTTCTGAACCTATCTGTAACAGTACAGCACTCCCTCAGTACTGCACTGGCATGCCAGCCTGGATTAAGTGCTCAGGTCTCTAGATTGGGACTTAAACCCATGACCTTCTGACGCAGAAGCTAGAGCACAACTGCTGAGCCAAGGTTGTTACCTACAACCTCCAGTCATGTTGTAAAACCATTTCTCAAAGAGTTAGACAATGCACGGAAAACATTCAATGAAGCGAACGTTGAGACCTCCTGGTAACTCAGGCTATATTTGAGTTGCTAAATGAAGCTGACAGCCTCACATTGGATCTAGTAATGTTGAATACCATTTCTACAAATGGAGAGGTCTTGCAATGTTTTATCACTCGGGGTCAAAGCCAAGAATATTAGAACTTTCCCTGATCAACTGAGCCAACATTTCAATAACAAGCATGATCTCTAAGGGGGAGAGGGAGCAGCAGTGCCTTGTCCTCTGTGAAGTGCAAATTCAGTAAGGGCCCCACTGTTAGTATTAACAGAATCCACAGGGGTATTATAACATATACTGCTCTGATTTTCATATTCACTCTCCACATTGAGCCCATGCATCACTACAAACAGAGACTTCCACTCAGTTCCATGCAGTCAGATCTCCGAGGCTCAGCATCTTGTTATAAAATCTTCTGGCAGCTGGTAAGGGAGGAGTACGTATGGTAGGGGTGAAAACAAGAGAAATGTAATTCCAGGTCCTTTTAGTTCTGACAGTGTTCTAACTAGGTCATAACATATTTTTTAAACAATAACTCCCTTTCCTTTTTCTTACAGAGTGTACTGGTCACAACTTTGAAAGTCCAAATTATTTTGTTGAAAGGCAGAAAGATACATGTGACAGCAAATATCCTTTTCCTATATACGTTAACTGTGGCTCAGTTAGTAGCTTTCTTGCCTCAGAGTAAGAAGCCCATGCGTTCAGAGGTCCACCATGGAGACTTGAAAATATAATCTAGACTGACACTTAAATACAGTCAGTATCTACAGTACGGCACTGGCAGAGGTGCTGTCTTCAGATGAGGCATGAAACCAAAGCTCCGTCTGCCCTCAACTGGATATAAATGATCCCATAGGATAATTTCAAAGAAGAGTTGGGGAGTTATCCTTGGTGTCCTGGTTAATATGGATCCCAGAACCAATATCAAAACAGATTATCTGGTTGTTTATCATATTGCTGTTTGGGGGAGCTTCCTCTGTACAAATTGGCTGCTGCATTTTCAACATTACAATAATGATTACACTTCAAAAGCACTTCATTGTCTGTAAGAGTGCTTTGGGATGTCCTGAGGTTGTGAAAGGTGCTATATAAATACAGTCTTTCTTTCTACATTGAGCACTTTTGCAACATCGAGGAATATCACCCAAGCTACAGTAGTCATCCTTAGAAACCACCGTAGTATTTCTACGCTTTTCTATAATCCTGTATCTGTGAAGCAAGGTGTCACAGTGGGTTTGCATCTTATCCTTTCACCTCTGAGACCTGACATTAGCTCAGAGTGATGGATGTACATGTTCTCACTCTGCAGGCTGCACAATGTGTTAAGAGACAAAGTTTAGTGCAGTTTCTATCCAGGTCTCAGTGGCTGTGTTTCTACGAAACAAAATCTTAAAGCTAACACTGGTGTCCAAAGTTGAAAATGTTTAATTGCCCAGGAATTACAGCCAATGAAATACTTTTCAAGTGTAGTCACTGTTATAATCATGCAATCACAGAAACATGCAGCATAACAGGAGGCCATTCGGCCCATCATGCCTGTGTTGGCTCTTTGAAAGCACAGTCGTGCTGTGTCCCACATCCCTGATTTCTGTCCCTATCCCTGTAAGTTCGTCATCCTCAGTACCTGCTCAATTTCCACTGCCTTTTCAGGCAGAACGTTCCAGATTTTGACAACTCTCTGAGTGAAAAGAAATTCTCCTCATCTCCCCTCCATATCTTCTGCCAATGATTTTGAATCTAAGACCTTTGGCTATTGACCCACTTGCTAGAGGGACTAGTTTTCCTCTATCTACTCTATCAAACCTCTCACCATCTTGAAAACCTCTGTTAGTTCATCTCTTAACATTTTCTGTTCCAAGGAGAACAATCCTAACTTTTCCACCCTCTCCTAATAACTGAATTCCCTTATCCCTGCAAGTCCCTCTCCTCTGTACCCTTTCTCAGGCTTTTATATCTTTCCTTAAGTGTGGTGCCCAAAATTCTCCAAAATACTCCAGCTGAGGCCTAACCAGTAATTTATAAAGTTCCAGTATGATCTTTTTGATTTTATATTCTATTACTCTATTTATAAACCAAGGTTGATAGGTAAACCAAGCATATAAACCCATATGCTTTTCAAACACTGGGTGGCACAGTGGCGCAATGGTTAGCACCGCAGCCTCACAGCTCCAGCAACCTGGGTTCAATTCTGAGTGCTGCCTCTGTGGAGTTTGCAAGTTCTCCCTGTGACCGCGTGGGTTTCCGCCGGGTGCTCCGGTTTCCTCCTACATCCAGAGACTTGCAGGTTAATAGGTAAATTGCCCCTAGTGTAGGTAGGTAGGTGGGAGGAGAATGGTGGGGATGTGGTAGGGAATATGGGATTACTGTAGGGTTAGTATAAATGGGTGGTTGTTGGTCGGCACAGATTTGGTGGGCTGAAGGGCCTGCTTCAGTGCTGTATCGCCATGACTATGACCTTATCAACTTGTGCTGCTACATTTGGGCATCAAGTTTTCTCTACTCATCTGCGCTTTTCACAGTATACTGTTTTTCCATATTAGTCCTCCGACAGTGTATAATTTCACACTTCTCTTCATTAAACTCCATCTACCAGTCTTGTGCCCATTTTACCATGCCCTCTGTATCACCCTGAAACTATCCTCATCATTAACTACTATTTTCCTAAGTTTTGTATCATCCACAAACTTTATAATGCTGCTCCCTACATCAGAGTTTAGGCCATATATAAAAATTGAAAAAGGACTAATGCTGCAAAAACTGATGCTTGGGGAAAACCACTACAAACCACCTGAAAAACATCCATTCACCACACCCACTGCCCTTTGCTTCCTGTCACTGAACCCATTTTGTATCCCTACCACCACATTCCCCTTAATTCCAAGGGCTTCCATCTTCTCAATAAGCCTTCATTGTGGCACTTTGTCAATTGCCCCTGAAACTAGAATAATGACACACTCAACTACCTTGATCAACTTAAATATAGAAAATGCTGGAAATGCCCAGCAGGTGTGGCAGCATCTGTGGAGAGAGAAACAGAGTTAATGGGCCGAAATTTATGGTCCCGCTGCCATAATTGGCGGTGTGTGAAAACGATGGTGGCTCATCCATGCGGGCCACAAGTCGCAGAGTCGCGGCGATGTTAAGAACGGCGGCACATTTAAATAGCCCGGGCGGACCACCCACCCCAATGATGTGGAGGGGGCAGGCTATCTATCCCTGGCAATGGCGTCAGCCGCTGATGACATTTTTAAAGGGCTTTGAGTCTTACATTTCAATTTAAATCTTTAAAGCTAGATTGATTCTAAAAAATTAAATAAATTGATCTAGACCCTCTCCCAACCCCCAATAACCATAGAATTAATTCCTTGCCCTCTCCCGCCCCAAAACACTTACCTTGTACACCTGATCTTTCCCCCCCAGAGTTCATAGGTTTTGCACTGTTAGCCTTCCCACCATCCCCCACACTAATGTGATGAGTTTGACCCTACTCCGAAGGCACGGGAGTGCTGGCCACCGGCACCGATATCGCACCGGGACAGAAGGTGGGAGGGTGAAGGTACTTAATTCGTTTATTTAAATTAATTTGCAATTTTAAATTGGGCTCCCGTGGCTGAGCGGTGGGGGTGCAGCCGCAAGCCCTCGCCGCCGCCGGCAATATCGGGCGGGGCGTCGAGGTCCGTGGCTGGCCTCTTCTGGAGGCATTTTCTGTCCCCCCACCGCCACGACCCCTGATGTCTGGGAAGTCTATAAAATTCACCCCAATGTTTCAAGTCTGTGACCTTTCATCAGAATATTACTGTTAGCCCTACTATAGAGACTAATGAATGTTAATACTATCAGTCCCACTATAGAGACTTAGAATCATAGAGTCAGAGTCATTTATGCCTCAGAAGGAGGACATTCGGCCCATCGAGTCTATGCTGCTCTCCACAGAGCAATCCAGTCAGTCCCAGTTCCCCCGCTCAATCCCTGTAGCCCTGCTAGTTTATTTCCTTCAAGTGCCCATCCAATTTCCTTTTGAAATCATTGATTGTCTCTGCTTCCACCAACCTCATGGGCAGTGAGTTCCAGGTCATTACCACGAGCTGTGTAAAAAGTTCTCCCTCACATTTCCCCTGCATCTCTTCAAGGAGTGACAAACAGTGAGGATGATATGAACCACCTGCAACAGGACATAGATAGGCTAGCAGAATGGGCAGACAAGTGGCAGATGGAATTTAATACAGACAAGTGTGAAGTATGCATTTTGGTAGAAGGGATAGGGTGAGGCAATATAGACTTAATGGCGCAGTAACAGTACTAACATTCCTTAGTCTCTATAGTGGAACTAACTACTAAAAATATGAGGTGCCAGCCTGGTGAAGCTGCAATCCAGGACTGCTCGCAGGCCAAACAAGACGCACGCAATAGACAGAGCTAAGCTATCCCATTACCAATGGTTCAGATCAAATCTCTGCAGTCCTGTCACATCCAGGCATCAATGTGGTGGACAATTAAACAATTAACGGGAGCAGGAGGCTCCAAAAATATCCCCATCCTCAATGGGGGGAGAGCCCAGCAGATCAGTGCAAAAGCCAAGGCTGAAACATTTGCAATCATCTTCAGCCTGAAGTGCCAAGTAGATGATCCATCTTGGCTTTCTCCTGAGGTCGCCAGCATCACAGATTCCAATCTTCAGATAACTCAATTCATTTCATGTGATATCAAGAAACATCTGAAGGCACTGTATACTGTAAAGGCTAAGGGTCCTGACAACATCCCGGCCATAGTACTGAAGACTTGTGCTGCAGGACTAGCCACTCCCATAGACAAGCTGTTCCAGTACAACTGCAACACTTCGGTGAAATTCGCTCTTTGGTCTGCCCGAAACTTGCTGGTCTTCCAGCGCAAAGAGTTGTCCACGACCGAGTGTTGCAGACTGGCACATTCCAAGGTCCAGGACTATGTGCTGAGGGACGCACTAAAACTTGGGGCAGCCGCAGCAAAGGCTCAATGGGGAAAGACCACTGTGTAAGGTCCCCTCACCAAGCTGAACTGAGGGGCTGGATCCATGGAAAACCCCTCGAACTGTATCCGGAAAATCTTTGTTTGCTGTAAAATGTATATGGCAGGAATAATGAAATGGAAGGGTGGTGAGGCAACTCATTGAACCTGTATTGAAGGAAACTGATCTCCTTTGCACCGTTTGTATTTTTTTGACTTTGGTGCTGTTTGGAACTGTTTTGTAATGTATTTTTTACAGATTTTTATGAATAAAGTATATTTTGGAAATTAGAAAAAAGTACAACTACAGCACTGGCATCTACCCGGCAATGTGGAAAATTGCCCAGGTATGTCCCATACACAAAAAGCACCATTTGCGACTCCTCACATACTGAAGCAGCCCGTGTCCGTATGCAGCAAGACCTGGACAACAGTCGGGCATGGGCTGATAAGCAGCAAGTAACATTCACACCACACAAATGCCAGGTTCTGAGGATCTCCAAAAAGAGAGAGTCTGACCATCTCCGCTTGACATTCAAAGGCATTACCATCACTGATTCCCCCATCAACATCCTGAGGGTTACCATTGACCAAAAACTGAACTGCAAAAGCCACATAAATACTGTGGCTACAAGAGCAGGTCAGAGGCTGGGAATTCTGCGGTGAGTAACCCACCTTCCGTCTCCCCAAAGTCTGTCCACCATCTACAAGGCAGAAATCAGGAGTGTGATGGAATACTCTCCAGTTGCCTGGATGGGTGCAGCTCCAACAACACTCAAGAAGCTCGACACCATCAGGATAAAGCAGCCTGCTTGATGGGCACCCCATCCACCACCTTCAACATACACTCCCTCCACCAGTGATGCACAGTGGCAGCAGTGTGTACCATCTCCAAGATGCAGTACAGCAACTCACCAAGGCTCCTTCGACAGCACCTTCAAAACCCACGACCTCTTCTACCTAGAAGGACAAAAGCAGCAGATGCATTGGAACACCACCACCTGTAAGATCCCCTCTAAGCGACACACTAATCTGTACTGCCATTCCTTCACTGTTGCTGGATCAACATCCTGGAACTCCCTCCCTTACAGCACTGTGGGTGTACCCGCACCAGATGGACTGTAGCAGTTCAAGAAGCAGCTCACCACTGCCTTCTCAAGGGAAATTAGGAATGGACAACAAATGATGGCCTTGCCAGCGACGCCTATATTAAAGCCTGGCTCGGGTATAAAATTAAAACCCGACCCGGGCCCGACCCGACCACAGCCAATCTGAACCTGACCTGATCCTGAGCCCTTTAATTTTTGTTCGCACCTGACCTGACATGAATCTCCTTCATTTGTTCTGGCAGCAGGCTCACCAAGGCTCCTTAGACAGCACCTTCCAAACCTGCGACCTCTACCAACTAGAAGTACAAGGGCAGCAAATGCATGGAAACACCACCACCTGCAAGTTCCCCTGCAAGTTACACACCATCCTGACCTGGAACTATATCGCCGTTCCTTCACTGTCGCTGGGTCAAAATCCTGGAACTCCCTTCCTAACAGCACTGTGGGTATACCTACCCCAAATGGACTGCAGCGATTCAAGAAGGCAGCTCACCACCACCTTCTCAAGGGCAATTAGGGATGGGTAATAAATGCTGGCCTAGCCAGCGATGCCTACATCCCTGAATGAATCAAAAAAAAGGCTATTCCTGCAGCTGGAGTTGTGGGGAATCATGGGTAAGCCTGATCCCGTAACTTCCTGGACGCAGTGTCCAGCCCAACCCGACCCGAGCCTAAATGCTGGACTCGGAATTTCGACCCGACCCGACCAGCACCTGACACATGTAGTCGGGTCTAGTCGGGTATGGGTTGGGTAGCCAGGCTTCAGCCTACATCCCATGAAAGAATTTTAAAAAAACTTGGACCATCTAACTCCAGTGGAGTTGCCCAGCATTTCCTTCAGATAAGCAGAGGAGAAAATTAGCTGCTCTTTTTAAAAAGAAGGAAATCAAAAGGCACTTTTCCCTAAAAAGTCCTCGACAGCCAAGCAAACTAGGGCAGTCTGAGGTTTGAGCTTTAGTCTGTGCTAAGTTTGTTGATCTCCGCTGGGGCGACATTGAGAAGAGGATGTCTTGTATTTACGTAGCACCTTTCATGACCTCAGGACACTCTAGCATATTAGAGCCAATAAAGTACTCGAGTCGAGGTGCTACAGTTGGTCACGGTATTACTGGGCTTGGGAGGAGAAACAATCAGCTGTGGTTCCTGATCACCATCCAGGCCCTGTGCTGTGAGTGTGTGTGGTTCTGGGATCAGAATTTTATCAGGCTGTGCTGTGATACCCACCAACCACCCTCTTACCTCAACCCCACCATCACCACCACCATGATTATATATTCCACTGACACTCTGTGAGATGGCTCAGTTGTGAGGAATTGATAAATGGGGGAGGCAGAATGATGCCAGAGTATGAAATAGCATCTTCAGGAGGCAAGGTAGAAAGTGGGGAAAATATGATTAACAATAAAGCAGTTTCCCTTTGCAGACATTATCCCTTTGAAATCGCAGGTTAACTGTCCAGTGTTTATATCACCATCACATTGATCATGTGATTTTAGCCTCGAGATCACATGGCTCACAGAGAGCTAGAAATATAACAAGACACCCAGCACACATTTGAAATGACAATTTCTCCGTCGGATGACTTCTTTAAGTAATTTACTATACAATAGCCGATATTTTAAACAGGAACACCTGCAGCATCGAGGTATTTGTTCAATCTTAGCTGTCCTGCTTCAGAATAATGATTTGTAAGACTCATCCGCAATGATAAAGAAACCTTCTTAAAACTTCTAACACTGTTTCTGGAATGAGATCCTGCATTGGGCTGCTGCTGCTGTGCAGAAATAGCCAATGAAGGGACCAAATGCATTCTGTTCCAGTAGCAAATCTATGTTGGAATCGTAACTGAAAGCTGTAGAATTTTAGGCATTATCAAAAGGTTACAACAGCAGCTTTCAGTTATTGAACCACATCCCTACTCTACTCAATCAAAAACTGCAATAACAATAGTATAAAAATTCAAATTGCAATGAAAAAACCACAGTCTGTATCAGTACATTTCTTGCGGTATGTGGTATAATTACATCCTTGTGTTATTGGGGAAGAAGTGGTGAAGTGGAATAATCGGCATCTGCAACATGTGAACCAGACTGACATCCTTACTCTGCACACTACACATGCAAAGATGTATGATAGGATCAGAAAGAAATGTTATTATAGTTAGAAGCATGTTTGAATGTCGTGCTTAACAACTGTCTGACAAAAGAAATGAGTGTGAAAGCTGAGCAAAAATTTACGCACTTCAGCGAACCAACAGCAAGAGTCAGTTCATTACAACTGTAGATATGTAGATGTATTGAAAAGTAATTTTTCCCTCGCACCATCTGTGCACACCATAACAGTAGGTGGTTCTGCTAAAATAATCCAAATATGAGACCCTTTAAACCTATGAAATATAACTGAGCACTATACCTGCCTTTGAAGAATCTCCCTGCATGCATGTTCTGTGCTCTCCCTAATTGCATTGTGAAGGAATATAATGAAACAACATAGAAAGTGTTGCATGACGGAGCATCTCCTGAAAGCTCGGTTGGTAAATGTAATTCCTCGTGAAGAACTTGTCTATAAAAGCCACAAGAAGGACCTATGTTTGATCCTCAGTATATTTTGCTGCATTGGTGACATTTGGGGCACTACAACTAGGCAAGGAGGGAAATGGTCAGCCAGACTCCTGATTGCTATCCAGTAACCTCTTCAGGAAATTGAACGTGTTGGTGGAAATAAGAAAGGTCTCAGCTGAGATGCCCGACACCACCCTCTCTAAGCTTGATTAGACTGCAAACACACACACACAAATGAAGGTAGGTAACTTTTTTTTTATTCGTCCCTGGGATGTGGGCGTCGCTGGCCAGGCCAGCATTTTATTGCCCATCCCTAATTGCCCTTGAGAAGGTGGTGGCGAGATACCATCTTGAACCGCTGCAGTCCATGTGGGGTAGATAGACCCACAGTGCTGTTAGGAAGGGAGTTCCAGGATTTTGACCCAGCTACAGTGAAGGAACGGCGATATAGTTCCAAGTCAGAATGGTGTGTGACTTGGAGGGGAACTTGCAGGTGGTGGTGTTCGCATGTATTTGCTGCCCTTGTCCTTCTAGTTGGTAGAGGTCGTGGGTTTGGAAGGTGCTAAGGAGCCTTGGTGCGTTGCTGCATTGCATCTTGCAGATGGTACACACTGCTGCCACTGTGTGTCGGTGGTGGAGGGAGTGAATGTTGAAGGCAGTGGATAGGGTGCCAATCAAGTAGGCTGCTTTGTCCAGGATGGTGTCAAGCTTTTTGATGTTTTTGGAGCTGCACCCATCCAGGTAAGTGGAGGGTATTCCATTACACTCCTGACTTGTGCCTTGTAGATGGTGGACAGGCTTTGGGGCGTCAGGAGGTCAATTACTTGCCGCAGGATTCCTAGTTCAGTTCAGTTTCTGGTCAATAGTAAACCCCAGGATGTTGATAGTGGGGGATTCAGCGATCGTAATGCCATTGAATGTCAAGGGGAGATGGTTAGACTCTCTCTTATTGGAGATGGTCAATGTTATTTGAACAAGGTACTGGTTAGGTCATCGGATAACTATTAAACTGAGCACTGAGAAGTGTTTAAACTTGAGATTTTCATGGTCTTTTTAGGTCAGTGTATTTACACATTCAGGCAACCATCACCTTGGGAAATTAATAATAGTCAGCAAAACAAAAGTCATATCCTTTGCATTAAGATCAGAATGGATGGCTGGATGCACCAGTTTAAATACTTGGAAGGAAGATCCATTATGATAGCAGATGCAAGAAAGAAATCAGATCAAGTATAGCCCCTGTGCCCTGTTGAAAATAAGACTAGAGCATGTACTTGCTTTTCTGTACATTTATATGGATGGGTGATGTGGATAATAAAATCTGCAGAGGAACAACATCATTGGCCAATCAACACAAAGTTCTCTTTATTTTATATATCACAATTGAAGTATTAAATTATACTTTGGAGCCAAGGCTGATATGAACAACATGAATAGAATTGATCTATGATGGTACAAGGCCTAAGGGAAACAGATTGAAGATTTTGGGCAAAAGTTGCAGGGGGTAAGAACTTTTTTACGCAGTGAGTGGTAATGTCCTGGAACTTGCTGCCCAGGAGGGTGGTGGAAGTGTAAACAAGGATTTCAAAAGGAAATTAGATGGGCACTTGAAGGAAATAAACTTGCAGGGCTATGGGGATTGTGTAGGGGAGTGGGACTGATTAGATTGTTCCATGGAGAGCTGGCATAGACTCAATGGGCTGAATGGCCTCCTTCTGTGCCATAAATGACTCTATGACTCAAAGTTATAAATTACCTGTGTGCCTAGATGCAGACTTCCAAGATTAGTATTGGGGCAGAATTAATGTCAGACAAGAAATAAGTTGACTGAGACTTCACTTTACATTGGTGGCAGGGGTCCCGCCGCTGGGGACAAAAGCAGGTGGTTGGGGGGGGGGGGTGCGGCGAAACGCTTCGGTGGGCAGTGGGACCCAGGGCTGCATTTTGCTGGTGCCAGCCAATTAAGTGGCTGCTGCCGGGGTACAGTCCCGATTAAGGATGGCAGCCCACCCCAAGAACTGCCGGCCCAATCAGTGGGCTGGCAGCTCAGCAGCATCTGCAGTGCCACCACTAGCGATCGCCATTGCCAGGGCTGCACCTGGAGGTTGAGAGCACATCGATGGCCGTGAAACTTCCATGTCAGGTAAGTGGGATCTGGGGATGCCGAGGCCAGTCAGGACACTTGCGGATGGCAGGTGGTGCCGTTGCTGTGGAGGCAGCCAGGAGACCCCTCCGTGGGTCACAATGTGCCCAAAAAGGAGGCTGCCCCCACCCTGCCCCCTGAGCTGTTGGGAGGCCGCCAAGGTTTATCGGCAGGTGGGCGGGCCCCCCAGCAGCTGGTAAAATGCCAGTGGAGGTGGGAAGAGACCCTTAATTGGCCACTTAAGTGGCTCAATTGGGCATCTGGGTGTACGCGCAGCCTACCACCTTTCTTGCCACTAGCAAAATGGTATGGTGGCGGGAAGACAGTGGGCACACCACCTGACGCCATCCCATGCCATTTTGCCAGCCTCCCTGCTTCCCTGTCCATGCCCAAAGGGATGGTAAAATTCAGCCCGGGAACACGATAACAGTTTGACTGAGATGACAAGACGCAGTAGCATTAATGAGTCGTAAGCAGTCAACATTAATGATCCAAAATCATTGAAGAGAAAGGCAGAGGTAGGGCACAATTTTGTGTGGCCATTTAAAGCAGGAATGGTGGCACGGGGAGGACGGAGAATCGCATTGGAAGCGCCACCCAGAAATCCAGCGTCGTGACATCGGTTCTGGATTTAGTCAGCAGCGGGAAAACACAAGGCGAAGTCGACGCTTCGACGCGACGGAAACGTATTTTAAATTGTAGAATATTTAGTTTCAATACGTTAGCATCTCATTCATCGCGATTTAATGTGGTGGGGGGGCTTGGGAATAAGTGGACGGCAGGTGACACTCACTTGCCTTCGGGTTCACGACCATTGAAAGCTGGTGGCAGTGAGGCAAGCCTTCAGTGCCACGATGGGGATGCCACCATGATCAGCTCTGCAAAGCGGGAGAGGCGGTTGCAGAGGCTATTTTCAGACTGTGGTGTTGTGCATTTTGCAAGGGGAGATCGAGGCTTCAGGGGCTCTGTAAGTGGGGGGGGGGGGGTGGTCAAAGTCTTGGGAGCTCTGCAAGGGGGGTTGGGGTTTCAGGGGCTCCGCAAAGTGGGGTCAGAATCTTGGGAGCTCTGCACAGTGGGTTGGGGTCTCAGGGGCTTTGCAAGGGGTGTCGGGGGCTCTGCAAGGAGGGGTCAGGATCTTGGGGGCTCTGCAAGGAGGGGTCGGAGTCTTGGGGGCTCTGCAAGGAGAGGTCGGAGTCTTGGGGGCTCTGCAAGGAGGGGTCGGGTCTCAGGGGCTCTGCAAGGAGGGTTCAGGGTTTCGGGGGCTCTGCAAGGGGTGTCAGGATCTTAGGGGCCCTGCAAGGAGGAGTCTGGGTCTTGGGGGCTCTGCAAGGGGCTCTTGTGTTTGGGTGGCAGTATCAGGTGAGCAAACTGTTGTGTGGTTGCCAATACTGCTGGATGAAAGGCTTGGCCATCAGCAAGGCTGGGCACTGAGGGCCATCAGGGATTCTGCCGGGAGAAGTAACAAAACCTCTGTTACGAAGGCAGGGTCATCTCTGCATCAACAGCACACTGGAGGCCCAGTGGTCACCTGGCATGGGTCTCATACACTCTGTCGTTTTGGAGCTCATGGTGTGATGCGGCACCTCCGATGGAGGGAGGGCCAAGACACAGCAGCACTTGCCCGTGAGCTCCACGACGAGAGCAGCAGCAGCCGGCCATGCCAAGTAGGTCCACCTCTGTCAGAGAATGTACCGGACTTGAATCAGCTACCTCCAAATGTCCGAGCGGCATTGTCAACTCGGACTACTTCACTCCAGGGAGGCCGTCACTGACTTATGTGCTTTGCTGCAGGACGAGTTGCAACTTATGGGATTTGAGTGTCACCCTTTTCTCCTGGCCTTGAAGATCACCGTGGCACTAAACTGTTAAGCATCTGGATCATTCCAAGGATTCATCGGGGAACATGTGTAGGGTCTCCCAGGCAGCAGCCCACCGCTGCATCAAGGAAGTGACCAATACCCTGTTCAAGAGGGGCAGTGACTATGTGCACTACTGGACCAACCCTGACAGTTCAGGCTGAGAGGTCCATCGGATTTGGGGCCATAGCTGGATTTCCCCAGGTGCAAGGTGTGATAGATTGCACACATGTGGTCATCAAGGCACCCATGGACCAGCCAGCCACCTTCATCAACAGGAAGGGCTTCCATTCCATCAGCATTCAATTGGTCTATGACCACCAAAGCATTTCTTGCAGGTGTGTGCCTGCTTCCTGGGAAGCAGCCACGATGCCTACATACTTCGACAGTCCACAGCTTTTCAGGCCTGCCGCTCACCCTTGGGGATGGATTCTCGGGGACAAAGGCTACCCCTTGAAGACTTGGCTGCTCGTGCCTGTGAGGAACCCTCGCAATGCAGTGGAGGAGAGGTAGAACGATTGCCACGGCTCCACCGAGTGACCATCGAGCAAGCCATTGAGCTACTTAAGATGATATTCTATTGCCTCGATGGATCTGATGGAGCCCTGCAATATGCCCCAGCGAGGGTCTCATGTATTATGGTAATCTGCTGCAATCTGCATAATTTTGCACTTAGGGCGGCACAGTGGCGCAGTGGTTAGCACCGCAGCCTCACAGCTCCAGCGACCCGGGTTCAATTCTGGGTACTGCCTGTGCGGAGTTTGCAAGTTCTCCCTGTGTCTGCGTGGGTTTCCTCCGGGTGCTCCGGTTTCCTCCCGCATGCCAAAGACTTGCAGGGTGATAGGTTAATTGGCCATTATAAATTGCCCCTAGTATAGGTAGGTGGTAGGGAAATAGGTGGGGATGTGGTAAGAATATGGAATTAGGGTAGGATTAGTATAAATGGGTGGTTGATGGTCGGCACAGACTCGGTGGGCCGAAGGGCCTGTTTCAGTGCTGTATCTCTAAACTAAACTAAACTAAACTAAAGAGGGGAGGCTTTGCTTTTTTTATTCTTTCACGGGATGTGGGTGTCACTGGCAAGGCCAGTATTTGTTGTTCATCCCTAATTGCCCAAGACAACTGAGTGGCTTGCTAGGCCATTTCAGAGGGCAGTTAAGAGTCAACCACATTGCTGTGGGTCTGGAGTCACATGTAGGCCAGAACAGGTAAGGATGGCAAATTTCCTTCCCTAAAGGACATTAGTGAACCAGATGGGTTTTTACAACAATTGATGATAATTTCATGGCGCCATTACTGAGATGAGCTTTCAATTCCAGATTTACAAGCATGCGAACATACGAATTAAGAGCAGGAGTAGGCCGCTCAGCCCCTCAAGCCTGCTCCGCCATTCAACAAAATCATGGCTGTTATGATTGTAACCTCAACTCCACATTTCTGCTTACCGCCAATAACCTTTCACCCCCTTGCTTATCAAGAATCTATCTACCTCTGCCTTAAAAATATTCAAAGGCTCTGCTTCCATTGCCTTTTGAGGGAGAAACTTCCAAAGGCACACGACCCTCTGAGAGAAATAATTTTCCTCATCTCTGTCTTTAATGGGCGACCCCTTAATTTTAAACAGTGACCCCTAGTTCTAGATTCGCCCACAAGAGGAAACATCCTTTTCACATCCACCTTGTCAAGACCCCTCAGAATCTTATATTTTTCAATCAAGTCGCCTCTTACTCTTCTAAACTCCAGCGGATACAAGCCTAGCCTGTCCAATCTTTCCTCATAAGACAGTCTGGCCATTCCAGATATTAGTCTAGTAAACCTTCTCTGTACTGCCTGCAACGCATTTACATCCTTCTTTAAATAAGACCAGTACTGTACACAATAATCCAGATGTGGTCTCACCCATGCCCTGTATACCTGAAGCATAACCTCCCTACTTTTGTATTCAATTCCCTTTGCAATAAATGATAACATTCTATTAGCTTTCCTAATTACTTTCTATACCTGCATACTAACCTTTGGCGATTCATACACTAGGATACCCAGATCTCTCTGCATCTCAGATCTCTGCAATCTCTTGCCATTTAGATAATGTGCTCCTTTTTTATTCTTCCAGCCAAAGTGGACAGTTTCCCACTTTCCCACATTATACTCCATTTGCCAGGTCTTTGCCCACTCACTTAACCTATCTATATCCCTTTGTAACCTCCTTACGTTGTCATGAAGACCCCCACCTGCCAAGAATGAGGTATATTAATTTCATCATATGAACATTAATTTTAAACTGTTGCTGGAGAGTAGAAATGACTTGTTTAAAGAGATCACCAGACATTTGGCTGGAGAACATTTGTATACTAAGAGACAGTGCTTGGAGAGACAAAAGAACTGCTCACTGATTCAATTAACAGAAATTGGTCTAGGCGATGGTGATCCACATCATGTCAGTGTAAGAGACAGCACTACATCCCCCCACCGAGAACTTTGAAATCCACAAACCGCAGGAGCGGTTGTTCCCAAATAAGGGATTAGTCACATGACTAACCTGCTCGCCAACTTGGAGATTGAATTGTGCTCACAGGACAGTTTGAAGACATACTGCAGATTGTAACTGAACCCAGAACAAGACAGCCTCTCTCTTGGCTGGCTCTCTCTCGCTTTCTCATAAGCCTCCAGACGCACTGAAGTCGCTTAAACCTCAAGAGAGAAGAGACTCTGACATCGAAACAAGTTAAAGGGTGCACTGGGCCCCAACAAATGGCAAGATTACCGACAACCAAAGACTCCACATCGAACGCAAAGGATTGTAATTACAACCCAGATATTGCCTCAAACTTTTCCCCTTTATTCTTTCTGCTTTTTCTGTCTCTATCTGCGTGTGTGTATCGTGTATGCATGCTAGCATGGTCGCGGTGCATATCTGTAGTGTTTAACCAAATTAGAGTTTAAAATGAATAAACTTCCATCTTTCTTGTTTAAATCTAACAAAACCTGTCTGATCTGATTTCTTTGCCTTGTGATTGGAAAGCAGTGAACAAGGATTCACTGAGGGGGAGCTAAATACACGGTGTTTTAAAATTAAACCCTGTTACAGTTAAACCAGGCAAAGGCTGAGAGGGAACCCCTAGACCCCTATCTCACCTGGTCGTAAGAGGAATGTCCTCTTCACAACTTCCTTTCCTACCTATCTTTGTTTCATCAGCAAATTTTTATTATTTAATTGAATTTTATTAATTAATTTATGAGCTGCCCAAGTGACACTCTTCCACCGATGAGGAGGACGTGGAGGAGGGAAAGGAACAATCAGAACTGTATGGTAAAACCCTTGCACCAAAGGCCAAGCAAATTGAGTGATGTGCCAAGCAGGCAAGAGACATTCGCGTAATTAGACGTTTCCAGCCAACATGACGGCCACTCACAGATAAACCAATAAAGACGCACCTCAATGCATGTAGTCTGCTGCCTCCTTTCCAATTGTGTTCTGTACCTAGCGCCCAGCTGAACAGCGCAATAGCGCCCATGGGAGATCATATGTAAATGAGGGCTGTGCTTACATTGGCAATCACTAAGGGTGATGCCGACAGCTCACAATTAAGGCATGATAGAATAATCACTTTTACACAATTAATGTTAATGGATTGAACGAGAACTTTAAATGAAGCAACGTATATCAGATAATTAAACAGCTAACTGGGGGAGGTGGCTCCACAAATACCCCCATCCACAATGGGGGAGCCCAGCACATCAGTGCAAAAGATAAGGCTGAAGCATTTGCAACAATCTTCAGCCAGAAGTGCTGAGTTGATGATCCATCTCGGCATCCTCCTGATATCCCCAGCATCACAGATGCCAGACTTCAGCCAATTCAATTCACTCCTTGTGATATCAAGAAATGACTGAAGGCACTGGATATTGCAAAGGCAATGGGCCCTGACAACATTCCAGCAACAGTACTGAAGACCTGTGCTCCAGCACTTTCCGCGCCCCTAGCCAAGTTGTTCCAGTGCAGCTACAATACTGGCATCTGCACGGCAATGTGAAAAATTGCCCAGGTATGCCCTGTACACAAAAAACAGGACCAATCCCATCTGGCCAATTACCACCCCAACATTCTACTCTCGATCATCAGTAAAGTGATGGAAGGCGTAATTGACAGTGCTATCAAGTGGCACTTGCTTAGCAATAACCTGCTCAGTGACGCTCAGTTTGGGTTCCGCCAGGGCCACTCACCTCCTGACCTCATTACAGCCTTAGTTCATACATCGACAAAAGAGCTGAAATCAAAAGGTGAGGTGAGAGTGACTGCCCTTGACACCAAGGCAGCATTTGACCAAGTATGGCATCAAGGAGCCCTTGCAAAACTGGAGTCAATGAGAATCAGGAGGAGAACTCTCAGCTGGTTGGAGTCATACCTAGCGCAAAGGAAGATGGTTGTGGTTGTTGGAGGTTGATCATCTTAGCTCAAGGACATCACTGCAGGAGTTCTTCAGGGTAGTGTCCTAGGCCCAACCATCTTCAGCTGCTTCATCAATGGCCTTCCTTCAATCGTAAGGTCAGAAGTGGGGATGTTTGCTGATGATTGCACAATGTTCAGCACCATTCACGACTCCCCAGATACTGAAGCAGTCCATGTAGAAATGCAACAAGACCTGGACAATATCCAGGCTTGGGCTGATAAGTGGCAAGTAACATTTTCACCAATGACCATCTCCAACAAGAGAGAATCAAACCATCTCCCCTTGATATTCAATGGCATTACGATCATTGAATCCCCCACTATCAACATCCTAGGGGTTACCGTTGACCAGAAACTAAACTGGAGTCGCCATATAAATACCGTGACAAGATCAGGTCAGAGGCTAGGAATCCTGTGGTGAGTAACTCACCTCCTAACTCCCCAAAGCCTGTCCACCATCTACAAGGCACAAGTCACGAGTGTGATGGAATACTCAAGAAGCTCGACACCATCCAGGACAAAACAGCCCGCTTGATTGGCACCCCGTCCACAAACATTCACTCCCTCCACCACCGATGCACAGTGGTAGCAGTGTGTACCATCTACAAGATGTACTGCAGAAATGCACCTCGGCCACTCAGGCAGCACCTTCCAAACCCACGATCTCTATCACCTAGAATGACAAGGGCAGCAGATGCATGGGAACACCACCACCTGCAAGTTCCCCTCCAAGTCACACACCATCCTGACTTGGAACTATATCGCCATTCCTTCACTGTTGCTGGGTCAAAATCCTGGAGCTCCCTTCCTAACAGCACTGTGGGTATACCTACCCCAAATGGACTGCAGCGGTTCAAGAAGGCAGCTCACCACCACCTTTACAAGGGCAATTAGGGATGGGTACTAAATGCTGGTTTAGCCAGCCCACATCCCATGAAATGAATTAAAAAAAAATCAAACACCTGTGAACCCCCAAGTGCGATTAGGTGCTTTTCTTTGTACCTTTATGACTACTACTATAAGGTGTAATCCCTGCTCTAGCAGCTGGACTGGAGGCAGGCTGCTGTTCAGACTTGGCTTGTGATGACTTTAGTGGCCGATTTCTCTCTGCCTACTGGAGCTGGACTCACTGGCAGAGGGGCTGAGGAGCACTGTTCACACTCAGAGTGCCATGAGGGGAGCCCCCAGCTGTGGAGGCCAGCCTCTCCTCCTCCCTTTCAAAACTCACTTGAACTTCCCTGCTCACCAGAGAAGAACAAAGAGCCTGAGAACATTCCATGCACCTCATCCTTCTCTCGCCTTACTACTGCTCATGGCCAAGACTATGGTGTGCAGGTTTGCGAGTAGTTGTGGGACCTGGCTCTCCATGAGGGTCACCGACCTCTCGATGGAGGGAGCCATATGCTTACATGCCTGAGATATGGCAGCAGTCATGGCATGGATGGACTCTTCCATCATCAGCACATAGCTGCGCATTGCCTCTGACATCTCCAGCCTAGAGTTATAGAGTTATACAGCACAGAAACAGGCCCTTCTGCCCATCGTGTCCATGCCAGCCATCAAGCACTTATCTATTCTAATCCCATTTTCCAGCACTTGGCCCGTAGCCTTGTATGCTATGGTGTTTCAAGTGCTCATCTGAATACTTCTTAAATGTTGCCTCTACCACCCCTTCAGGCAGTGTGTTCCAGATTCCAACCACCCTCTGGGTGAAAAAATGTTTCTTCAAATCCCCTCTAAACCTCCTGCCCCTTACCTTAAGTCTATGCCCCCTGGTTATTGACACCTCCGCTGAGGGAAAAAGTTTCTTCCTAACTACCCTATCTATGTCCCTCTTAGTTATGTATACCTCAGTGAGGTCCCCCCTCAGCTTTCTCTGCTCTAAGGAAAGTAACCCTCGCCTATCCAGTCTCTCTTCATAGCTGAAATGTTCCAGCCCAGGCAACATCCTGGTGAATCTCTTCTGCACCCTCTCCAGTGCAATCACACCCTTCCTATAGATGTTGCCTTACCTCTCTCTGCAACTCCAGTATGCCCTGTGATGTCACCAACAAAGACTCGTCATCAGCCTGGGGCACAGCATGGGCCTGGTCACCCATAGTCCTCCAAGTGCCAGAGGCCTCCATTGTCTCAGTCTCAGTCAGCTGTTTGGGCATGTGTGTGGGGCTTCACCAGCTTGTCTCCCTGATTCAACAATTGATCAGGGGTAACCCTGCAGGAGAGTCATTGGATGGTGTATCCTCTGAGTGGTCCCACTCCTCAGAGGTGGACAGCTGTTCTGCTTCTGGTTGAGTCTCCTGTGAATGCCGACCTGCACGAGAGAACCTAAACATGTGTGGGTTAGGCTGTGCAGATCTTGTCAGGCCAACCATACATGATGTGGGTCTCCAGAATGTCGATGGAAGCTAATCTTCACTCTCTTTCGTGGAGACACTAGGTTCTCCATCTGATATGGGTCCCTGCCAAATCAACGTCTCTTCCTTATCTGTGCTGAGAGGCCGAAGATCCAGTACGCCGTCTCCTGTTCGGACTGTCTCCCTCCTCTTGTGGGCCCTTTTATCCTGCAAGAGAAAAGATGGAGATAGTGATACTTCACAGAGAGATCAACTTGACAGCTCTGCTCGTGTCAGCCCCTCATCCCCAACTGGGCTTTCACATATAGCCTATGCTGCCATCTGCTCTCAGCAGAGTTAAGGGGGTGTATGCATCTGTCAGGATGAGCTGATGCCTAACCCCGTCTGCCAGTGCAGTTGTAGTGCCTCCCTCCCCCTGCTCCACTTTCTCCTGCATAGCTACTTGCAATCATGAAAAAGGAGGTGTGGAGCACTCAACTTGGCAGAAAGAAGGAGGTCGTTGACCCTCTTGCGGCATTGTATCTAATTCCGAGGCGTGACCCCAAAGCTACTGACCTCCTCAGCAATCTCCATCCAGACTTGCTTGGTCAGGCAGGAGGTCCTCTATTTGCCATCGCTGGGGAAGAGAACCTCCCACCTTTTCCTTGCAGCCTGGAGGAGAATCTGGAGGGAGGCATCACTAAACTGTATCTTGGCTCAACCATTCTATAGGGTTCACATTGGGGGGGTTGGGGAGTCTAGGGTCAATGCAAAACGGGTCACAGTTTTGAGTAGCTAGCAACAAGTGAATGTAAGGCAGCAATGCAAACAGGGCTGGCACAGCTTTAAATATGGCACCAGCACCTGCTCCAGAGTCATCTGACGCCATATTCGGCATCTCGCCTCCCGCTCCCATCGCGTAATGGTGGTGCCCCATGACTCCATTGTGCAAAATGGCCGCCTGCTGCATGATCTGTCATAGGGAAAATGTTAGAATATATTAGTAAAACAGTTATAGCAGGTAATTTATAAAATCTCAATGCAATCAGGCAGAGTCAACATGGTTTTGTGAAAGGGAAATCATGTTTGACTAATTTATTAGAGTTTTTTAAGGATGTAATAAGCAACATGGATAAAATGGGAACCTGTGGATGTGCTGTACTTGGATTTCCGGACGGTATTTGACAAGATGCCACATCAAAGGTTACTAAACAAAATAAGAGCCCATGGTATAGGGGGTAACATGTTAGCGTGGATAGAGGATTGGTAAGCTAACAGGAAACAGAAAGTTGGCATAAATGGGTCATTTTCAGGCTGGTAAGCTGTAACTAGTAGAGTGCCACAGGGATCAGTGCTGGGGCCTCAACTATTTACAATCTATATCAATGACTTCGATGAAAGGACAGAATGTATGGTTGCTAAATTTGCTGATGACACAAAGATAGGTAGGAAAGTAAGTTGTGAAGAAGATATAAGGAGTCTACAAAGGAATATAGATAGATTTAGTGAGTGGGCAAAGATTTAGCAGATGGAGTATAATGTGGGAAAGTGTGAACTTGTCCACTTTGGCCAGAAGAATAGAAAAGCAACATATTATTTAAATTGAGAGAGATTGCAGAACTCTGAGATGCAGAGGGATCTGGGTGTCCGAATATACGAAACACAAAAAGTTAGTATGCAAGTACAGCAAGTGATTAAGAAAGCAAATGAAATGTTGTTGTTTATTGCAAGGGGAATGGAATATAAAAGTAGAGATGAGTTGTACAGAGTATTGGTGAGACTACATCTAGAGTACTGTGTACAGTTTTGGTCTCCTTAGTTAAGAAAGGATATAATTATCTTGGAAGAAGTTCAGAGAAGGTTCACTCGACTGATTCCTGGGATGAGTGGGTTATCTTATGAGGAAAGGTTGGACAGGTTGGGTCTGTATTCATTGGAGGTTGGACAGATGAGAGGTAAGCTTATTGAAATATATAAGATCCTGAGGGGACTTGACAAGGTGGTTGTTGAAAGGATGTTTCTCCTTGTGGGAGAGACTAAAACTAGGGAGCACAGTTTAAAAAAAAGGGTCTCCCATTTAAGACAGAGATGAGGGGAATTTTTTCTCTCAGTCTGTGGAACTCTCTTCCCCGGGGAGAGGTGGAGGCAGGGTCATTGAATGTTTTTAAGGCAGAGGTAGACAGATTATTGACAAACAAGGGAGTCAAAGGGTATTGGGGGTAGGCAGGAAAGTGGAGTTGAGTCCACAAACTGATCGGCCATATTCTTGTTGAATGGCGGTGCAGGCTCGAGGGGTCAAATAGCCTACTCCTGCTCCTAGCTCCTATAATCATATGCATGTTTTGTGGTGTGGCAGCTGACCTCCTGAAAAACAGTAACAGTGCCCATTTCCGGGCCCAATAGCGGGCTCGCTAAATTCAGCCTGTAGAGTGCTGAGGTAGAAATGATGGCTAAGGTAAAATGTGAGCACCATCGCTTTTTAAAGGGATGGATTAGAGGCGCACTGTAGAATAATACAATCAGAATAGCAGTAAATGGAAATCAGCCAGATGGCAAGCAGTTACCTTTTGAGGTCCTTTTAGATTGTTTGCAATATTAAGAAATAACATTAGGGATGTCAAATATAGAGATGTTTAAAGCAAGTCTTTGCTCTTAAAGAAATTCCATTCATTAACACTTGCAATGAATACTTACTGTTTATTTTCCAATCAATTTTTGATGTTTAGCTCCTTTTGGTACAATGGAAATTGCAAACTTCCTAAAACGGTGCTCCATCTGCTAGAGTGGCCTAATTCCTCAGGGATACTTCATATTGTGGCTGCAAATATTGGTGCTCCTTTGGGAATCCCTCTTTTGGAGGAAATGAATGAGTATGCAAGTCAGATAGGGCCTGCTTAGGCTGTGCTGCCACCCATCTACAGAGGACCAATCAGACCTGAATGTATAAAGAAAAACATGCATTTACGTAGAGCCTTTCATGACCAGTGGATGTCTCAAAGTGCTTTACAGCCAATGAAGTACTTTTTGAAGTGTATTCACTGTTGTCATGCAGGAAATGTTACAGCCAGTATGCACACAGCAAGCTCCCACAAACAGCAATGTGATAAAGACCAGATAATCTGTTTTTTTGTGACAGTTCTTGAGGGATAAATATTGGCCAGGATACTGGGGATAACTTCCCTGCTCTTCTTCCAGATAATGATATAGGATCTTTCATATCCACCAGAGCAGGCAGACGAGGCCTCAGCTTAACATCTCATCCGAAAGACAGTACCTCCAACAGTGCAACACTCTGGTGCACTGGAGGGGCATCCTTGATAATTGTGCTCAAGGCCTGGAGTTGGACCTAAACCCAGTACCTTGTGACTCAAAGACAAGACTGCTACCAACTGAGCCACAGCTGACACTATCCAAAGGGACCTGTAAACAGAGGCTATGCTTGCCAAAGAAAGCCATCACTCACGTGGCCAAACTTAAAAAAGCAATCCTGGACAGGAAAGGATGTCAGTGGCTGGAAAGAGGGAAGGTTTCTTATTATTCTAATTATTGGATCTGCCCCTTTGCCCAAGTAAATAAGACGCTTTCCCCCAATCCCTCAAACTGTGATGGAGTCTTCCCTTGATTCACGGATGAGGCACAATCCTGGCCTAACTGTTGGAATTTCAGTCCGCAGATACTCAGGGCCACTATATCAAATATGTACATTTTTATAGCAGCAATGTATTTTTCAGAAATCAGTTTATTATAGAATGAAATAAGGTATGTAACCACTGTAGATGTGGTACTATTCCTGGTGCCAAGTGAGATTGTCTTAGTTCTATATATTCTCAATCATGATATAAATTGTGCTTAGGGTATCCTGGTGGCTCAGGGGTGAATTGGTTGCCTCGTCTGCACTGAAGGAAAAGATCGCAATATAAACTGGTTTTACTAAGTGCTACGGATGTTCTCACACTTCAATACAATATTCAACCTGAGCAGTGTATTTGATTGCTGCATGTAGTAGTAGGCCTTTTATTCTTTCACATTCCTTCCTCTCTTGCTCCACGTAGAGCTCACTTTCTCTATTTCCTATGATTCCCTTGGTCTATTGAATTCTCAGTCCTGAAGATTATTACTGTCTCTCTTCTATAAGGGTGATGCAGAATCTGCATCTTCAAAACAAGCTGATAGTTTTCTTTTAATCTTCAAGGTAAGAAACCAAATTTCATCCATCTCAAGAAAAAGCATGGGTATAGTAATTTGACCATTCTTTACAACTTATTTCAACTCTCGATATACCTCATTATTTCCATTACCTGCTATAGTACAATTGGTTGCCAATTTGACTCTTGATACCTGTTTCCCTCCAGACTTAAATGATGATCATCTACATTTTGCACTTTTCTCCACATTTCTCTGCTGGAGAAGTGTCAGCTGTACATATTAGTAGTGGCTCCCTCCAGGTTATTTTTCATTTGATGAATAATTTACCAGAAAAGCATATTGAGCTGATTTCAACACAGAAGGTTGTCAAATGGCTTCACAGATGGGTATCACTACATAGTAGGCACACCAAAACATTTGGTCCTAGACAAATGGTTTATAGGGTGCATTTTGTGAGCAACTGAAAAAGTTGCACTTTCAAGCCTATAATTCACTATAAACTTGCTTAAAAATCATGGAACAAAGTTTTCTTTTGTCCATTACTTGTAGATAGTGTTATTTGTTTGGTTCTGTATGCTTGCCACCTTATTGAGTCTACCAGAGAGGTTCTTAAACTGTAGTATTTAAGCATTAATCTTTATTTCATTACAACTATATACACTCTACACTGGCCTGTGTGTCTCCTTCAAAATCCATGCTTTATCTGTTCTGGAGTCTCTCCCACATGATCTCTTACATCACCGTGGTGGGTGGTAATATTTGCACTCTCTCAAGATTAACCCTTTCATTCCCGTATACTGCAGAGAGATTGTAGATGCACGTGTGAAGAATATATTTGTGATTCTGCTACAAATAGAGGAAAATCTTCCCTCACAGTGATTTAATTGGTGAATTTGAGCAATAGCGGAAAATGGGTGCTAGTAATCTAGCACCCCTTTTTACATCTCTCACAGTTTTTATTTCCATTGAAATCAATCATGGGAAACAGAATGCTTTTACCTCTGTATCCAATTCTTCAATCTGTGCTCCCTTTAAGCAAAATTTTGGAGCAGGAATGGTGTTTCAATTTTGGGGGTATTGGGGTTCTATAACATGATGCTATTTCCTCAATCCCTGGTAAATTCATTCCATTTATCCTATTTTCTCACTTATTCAAAAATAGGCCAGGGTCCCATTGCATATCATTACCAATTATCTGATCTTTCATGGAAGAAATAGAATAAAAACATTCACTTTTTTTGAGTATAAGCTTGACTCAGTTGGTAATACTCTAACCTGAGTCAGAAGGTTTTGGGTACAAGCCCCACTCCAGGATTTCGGCACACAATCTAACCCATCATTCCTTCGAAGTTCTGAAGTTACTATAGCATTGTTGGAAGTGTCAACCTTCATATGAGATATTGAACCAAGGTCCCACCTGCTGGTTCATTTGCATATTAAGAATCCAGTGTACTATTTGAAGAACTTGATGGCCTGGCCAACATTCCACTCTTAATTAACACCACTAAAAACAAATTAACTAGTTATTTATGCCAGGGCTGCTTGCTGTGAGGAAAATGACTGCACAGCAACAGTCAATATTCTTCATTGTAATTTACTGTATTTGGAGCACTTTGAGGTATCCCTTAGAGATGTAGCATGGTGTTACATTAGTGCAAGTCTTTTGTTTTTCTTTCAAATATATGAATTCTTATTATGGCTCAGGGAATGAAAACACAAAAAGCTACAGGACATTCCATCACTAAAATTCTCAGAATCCTTAATTCTCAGAGTTCAAGTAATTTAACTGTAAACCTCTGATAGTTTGTCACTTTGTTCTCTGAGTTGTGAACTCTTTTACTTTGGAAAAAAGGGAAGCAGGTATCCTATTAGTTAATATCCAGTGACTTACACAGAAAGCTGCTGAATACTACTGAAATTTTTTCATCTGCTGCTGAAATCCTCATTTTGGACTTAACTATTCTAATGCTCTCCTAACTGGCTTCAAATCTTCCACCCTCCATTAACTTAGACTCATCCAAACTCTGCTGCCAAAATCCTAACTTGCACCAAGTCCCGTTCACCCATTACGCTTGCCCTCACCGACCTAGATTGACTCCTGGTTCAGCAATGCCCCAATTTTAAAATTCTCATCCTTCTTTTCAAATCTTTCCAAGGCCTCACCTGACTCTATTTCGATAACGCCCTCCAGCCCGACAAACATTTGAACTATCTACACTCCTCCAATTAACCACATCCCCGATTTTCATCGCTCCACCACTGACAGCCCTGCCTTCAGCTTCCTTGGCCCTAAGCTCTGGAATTCCTTCCCTAAATCTCTCTAACTCTCTCCTCTCCTTTAAGATGTTCCTTAAAGCCTACCTCTTTGACCAACCTTTTGGTTATCTCCCCGAATATTTCTTTATGTGGCTCAGTGTCCAATTTTGTTTGATTTTGCTTCCGTCATACTCCTTGGGGCATTTTACTGTGATAAAGGCACTATATAAATGCATGCTGTTGTTTTTCAGAACCGTTCCACTGAAAGATTAGCAAACTGCCAAACTTGCATTAAAATGGTGATTTAACATCAAAGATTAATATTGTTTTCTTGTGTTTCACCAAATTTTGCCACAGATATTTTTCAGATTTTCAGTGAATGCACAGTGTGCAGTAGCACAAGTAAACAACTCCCTCATTTCACCTTAGTTTTATAAATCTGAGATGAAGAGAAAGGAGTAGGATATGCTGATAGGGTTAGATGAAGAAGGGTGGAAGGAGGCTCATGTGGAGCATAAACACTGGCACGGACCTGTTGGCTCGAATGGCTTGTTTCTGTGTTGTACATTCTACGTAATTTATGTAACCAGCTGCAAAGATGGAAGGTTCTTTTCGATGAAGCTAAATGGAATAGGCACTGAATCCCCAAAGAAGTAATGTAGGAATGAAAGGAACAAAACAGGAAGAAAGAACAGATAGTATAACTCATCCCTTGCCAGGTTATCTCCAGAATGCTGCATCGAAACAGAATAATACATTTAACTCTGGGATTCTGATAGGATATTTTAATGAAGAGTTATTGACTTTACAAAGCGAGGGCATTGCTCTCATTCAAGAAATCTGGGCAGAATTCCAGGTCACCATGAGAAAGCTTGTAGTTGGTGGAGAACATGTAATTGGAGAACAACTTTGTTTTATAACATTGAAGTGCAACTCACAAAGACTTTACTGGAAATGAGATCTGATGGAAGGCATTGAAACTGATGGGTTATTGCAGTATTATCTCTAGTTACTGTTTGAAGCCACACAAACAGATGGTATACTATTGAAGGGGGTCAAAATATCATTTCTGCAGCATTTAATTCAAGATTTGTAAGACTGACCCAGCATCCAATTTTTCCTTTCTATCACTAAGATTTTCATTGCCCCAGGTAAAGGGAGTGGATAAAGTGGATGAATGGATAAAGTTGGATGATGAATGGAGGAGGCTGTTATTTTGAAGTTACTGAATACAGGAGAAAAGAAATCTGCAAGTTAGTGAAGTAAGACTCAGAGGGTGAGTCGTCAACTGTATCCTAAATAAAATAATCTGAAAGGAAACTAATTAGCTGTAGTGCAGTGGTGATTTCACCTTTAAGAATCTGTACCTTTAAGACACCAGGCCACTGATGCAACTGATGACATCACCAGACATATATAAGGAGGAGACACCATTTTGAGAGCATACTCAGCATATGGTTTACAGAGAACACACACATACACCAGCGAGGAAAATACCTGGACCTGAGATCATGCAATGTAGATAAGTAAGGCAATAAATAGTGTTTGTGTTGAATCTGAATATAAAGGCTGTGGTTATCATTTAATGAAAACTTAAGAAAACAGCACAACACTACATTTTCTACCGATGAGGAGAAAAAAAGAGAACAAAAATGATGAGGCACAGCAGGGTCCAAGTACAGAAAGAAAATACAGACAAAAAAAGTAGAAAGAAAACCAGGATGGGATCAGAGAGAAAATGTGGACTGGAGTATAGAGAAAACCTGGACTGGAACAGAGAAACAAAATGTTTTGTTACAGATTTAAGCAAAAGCAATCACCATGTGTGTGCAACAATTGCCAGTCTTTACAGATACAGACAGCAACCTAGGGCCACACTAGAGCAAAAAACCAGAAAGATTCAAATGCCTAATGGTGGCCTTCAATATCAATACACCCTGAAGAAAGAGAGCGTTACTTCTACACTATGTTGGTCCAAAAGTCAATGATATCTTCGATACACTCACAGACCCCGCAACGGACAATGATTATGATGCAGTGAAGAATGCTTTAACAGAATATTTTCAACTGAGGGAAAATCTTCACTATGAAATTGATGTCTTCAAGCAAACAAATCAAGATAATTGCGAGATCCTTGACCACGATGTGACGAGACACAGAAGTCTGAACCAGAATTGCAACTTCACAGACATGGACAAAGAAATCATTTCCCAGATCATTATGACTTGCCAGTCACCAAGACTAAGAAGGCAATCCCTTAGAAAGGGTGAATCGTTAAACTTGCAAAGGGTACTCGATTAGATTAGATTAGATTAGATTAGAGATACAGCACTGAAACAGGCCCTTTGGCCCACCGAGTCCGTGCCGACCATCAACCACCCATTTATACTAATCCTACACTAATCCCATATTCCTACCAAACATCCCCACCTGTCCCTATATTTCCCTACCACCTACCTATACTAGTGACAATTTATAATGGCCAATTTACCTACCAACCTGCAAGTCTTTTGGCTTGTGGGAGGAAACCGGAGCACCCGGAGAAAACCCACGCAGACACAGGGAGAACTTGCAAACTCCACACAGGCAGTACCCAGAATCGAACCCGGGTCCCTGCAGCTGTGAGGCTGCAGTGCTAACCACTGCGCCACTGTGCCGCCCCTTACTACTGCAATAAAGTTGGATGATGAATGGAGGAGGCTGTTATTTTGAAGTAACTGAATACAGGAGAAAAGAAATCTGCAAGTTAGTGAAGTAAGACTCAGAGGGTGAGTCGTCAACTGTACCCTAAAACAATTACAAAAGAAAGGGACGAAGACGACTTTGATGACTTCACACCTGTGACAACTCAAGAAGCAGCTCAGCCAAATCAAACACGGCCAAGATCAATACTACAAGATTGAAAGAGAAGATCATCAAGACCTCTTTGATTACCTGTCTGATTTAAAGACTATGTCATGCATCAATGATGAAGACAGCCAGGCAGGAAGAAAATCTGGTATTGATGTGCCTGAAACTGCTTCCTCTCCAAGTTTCAAACTTCAGTCTAACCGAGTTTTGTTCAATATAATTTTGCATGATTAAGCAGCTAGAGAGCAATTGTTAATTTTTACAGAAAAGAAGGAAATTTTAAATTTAAAAGAAGGGTGTAATGCAGTGTGCTGTAGTGGTAATTTCACCTTTAAGAAGCCATACCTTTAAGACACCAGGCCACTGATGTAACTGGTGATATCATCAGATATAAATCAGGATGAGACACAATTTTGAGAGGCACACTCAGTACATGGTTTACAGAGAAAACACACATACACCAATGAGGAAAAGACCTGGACCTGAAATCATGCAATGTAGATAAGAAAGACAATAATTAGTGTTTGTGTTGAATCTGAATATAAAGCCTGCCATTATCATTTAATTAAGAATTAAGAACACAGCACAACACTACATTGGCCATGAACAAAGCTTGGTGGGAAGCCGTGTGTTGGTAACTTGTTCAGAAGTGCACACTCCCAAATTGAATGTAAAGAAATTTCAAAAAAGAAAGGCACACTGCGGGTAAAGGTGATTGAAAAACCAACATAGTTCTTGACTAACTTCAGAGGCATACATGTTGAAGATGATGGGAGGAATGTCATCAGGATTTTTAAGACTATTGAAGACTACAGAGAAAAGCGTTCTAGATCAGGAAAGGACAAAACTTGGTATTGGTCACATAGAATGGAGGTACGGAGAAAGGAGCTTCACTAGGAGTATCAACATCATTGTTGGAGAAAAATATCAGCCAAAGTGAACTAACATTTTCTTTAGGAGAGCTAGAAATCATGCCAGCAGATGAAAGAGGGGCGGAAAGTAAGATGTGCAGAAGTTGCAATATAATGTTGGCAGAGAATCAAAAACAGCAGCTGCTAGAGGGGCAGGAAGATAGTAATTGAAGCTTCCTTTCACTAAAGTTGCATTTTGCAGCTTTAATAGTGGAATTACAGCAGTTATAAGTAGAGATAAAGTTGGCTCGGGATGCTCCAAACTGATCAAGATGCCAGGTGCAAAAGGCAACATTTTTGTAAGCAGCAATACAGCAGGCCAGGGCAATAAACGTGACCTTTCCAGCATTGCCCACATCATGAGAATGAATAAATAAAGGAATTGCAGAGGCAGTCAGGGATATGGCTAGGCCAATTGGTAAGTTGGACAAACTCAATTCAGGATAGCAAATCCCTCACTATTTTGAAAAAATACTTTAACTTTCAGTAGGGTTTGAAAAAGCAATGCATGCTTGAATGATTCACAGTCATTGAAACACATCTACCAAAAATTCTCCATGCCAAGAACATAAAGACTTCTGAGTTGATTGGACTCGGGATTTAATCAGTCTTTTGTGAACTTACTTGACAGAGTTTGAGACTTTTCTTTGAAGGAATGCACACACTCAATATTCGCCCTATTTATTTCTATATCCCAATGAAAGGCATTTGGCCATCCAGCTTTCAACGTCCTCTTTGGCCAGCTGGTGAGAGATTGTCTCTCTCCCTCGTCTAAGAAGATGCCACAGACTTTGCCTGATAGTTTCTTACACAGTACAGCTCAGATCAGAAGCTGAGAGGTGAGTGTGACCAAACCTTCATCCTACCTGCTAATGCTCCAACAAACAGTGATAACAGTGGATGTTTGAGGTTTCCATTGGATAGTATGAACAACTCAGAATTTAGCCAATCAAACTGAGAGTTAAAATCAAACAGTTAAATTCTTCCTTTTGTATCGTATCTTCCCCATAAAATTCCACTGGACATAGATTTATTAGCTGTCTGCTGAAATGATTGCAAATTTAGCCAACACCTGGATACACAAGTTTCCAGCCTTAGGGGCAAGTATCTGGGATTACTTAGTGGAGGTGGTAATTTTGCTCACTCCTACAAGGCCATTGGTATAAGGAGGGAGAGCATTCAAGGATCAGGCTTCACTAAGTTAAGAGTTCCAGATCCCAGCCCTCACTTGGGACCTGGTGTTGCATTGGCACAGGTACACATGGTCTCAGCAGGCAAATGGAGTTGAGGTCGAGATCACCCAGACTCTAATTCAGTGGTTCTCAAATATTTTTGGTCGAATGACCTGTTTTGAATGGATTCTTAATCATGGACCCCCTCCCCCACCCAGTCTAAATTATAACTTTATATAATAATCATAATGTGAAAGTTCAGCATGTAAAGAATGTTTTAATAACGTTTACAAGGAAACAGTATTTACTTAGTGAGATGGGTATTTCTCACTGCACAATATGTAGTACTTAAATATTTTAAGTAATGTTCCTCCCTTGAACAAGGCTGAACTCACCTGACAGCCACCAGCAGCCTTGGTAACTGCAGGTCTACCTGGTGATCTTCATGCCACTCTCTAAGCTCACTCCCCTTCTAGGTAATACAGCCAGCCCACTCTGCGCAGCACATGTGGTGGCCGCACTTCACTCCCGCCTCCTGGCTCGCGCCAACCCTGCATCCGATTGCCACTCAATTATTTTGTGAACTGCCTGGGAAGTCTCTACAACCTCCCCAGGGGTCCACAGTTAGATCTGCGCAAACAGCCCTTATACTGTAACTCTTGAAGGCCTGGTATCTGTGCTGCATCTCCTCCAAGGCCAATACATCCTCCCAGAACAGAATGCCATGCTTCAGATGGGGTCTTACCAGATCAATTCCTCCGACCCAGCATTAAACCGATGAGGAGTTTCACAGTGTAACTTATTATTTCAACCTTTGCAAAAACACACAACGTCCTGTGATTTTTTTTTTTGGAACTTAGTGGTTTAATTTCTTTTACACACAGAACAGAACACAGATGGTGAATGAGACGTCCAGAACAATCCGTTGACATTTCTAAGCATTATTTGAATAAATAGATAACAGACAATCAATAAATCCCGAGTTTTTACAAACTTCTCCCACTCACAGTAATAGTAACACTGTTGCTCCGCTGTGATTTTTCTCTCATATTTATAAAGACCTGTAGAGCTGTGGTTCTCAAACTGGGATGGTACACGTGGCTGCCGCACTCTGCTCCTGCCTTCAGGGATTAAATGGCCTGCTCCTATTTCTATGTTCCTATAGCTCAATGAAACTGGTGCAAGTGGGATCCATCTGGGGTTCCTGGCTAGGATCAGGGCCTGGACCCTTGAACGTCAGGGGAGGATATTTTAATTTTTTTTTCTATATAAAAGTGGCTTCCTGACATAGTGGCCAGGATCAGCAGTTTTTCAGGGGAGAGGGGGAAATTGGTACACCCTTCAGTCAGCAAGCTTCTGACTACATTTCGTAGGTATACCCCCAAACTGCAAAAGACCTACTTCTCGAGGCCTCTCCCCAACTGCATAAACTTTAGTGACATCAGCAGTGAATTCATTGGCAGGCACAATTCCACTTTAAATGCCAGGATTAAATTCCCTCATATTTCCTGGGCTCTTGGGGCCCAAATATCACCTACTCCTAATTAACCTTATTACAGGCTTATTTGGTGTTTAATGGATTTAAGAGTGAGAAACCAAACATGTATTTTAGCTGATAATTAGCAGTGGCCCAGGTCCCTAGATTAACTGGATACCACTAATTGATAATGATTTTCAACAACATTACTTCAATCCTATAAATTGCTGTTCCAAGACTTAAAAAAAAAATGAACTGCCGGATGTGGCCCTGAGCCACTCCAGCCCACTGTCTCAAATAGACCATTTCCTTTCCTCTGATGTTATGTGCAAAATTCTCAAAGATCTTAAAAGTTCTTTTATCCTCTGGCTCACGTAGTCTGTGCAACACAAACATAACCTTCAATTTAAAAATACGTAACCCCTAGCCTGCCAACGAGTTGACGGAAATTCAGGCTCTCTGGGTTGAACAGTATTTGAGGTTCTCAGCTCTTGCACTGTGACACTATAGTGAATAAAGTTGCTCAGATATCAAGAGAAGCTTTATTACTGTAAAGTTAACCTCATGCAGACATGAACGATCCCATAGCACTATCTGAGGAAGAGCAGGAGGGTCCTAGCCAACATTCATCATTCAAGTAACACCATCAAAGCTGGCCCTCCATCTCATTTGCTATTTATGAGTCCTTCTTGTATGCAAATTGGCTGCCCCATTTGCCTACATAATAATAGTAACCACAACTCAAAAAATAATTGATAGGTGGTGGAGAGCACTGAGACTTCCTGAGTTGTGAAAGTGTTATATAAATGCAAATTCTTTGTTTCCTTTGAACTTTTTAAAAAATGTCTTCCCTTTCCTATCCAAATGTTCCCCTCTTCTATCTGAAAGGTGGTGATTTATGTTGGGGTATAATGCCACTGGCATTGCCAGCCCTTCAGTACAATGCCAATTTGTGCACTGAGACTTGAGTGTTGGCAAGCAATTCAATCTGTTTTCCCCATGCTCTATTTTCAATTTCATTATGTTAACTTTGCCTATCTTTTATGTTGTGATAATATCTTATTACAATTCTTGGTACTTTAAAAAAAAAATTGTTTTTAAAACTTTAAACGTTAAAATGTTCCCTTGTTCAGATCCTGCCAGGTCAGATCATGCATCCTGCAATAACCTGCAGCGAGAGCTCTGTCACGTATGCCCCTGTGTTAAGTTCATGTTGTAACAGCTGCTGTATCTGCTGCAGCACTAACTTTTACAATGTGTGTTTTTTTTTAACATTTTTTCCATAACATTAAAAATTTGTTCGAACTGAAGCAGCTCCTAGGATTCACATGCATCATGGATTGCAAGATTTGCATAATTATAGGAAGATAAGAACAAAAATAGAGCATTCAGGCCAATTGAACCTGCTCCACCACCTTGTTAGACTTGTTATCCTTTAATCGCAATTCCACTCACAACACCCAACCAACACCCTCCACCCCCACCGCACCACACTGGACCCCAAAGGGTATGATATCAAATGCTAGTGTGCAAATTTGAGTGGTGGAGCCACGAATTGGGAAGCCAGGTATGCAGTTCATCAAGCAAACTTTGCACTATTTCCTATCCAAAAATATCATAAAATTTGCCTCTCATTTACCAAATAAGTGCCAGTTTTCATTTTAATCATCTTATTCAATTCTGTGCTCATTTTGAGGGTGAGGAACTGGAGTCCCACACTAGCATTCTGGAGTTAAACAAAGGTAATTACATAGACATGAGGACAGATTTGGCCCTAGTGGACTGGGCTGGAAGACTAAAAGGTAGGACAGTTGATGAGTAGTGGCATATGTTGAAGGAGATATTCAATTCCTCCCAATTAAAATATATTCCAGAGAGGAAGAAAGATTCTAAGAGGGGGAAAAAAACATCCATGGTTAAGCAAGGAAGTTAAGGATAACATAAAGACAAAACCTAAGGCATACCATATTGCAAAGGCCAGTGGCGGGCTGGAAGATTGGGAAACTTTTAAAGATCAACAAAGGGTTATTAAAATAAATTATAAAAATAGCAAAGGTAAATTATGAAAGAAAATTAGCGTAAAATATAAAAATGGATAGCAAAAGCTTCTATAAGTATATAAAATGGAAGAGAGTAGCTAAAGTGAATGTTGGTCCCTTGGAGGATGAGACTGGGGAGTTAATTGTGGGGAACACAGAAATGGCGGAGACACTAAATCAGTATTTTGCTTCAGTTTTCACGGTGGAGGACACTAGTACCATCCCAATAGTAACAAGTAATGCAGAGGTTATAGAAAGGCAGGAACTTAGAACAATCATCATCACTTGGGAAAAAGTACTGAGCAAACTATTGAGATTGAAGGCAGACAAGTCCCCAGGGCCTGATGGCCTACATCCTGGGGTCTTAAAGGAAGTGGCAGTGGAGATAGTGGATCCATTGCTTATAATATTCCAAAATTTCCTGTATGCGGAAAAGGTTCCAGTGGATTGGAAAAAACGAATATAACGCCCTTATACAAAAAGGGAGAGAGGCAGAAAGTAGGAAACTATAGACCAGTTAGTTTAACATCTGTCATTGGGAAATTGTTAGAATCCATTATTAAGGAAGTAATCAGAGGACACTTAGAAAGTCAAAACACAATCCATCAGAGTCAGCATGGTTTTATGAAGAGTTTGACTAACTTGCTGGAGTTCTTTGAAGATGTAAAGTGAATAATGGGGATCCTGTAGATGTAGAATATCTGCACTTCCAGAAGGTATTTGATAAGGTGCCGCACAAAAGGTTAATACACAAGGTAAGATCACATGGGGTTAGGGGAAATTTATTAGTTTAGTTTAGTTTAGAGATACAGCACTGAAACAGGCCCTTCAGCCCACCGAGTCTGTGCTGACCATCAACCACCCATTTATACTAATCCTACACTAATCCCATATTTCTACCACATCCCCACCTGTCCCTATATTTCCCTACCACCTACCTATACTAGTGGCAATTTATAATGGCCAATTAACCTATCAACCAGCAAGTCTTTGGCATGCGGGAGGAAACCGGAGCACCCGGAGGAAAACCCACACAGACACAGGGAGAACTTGCAAACTTGGATAGAGGGTTGGCTAACCAACAGAAAACAGAGAGTCGGGATAAATGGGTCTTTTTCTGGTTGGCAAGATGTAACTAGTGGGGTGCCACAGGGTTCGGTCCTCGGGCCCCAACGATTTACAATCTAGATTAATGACTTGGATGCAGGGATAGAAGGTACTATAGCCAAATTTGACACTAAAATAGATGGGATAGTAAGTTGCAATAAAGAAATAAGAAATTTACAAATGGATATGGATAGGTTAGGTGAATGGGCCAAAATTTGGCAGATGGAATTTAACATGGCGAAGGGTGGGGTTATCCATTTTGGTCAGAAGAATAAAAAGGCAAAGTTTTATCTAAATGGAGAGAAACCTCTGAGTGCTTCAGTGCAGAGGGATCTGGGTGTCCTCGTGCATGAATCGCAGAAAACTAGTATGCAGGTACAGCAGGTAATAAGAAAGGCAAATGGAATTTTGGCATTTATTGTTAAAGGAATAGAATATAAAAGTAGGGAAGTGTTGCTACAACTGTACAAGGCATTAGTGAGACCGCACCTGGAGTATTGCGTACAGTTTTGGTCCCCTTACTTGAGGAGGGATGTAGTTGCATTGGAGGCAGTTCAGAGGAGGTTCACTAGATTGATTCCAGAGATGAGGAGTTTATCTTATGAAGAGAGGATTGAGCAGTTTAGGCCTTTACTCTCTAGAGTTTAGAAGAATGAGAGGAGATCTAATTGAGTTATATAAGATAATTAAGGGGATTGACAAAGTAGACGTAGAGAGGATGTCTCCTCTTGTGGGGCAATTTAGAATGAGAGGTCATTGTTTTAGGATAAAGGGCAGCAGATTTAAAACAGAGATGAGGAGAAATTACTTCTCTCAAAGGGTTGTGAGTCTGTGGAATTCACTACCCCAGGGTGCGGTGGAGGCTGGGACATTGAGTAAATTTAAGGAGGAGATAGACAGATTTTTAATTAGTAATGGGTTGAAGGGTTATGGAGAATGGGCAGGAAAGTGGAGTTGAGGCCGAGATTCTCACAATCCTTTGTGAGAAGATATTTTTCAGATTCACTGGAAACTAACTGGCTTAATTAATTTATGCCCTTTATTTTGAAATCCCCTGCAAGAGAAAAGGAATATTCCCAATCTACCTTGTCAATTCTCTCCATTGTTTTTGCACCTCAATCTGGTAATTGTCTAACCTCATCACTAAGACACTGAATAAATAACTTAGGTTTACCCAATCTCCCATTATAGCAAAATCTCAACTCAGATATCATCCTGGTGAAGCAGTGCTGGACTTTTCTCAGTTGCAACTTGCTTTTATTGAGACCATTTTTTGGTGACCTAGCTGAAAGAAATTGATGGAAGAATGTATATAGAAGAGGGAAAAGAGAAGGGGCAGTTGAGGTAAAGCTGAAATAAAAGTCTAAATTATTAAAACAAAGCTGGATTAAAAACATTGATAAAAGAGAAAAAAATCAAACATCTCCAACAATTACCAAAAGAAAGTCAATATTTAATGGTTTTGCACACTTCTAGATCAATACTACTGTATACATCAGTGGAAGTCATGCAGAAATCCCTCTTGCAGATGCTAAATGGGAAATCTGTGCATATGTTGACAGCTGTATGGGAAGTTCGATACTCAAAGGGCTGAAATAATGGGAGGGAAAATGTTTTTTCGTTCAAACAGTCTTTGGAAATACACATCCAAAGATTTTCTAATGTGACAGAATTTGTCATAGTTTAAACGCAAAAGGCTGGAGAGGAAAGTGTTACTGGGACCATTCTATCAGCAGGTTGCCTGCTATTGAAATTAGTTGCCAGCCACTGACAGAAAGGCAACTTGGTAAGAGGCACAAAACTATTTCAGCCATATGTGGAAGAAACATTCTTTGCGGTGGTTACAGCCATCCCTACATCTCCTCATCCCTCTTCCCCTGCTCTCCCTCTAACAAAAACATCCCAATAAAGTAATGACTGGAGAGATGGTAGAAGTTGGGATATGGACTATTGTAAACTTACTGAAGTTTAGTTTGAGATTTGGGCATCTGGATACAGTACCAGATGTGCTTTCTTTTCACTGGTGCAATGATAAAATTAATGTGAAGCTATAAATTATACACCATTAGAAGAGCTTTCAAAACAGGGGAGACTTTAGAGAGAAGAAACCATGGAAACTGAAAGAAGGACTTTATTTAAATTTTTAAAAAAATGTTGTGTTAGGCTCTCACTATATCACTTCTGTTATACTTAGATTTAATGCTGTATTCATGTCATCACATGAATCACAACTGTGGTGTGAAAATCCCCAGATAGAGGCATTGGTTCCTTACTGCTACCAACTGTGTCACTTTCACACACACTTGACGATGGTGATGGGTCTTCTGGTACAGCAGAGTTATCTCAGCTTCACTGTAATGTGTGGTGGCAACATATTGTTGCAAATGAGGGGGTTTTCTCGAGTAGATAGAGAAAAACTATCCCAACTGGCAAGTGGGTCCATAACTAGTGGTCATAGATTTAAAATCATTGTCAAGCAATCTCGAGGGTAGATGAGAATAAACTTTGCTCTCAGAGAGTTGTCAGAATCTGGAGCACTCTATCTTAAATGGTGGTGGAAGCTGATTCCATAAACCCTTTTAAGAAGGGAGTTAGAAAGGTGCGTGATGATGAGGAACTTACAGGGTTACGGACAAGAGACAGGGACGTGGGATGAAGCACAACTGCTCTTTCCAAGAGCCAGCACAGACACGTCAGGCTGAATGGCCTTCTTCTATGCTGTAAGTTTCTATGAAAATCTATTATATGCCAGGATGTTACAGTGTCACAGCACAAATCAGTGCTGCTGTTGATAGTTGTTACTGGTAGAGCCCTACCTAAGTCAACAGATGATGCAGGATTAGATTATCATAATAGGCTGGGAATTAAGGTTGGTACGGTATTCAAGGGTTAACTGTGGATTATTAAAAGTTTCTGGAAGAATTTTTACTCCTGCTGGTTTATTCCTGATATTGTTGTTTTCAGTTTATGGGATAAACTTGAGCTACATCAATGTGGGTAAAGATAAGCTGAGTGGGACAGGAAGGAACAAAGAGTTTAATGGTAATAGTGCATCAGAGAGTAAGGTCCATGCAGGGAATAGCAGTAAAAAAATAAAATTGAAGTCACTTTATCTGAATGTGTGGAGCATCCCAATAAGATAGATGAAATAGTGGCACAAGTAGAGATAAATGGTTTAGATCTAATCGCCATTATCGAGACATGGTTACAAGGTGACCAAGATTGGAAAATAAATATTCCAGGGTGCATAATATTTTGAAAAGACAGACAGAATGGAAAACGAGATGGGGTGGCCCTGATAATAAAGGATGACATAAGGACATTAGCGAGAAAGGATCTTGGCTCAGAAAATCAAAGATTGGGAGATTAGGAATAGCAAAGGTCAAAAAACGCTGATGAGCACACGATAGCCCTCTGGATTCGACATTGAGTTCAACAACTTCAGACCATGACTGCCATTTTGATCATTTTTACTACCGTGTACCATCTTAAACTTGTTTTTCATTCATTTTCTTTCAGACAGAGCTGTTCATTATTCCAGCACTTTCTGTTTTTATTTCAGATTTCCAGCATCCGCAGTATTTTGCTTTTATTTTAGGTATGAGAGGAGAGCTGTCTAAGGTTGATTGGGTAAATAGACTAAAAGATATGGCAATAAATAAATAGTGAGAAACATTTAAAGAAACAGTTCAAAATGTTCAACAAAAATACATTCCATTGAAAAGCAAAAACTAATCGAGAAAGATCTATCCATAGCTTACTAAGGAGGTTAAGGATAGTATTAGATTAAAAGAAGCGACATATAATGTTGCAAACAATAATAGGAAGTCTGAGGATTGGGAGTGTTTTAGAAACCAGCAAAGGGCCACCAAAAAGTTGATAAAAAGGGACAAAATAGAATATGAAAGTAAACTAGCCAGGAATATGAAAACAGTTTGTAAGAGCTTTAACAAGCAGTTAAAAAGAGAGGAGCTAAGGTAAACATCGGTCATTTAGAAGCAGAGACAGGAAAAATTATCAAGAGGAATGAGGAAATGGCAGAGACATTACCAAATATTTTGGTCTGGATTTTACCAGACCCGCGATGTTGGGCTCCATGGTGGGGCGGGAGCCAAAAGATGGCACCAACAGCGATCTGCCATGGAGCCCGACGTCGAGAGGGCCCGGCCCAATCCTCCCAGTGGCAGAGAGGCTCCGTGGCGCCCCCCACTGCCTCCCCTGCCACTGGGTGACGGGACCTGGATTTCAATGTTTTAATTAATTATATGCATAAATTTAAATGGAATTGCCTTCAATCTTTCGGCCCCACCGCAATATTCAACGCCGCGGTCGGCACTCCCTCGCCATCAATTCCCCATCAGGGGAAAGCTGGCGTGGCACTGGCGGGGGTGGGGGGGGGGGGAGGTGGGGGGAGGTGGAGTGGTGGGGGAGGAGTTAAGATTTTCAGTGCGGAGGGGGAGACAACATCAAATAAATGGAATGGGTGCAGGGGATGGTGGTAAGAGGTGAATTTGAAACTTGGTGCAGTCTGGTGGGTGATGGTCAGATTTAAAAGGTAAGTATTTTCGGGGGGAGGGTGCAAAAGAGCAAATAGTTAATCTAATTGTTATTGGGGAGGTGTGAAAAATTCAAATTGACCGGCAGGGCTGGCTGTCCTTTAAAAATGGCGCCAGCTCCTGTGCACAGGCAGCTGATGCTATTGATGGGGATAGACAGCCTGCCACCTCCACATGATTTGGGGGGAGGGGGCGGGCCGCCCCGGCTATTTTAATGAGCCGCCGCACGTGAGATCGCGGTGGCTCTTTGGCGTACGGGCAGCCATTTTTTCAGCTTGCCACTGAGATCGGCAACAGGCTCTTAAAATCCAGCCCCTTGTGGCTGACCTCACAGTAGAAGACACAGTTTCATACCCGAAATAGAGGGTAGCCTAGGGGCTAATAACACTGAGGAACTTAAGGTAATTAATATCAGCAGAGAAAAAGTACTGGAGAAACTCAAGAGACTAAAATCTGACAAATCCCCAGGATCTGATGGCCTACATCCTCGGGTTCCAAAAGAGACAGTTGCAGAGAGAGTGGATGCACTGGCTATGATTTTCCAAAATTCCCTAGATTCTGGAACAGCCCCAGCAGATTGGAAGTGATCAAATGTAACACTGCTATTCAAAAAAGGAGGCCAAGAGAAAACAGGGAACTGCAGGCCAGTTAGCCTGACATCAGTCAAAGAACAAAGAACAAAGAACAGTACAGCACAGGAACAGGCCATTCGGCCCTCCAAGCCTGCGCCAATCTTGATGCCTGCCGAAACTAACACCTTCTGCACTTGCGGGGCCCATATCCCTCTCTTCCCTTCCTATTCATATATTTGTCAAGATGTCTCTTAAACGTCGCTATCGTATCTGCTTCCACCACCTCCCCTGGCAGCAAGTTCCAGGCACTCACCACCCTCTGTGTAAAAAACTTTCCTCGCACATCCCCTCTAAACTTTGCCCCTCGCACCTTAAACCTATGTCCCCTAGTAACTGACTCTTCCACCCTGGGAAAAAGCTTCTGACTATCCACTCTGTCCATGCCGCTCATAACTTTGTAAACCTCTATCATGTCGCCCCTCCACCTCCGTCGTTCCAGTGAAAACAATCCGAGTTTTTCCAACCTCTCCTCATAGCTAATGCCCTCCAGACCAGGCAACATCCTGGTAAACCTCCTCTGTACCCTCTCCAAAGCTTCCACGTCCTTCTGGTAGTGTGGCGACCAGAATTGCACGCAATATTCTAAGTGTGGCCTAACTAAGGTTCTGTACAGCTGCAGCATGACTTGCCAATTTTTATACTCTATGCCCCGACCGATGAAGGCAAGCATGCCGAATGCCTTCTTGACTACCTTATCCACCTGCGTTGCCACTTTCAGTGACCTGTGGACATGTACGCCAAGATCTCTCTGCCTGTCAATACTCCTAAGGGTTCTGCCATTTACTGTATACTTCCCACCTGCATAGACCTTCCAAAATGCATTACCTCACATTTGTCCGGATTAAACTCCATCTGCCATTTCTCCGCCCAAGTCTCCAACCGATCTATATTCTGCTGTAACCTCTGACAATCCTCATCATTATCCGCAACTCCACCAACCTTTGTGTCGTCGGCAAACTTACTAATCAGATCAGCTACATTTTCCTCCAAATCATTTATATATACTACAAACAGCAAAGGTCCCAGCACTGATCCCTGCGGAACACCACTAGTCACATCCCTCCATTCAGAAAAACACCCATCCACTGTTACTCTCTGTCTTCTGTGACTGAGCCAGTTCTGTATCCATCTTGCCAGCTCACCTCTGATCCCGTGTGACTTAATTGAGAAATTGCTGGAATCTATTATTAAGGAAGTCTGAGCAATTCAGTTAGAAAAGCACAGTATGATTAGGACAAGTCAACATGATTTTACAGAAGGAAAATCCTATTTGAGTTTATTAGAGTTTTTTGAGGATGTAACCATTAGGGTGGATAAAGGGGAACCAGTAGATGCAGTATACTTGGATATACTTGGCAGTTGATAAGGTGCCACACAAAAGGTTAATACACAAGATAAGGGATCATGGAGTTGGGGTGATATATTAGCATGGTTAGAGGTGGTTAGACTCTCTTATTGGAGAGGGTCATTACCTGGCACTTGTGTGGCGCAAATATTACTTGCCACTTATCAGCTCAAGCCTGAATGTTGTCCTGTAGCGATCATAACCGCTTCTGAAGTTAAAATGGAGGGAAGACCATTGATGAAGTAGCTGAAGATGGTCAGGCCTAGAACGTTGTCCTGAGGAACTCCAACAGCCATGTCCTGGGGCTGACATTATTGGCCTCCAGAAACCACAACCATCTTGCTTTATGCTAGGCATGACTCCAACCAGTGAAGAGTTTCCCACCGATTCCCATTGACTTCAATTTTATTAGGGCTTCTTGATGCTTCACTTGGTCAAATGCTGCCTTAATGCCCCTCTCACTTTACCTCTGGCTTTTTCGTCCATGTTTGGACCAAGGTTGTAATGCAGTCTAGAGCTGAAGGCTCTTGCAGAACCCAAGCTGAGCCTCAGTGAGCGGTTTATTGGTATGTACTGCATGATAGCACTGTCGATGACACCTTTCATCACTTTGCTGATGATTGAGAGTAGACTGATAGGGCAGTAACTGGCCGGATTGGACTTGTCCTGCTGTTTGTGGACAGGACATACCTGGACAATTTTCCATTTTGTCAGGTAGATGCCAGTGTTGTCGCTGTACTGGTACAGCTTGGCTAGAAGTGCAGCTAGTTCTGAAGCACCAGTCTTCAGCACTACATCTGGGATTTTGTTAGGAACTGTAGCTTTGGCTGTATCCAGTGCACTCAGCCATTTCTTGATATCATGTGGAGCGAATCAAAATTGGCTGATGAGGATTTCAGCAGCAGATTTTTTTTATTGGTTCATGGGATGTGGGCCTAACTGGCTAGGCCAGCATTTATTGCCCATCCCTAATTGCCCTTGAGAAGGTGGTGGTGAGCTGCTTTCTTGAACCGTTACAGTCCATGTGGGGTAGGTACACCCACAGTTCTATTAGGAAGTGAGTTCCAGGATTCTGACCCAGTGACAGTGAAGGAACGGTGATATAGTTCTAAGTCAGGATGGTGTGCGGCTTGGAGGGGAGCTTGCAGGCGATGGTGTTCCCATGTATCTGTTGCCCTTGTCCTTCTAGGTGGCACAAGTCGTGGATTTGGAAGGTGCTATCAGAGGAGCCTTGGTGCGTTGATGATGAGCTGAGGCAGGGCGAAGTTGGGCAATGTTACAGAGGTGGAAATAGGCATTCTCAGTGATGGTGCGGATATGTGATCAGAAGCTCATCTTGCGGTCCAATATTACACTAAGGTTATGAACTGTCTGGCTTAGCCTCAGAATGTTGCCAGGGAGAGGGATGGAGGCAGTAGCTAGGTAACTGAGTGCAGCAGGGACCGAAGACAATGGCTTCAGACTGCCCAATATTGCACTGTTGGAAATTTCTGCTCATCTAGTACTGGATGTTGGACAAGGAGTCTGATAATTTAACAACAATGGAGGAGTTGAGAGAGGTGGTGGTGAGGTCGAGTTGGGTGTTGTCAGCATACATGTGAAAACTAATGCTGTGGTTTTGGATGAAGTCGCCGAGGATGTGCATGAGAAATAGGAGGGGGAAAAGGACAGATCTTTGGGGGACATCAGAGGTAACTGTGTCTGAGCAGAAAGGGAAGTCTTTGCGAGTGATACTTTAGCTACAATTAGATAGATAAGAGCATAATCAGGTGAGAGCAGTCCCATGCAGCCGGACCACAGTGGAGAGGTGTTGGAGGATAGTGTGTTCAACCTTGTCAAAGGCTGCAGACAGGTCAAGGAGAATGAGAAGAGAAGGTTTACCTTTATCACAATCACATATAATGCCATTTGTGACTTTGATAAGAGCCTTTTTGGTACAGTGGCAGAGGTGGAAACCTGATTGGAAACATCCAGACATGGAGTACTGGGAAATATGTGATTTGGGAGGCGACACTTTGAAAGACTTTGGAGAAGAAAGGGAGGTTGGAGATGGGCCGGCAGTTTGCAAGAAAGGTGGGGTCAAGTGTTGATTTGTTGAGTAGACAGGTGATGACAGCTGATTTAAAGGAGCAAGGGTCAGTATCTGAGGAGAAAGGACCATTATCAATATCAGCTAACATGGGGACCAGGAAGAACAGGACATAACACAATGGAGCAAGTCCTCAGTGTGAAGACAGGACTTTCTTTCCACATGCACTGTGCAATGTTCATTCTTACCAATACCGCCATGGACAGATGCATCTGCAACAGGTAGATTAGCGAGGATGAGGTCAAATAGGTTTTTCCCTCATGTTGGTTCTCTCACCACCTGTCGCATCCCCAGCCAGGCAGATATGTCTATCAGGACTCGGCTAGCTGGATCAGTAGTGGTGCTACCAAGTCACTCTTGGTGATGGACATTGCAGTCCCCCACCCAGAGTACATTCTGTGCCCCTGCTACTCTTTGTGCTTCTTCCAAGTGGTATTCAACATGGAGGAGTACTGATTCATCAGCTGCAGGAGGGTGGTAGGTGATAATCAGCAGAAGGTTTCCTTGCCCATGTTTGACCTGAGACTTCATGGGGTCCGGAGTTAATTTTGAGGACTTCCAGGGTCACTCCCTTCCAACTGTATACCCCTGTGCCTCCACCTCTGGTCGGTCTCTCCTCACAGTGGAACAGGACAGAATGGTGATGGAGTGTTAGGTATGATTCTGTGAGTATGACTATGTCAGGCTTTTGCTTGATTAGTCTATGAGACAGTTTTTCCAATTTTGGCACAAGTCCCAATGTGATGTTGGGGAGGACTTTGCAGGATCAACTGAGCTCGGCGTATCATTATTGTGTCCGATACCGGGTGGTCCTGCAGTTTAGCTCTTATTCAACTTTGTTGTAGTGGTTTGAAACAACTAAGTGTCTTGTTAGGCCACTTCAGAGGGCAGTTAAGAGTCAACCATATTGCTCTGGATCTGGAGTCACACAGGGTAGGGATGACAGCTTTCCTCCTCCAAAGAACATTTGTGAACCTGATGAGTTTTTATGATGGTCGCTAGTTTCATGGTCACCATTACTGATACTAATGTTTCATTCCAAATTTATTTAATTAACTGAATTTAAATTCTCCAGCTGCCACGGTGGGATTTAAATTCTTCTCTCCAGATGATTAGTCCAGTCCTCTGGATTACTAGTCCAGTAACATAAGCATAAACTGTTCATGACTCAGCCAGCACTCTTACCCCATCCACAAAGGAGTCACCTAGAAGGAGTGGTAGTTAAATGTAAAAACAAAGTATAAACACCAAGGTGCAGGATCATGCCAACTTTCAAACAATATACAGCACTATTATCTTGACAATCCACATCTCTGACAAAACAATTGCCTTGTTCTCCCTGAAACCATGGTTCCACTCTTTATTGTTCTTGAAATAAGGGTGGTAGGAATGACAGCTTTAAAAGGAAGACACCATGAGATCATTGGGAAAGTCAGGATTATCCTGCATGAAAATTTATGCTGATGGCCTTATCCACATTATGAGAAATAATTCTCTTTTCGTTGTGTAGACGTAGCATTATGCTAAGAGGCTAAGGTGTAATTAATAATCATGAACAGTTTGGCAAACATGTATTGCCCCCTCACTTTGAATAATGACTACTGGCACAAATTACAAGGCTGTTGGCCTTGTTAAATAATGTATCTGTGACAGCCTTGATACATCTTGGGGAAGCAAACTAGTTAACACTGCAAATCACCCCAGTGCTAGCCTGGAAGGAGAACAACGCGTAAAAATTGAATGATACACTGGCTTCGCCATATGGACATCACACCTTGTGTGAAGATCTTCCTGAAGGAGATGACACAATTCAGTCACAGTTTTTCTGTTAAATTTCGTCATCTTTAGACATGTCTCTGCTGTCATTATCAGGTAGTTGTGCCTGGTATAGGAGACCCTGACATTCCAATCTTGACATTGCTGCCCCCTCATGCAATTGTCAGCAGTGAAAAGGTTTAAGTCAACAGCAACGTCTATGTTAATGTTCTCTGGCCAGGTTATGCTAGCTGCACACAGTAGATATTCTGGTAAAATACAGAGCTCTGCTATACATTGGCAGCCATGTAATTGATATAGAATAGCGTGCTTACGTAGAATGGCGGGGACAAGAATTTCAGAAGAAGGAGTGACATCTGGGGCTGGATTTTCCCTGCAACTTCTGAACCCTGCCGTCAGGCTCAAATGTGAGGTGAAAATCCAGGTTAAAATCCAGGCCCTAGTCTGCTGTACCGATTCTGTACAATCCACCTGTTATTGGTTGCACCCCACCTCATTAAATCCCTGAGGAAAATAAACCATGGAATAAATAAAGGTCACTTATCACATCAAGGTTTGAGCTGTTAACCATTTATCACAGCAGTACAGTCTCTGATGCAATGCAGATTTATTTATTATTACTTATTCTTTGTCAAAAACACCTTCATTATAACAGTTATTTTTGCTCATGGAAAATTCACACTTAACATTATCCCTCTAAAAAGATAAATCATGTTAAAACGCTCTCACCATAACAGCCTTTAGTTCCAAAAGATAGACAGGCTAGCTTGTTAAGACAGTTTTAATAAATAGACTCCAGTCACAGGTTGTTCAGTGCTGAACAGACCGAACTGAAGAATGGTTTTCTTTGACTGTAAACCAGTCATGACCAATCTTGTACAAGTCTGTCCTCTCTCTGTAGACAATGCAAATACATCTGAAATTGGTTAGGCATGCTTCTGAAGTTCAAAGAAAACACAGGAAGGCCAGTTGGATACACATTAAAGATAAAAGTTTTCACTTGCAAGTGACTCAGTGAAAGAGTGGATTTGTGTGCCAGCCTACTATGGCATAGCGTGATAGGAAGAGGTTTCATGCCTGTCTTTCACTATATGGTTGGCTTCCAAACTCAGTGGAGAAGTCGACATGAGGTGCCAAATGGAGACCACGCTCTTCTGTGCAGAACTTATTTTTAATTAAGAAACTTAAGTCGAAGTCCAAGGCCCATTGTGTAGGGCACCATCAAGGTTGAAAAAAGTAGGAGAGCTAGGGTAAATTAAGAAATAATGTTTTGGCATATCTGGAGGTTTGGGAGGCAAGGAGTTATATAGCTTGAGATCATACAAAGAAATGAGTTGAGATAGGAATCAAATGAGACAAGTTGAGATTGCAACACAAGGGGAATACTGAGAGGAGTATGTGTGTGGGACAGCATGTTTGGACTTTAGATGGAACAAAAGAGACAGTTGAAAGGAGACTTGCTCATAGTAGTATCAATAAAATGGAGCTAAATGAGATGGCAACTCAACCAGCACATGTCCTGAGTACTTCTTAGTAAGTAAATTTCAATATATTGGCCTTTCTAGTCTCTGAGCGACCTAGTCACAGTATAATGTAAAGAATTATGAACACGTTGGAACACTAAAATTCCCTTTCAACAGCTGTTTGCTGTTCATTAAGTTTAACAAATGGTAGGGAACCAATCACAGCTGACTAGCTATCATCACAGTTTAGCACATCAACAGGCAGGAAATGAGACTTTGCATGCTGTCATCTATCATGGTTTGCTTTATGGATGACACTATCTGACTTGCAATACTTACACCATGACCAACAGAGTAGACTCTTAGACGTACAACCTGATAATATCTGCCAGCACACCACAGCACCATACAGCACATCAGAAACCACTCACATAAACCTAATTTAGTAAACCAGACATTAGCACAGAGACAAAGCCACAACTTCATAACTTAATGAGTCACCAGAGCACAGAGGAGAACACAGAACCTCAAATTGCTAAAGATGGTTTGCAGAGGTCAAGCAGGAAGGGGCAGGGTCAAAACAAATGCCTGACCTAAAGCCCAGACAGGTTTTGAATCACCTGGACCAGATGCAGAGTATCATGGTCACCAAGCACCATGTCAAGAGGCTGATCAGATGGGAACAATTACCTCAGGGATAAACGCACCCATATTGGAGAGGTACTATTTCTCTAAGTAACAGTATGTTGATGTGCGGTCCAGCTGTACAGAAATCTTGTTGTTCCTGGGACTAAGTAGCACAAAGGCATTGATCCAGAAAGTTCTAGCTTCTGCTTTGTCTGACATGAGGACATGTATCCAAGAAGGTCAGCAGGCAGCAGAAAATGTGTTGCTACCTTTTTGTTCAGTTTGATGAAGTTTAAAGAATTAAGGAAAAAGTTAAGACTGAAATTAACTTTTTAAAAATTTGTTCTTGGGATGTGGGCATCAATGGCTAGGCCAGCATTTATTACCCATCCCTAATTGCCCTTGAGAAGGTGGTGGTGAGCCGCCATCTTGAACTGTTGCAGTCCGTGTGGTGTAGGTACACCCACAGTGCTGTTACGGAGGAAGTTCTAGGATTTTGTTCCAGAGATAGTGAAGGAACAGTGATATACTGTCAAGTCAGAATGGTGGGTACTTAGAGAGAAACTTGCAGATGCTGTTGTTCCCATGCGTTTGCTGCCCTTGTGCTTCTAGGTGGTAGAGGCCGGGTGTTTGAAAGGTGCTGTTGAAGGAGCCTTGGCGAGTGCCTGCAGTGCATCTTGAAGAAGATACATGTGGCTGCCACGGTGCACTGATGTTGGAGGGAGTGAATGTTTAAGGTGGTAAATGGGGTGCTGATCAAGTGAGCTTCTTGAATGTTGTTCGAACTGCACTCATCCAGGCAAGTGGAGAGTATTCCCTTACCCTCCCTGTAGATAGTGGATAGGTTTTGAGGAGTCAGAAGGTGAGTTACTCGCCGCAGAATTCTCAGCTTCTGACTGCTTTTGTAACCATAGTATTTATATGGCTAGTCAAGTTAAGTTTCTGGTCATTGGTAACCTCCAAGATGTTGATGGTGGGATATTCAGCAATGGCAATGCCATTGAATGTCAAGGTGAGATAGATTCTCTCTTTTGGGAGATGGTCATTACCTGGCACTTGTGTGGCACAAATGTTGCTTGTCACTTATCTGCTCAAGCCTGATGTTGTCCAGGTCTTGCCGTGTGCAGGCACGGACTGTTTGCAACCCGGGCATCCATGAGGCGCTGTGGGCCATCAGCAGCAGCAGAATTGCACTCAACCACAATCTGTAACCTCATGGCCTGGCATATCTCCTACTCTACCATTACCATCAAGCCAGGAGACCAACCCTGGTTCAATGAAGAGGGCAGGAGGATATGCCAGGAGCAGCACCAGGCATAACTCAAAATGAGGTGTCAACCTGGTGAAGCTACAACACAGGACTATCTGCGTGCCAAACTGCGTAAGCAGCATGTGATTGACAGAGCGAAGCGATCCCATAACCAACGGATCAGATCGAAGCTCTGCAGTCTTGCCACATCCAACCGTGAATGGTGGTGGACAATTAAACAACTAACTGGAGGAGGTGGCAACACAAATATCCCCATCCTCAGTGATGGGGGTGCCCAGCACATCAGCGCGAAAGATAAGGCTGAAGCATTTGCAACAATCTTCAGCCAGAAGTGCCGAGTTGATGATCCATCTCGGCCTCCTCCTGAAGTCCGCAGCATCACAGATGTCAGACTTCAGCCAATTCGATTCCCTCCATGTGAGAACAAGAAACGACTGAAGGCATTGGATACTGCAAAAGCTATGGGCCCTGACAATACTTCGGCAATAGTACTGAAGACCTGTGCTCCAGAACTTGCCGTGCCCCTAGCCAAGCTGTTCCAGTACAGCTACAACACTGGCATCTATCCTGCAATGTGGAAAATTGCCCAGGTATGTCATGTACAGAAAAAGCAGGACAAGTCCAACCTGGCCAATTACCGCCCCATCAGCCTACTCTCAATCATCAGTAAAGTGATGGAAGGTGTCATCAACAGTGCCATCAAGCGGCACTTGCTTCGCAATAACCTGCTCAGTGACGCTCAGTTTGGGTACCGCCAGGGCCACTCAGCTCCTGACCTCATTATAGCCTTGGTTCAAACATGGACAAAAGAGCTGAACTCAAGAGGTGAGGTGAGAGTGACTGCCCTTGACATCAAGGCAGCATTTGACCGAGTATGGCATCAAGGAGCCCTAGCAAAACTGAGGTCAATGGGAATCAGGGGAAAAACCCTCCGCTGGCTGGAGTCATACCTAGCGCAAAGGAAGATGGTTGTGGTTGTTGGAGGTCAATCATCTGAGCTCCAGAACATCACTGCAGGAGTTCCTCAGGGTAGTGTCCTGGGCCCAACCATCTTCAGCTGCTTCACCAATGACCTTCCTTCAATCATAAGGTCAGAAGTGGGGATGTTCGCTGATGATTGCACAATGTTCAGCACCATTCGTGACTCCTCAGATACTGAAGCAGTCCGTGTAGAAATGCACAAGACCTGGACAATATCCAGGCTTGGGCTGATAAGTGGCAAGTAACATTCCCGCCACACAAGTGCCAGGCAATGACCATCTCCAACAAGTGAGAATCTAACCAGCTCCCCTTGACATTCAACAGCATTACCATTGCTGAATCCCCCACTATCAACATCCTGGGGGCTACCATTGACCAGAAACTGAACTGGAGGAGCCATATAAATACCCTGGCTACAAGAGCAGATCAGAGGCTAGGAATCCTACGGCGAGTAACTCACCTCCTGACTCCCCAAAGCCTGTCCACCATCTACAAGGCACAAGTCAGGAGTGTGATGGAATACTCTCCACTTGCCTGGATGGGTGCAGCTCCAACAACACTCAAGAAGCTTGACACCATCCAGGACAAAGCAGCCCGCTTGATTGGCACCCCATCCACAAACATTCACTCCCTCCACCACCAACGCACAGTGGCAGCAGTGTGTACCATCTACAAGATCCACTGCAGCAATGCACCAAGGCTCCTCAGACAGCACCTTCCAAACCCGCGACCTCTACCAACTAGAAGGACAAGGGCAGCAAATACATGGGAACACCACCACCTGCAAGTTCCCCTCCAAGTCACACACCATCCTGACTTGGAACTATATTGCCATTCCTTCACTGCCGCTGGGTCAAAATCCTGGAACTCCCTTCCTAACAGCACTGTGGGTATACTTACCCCAAATGGACTGCAGCGGTTCAAGAAGGCAGCTCACTACCACCTTCTCAAGGGCAATTAGGGATGGGCAACAAATGCTGGCAACCAGCGTCGCCCACATCCCATGAATGAATAAAAAAAAAGAGAATGTGGAGTTTTGACTAGAACTGAACACTGTACAATCATCAGTGAACATCCCCACTTCTGACCTCATGATGGAGGGAAGGTCATAGGACACAACCCTGAGGAACTCCTGCTGTGATGTCCTGGAGCTGGGATCATTGGCCTCCAACAACCACAACCATCTTCCTTTGAGCTAGGTATGATTCCAACCAGTGGAAAGTTTTCCTCTGATTCCCATTGACTTCAATTTTGCTAAGGCTCCTTGATGCCACACTTGGTCAAATGCTGCCTTGATGTCAAGGGCAATCATTTTTGCCTCGCCTCTTTTGTCCATGTTTGGACCAAGGCTGTAATGAGGTCTGGAGCCGTGTAGCCCTGACTGAACCCAAACTGAGTATCAGTGAGCAGCTTATTGCTGAGTAAGTGCCACTTGATAGTACTGCCAGTGACACCTTCCATCACTTTACTGATGATTGAGAATAGATTAGTTGAGGCAGTATTTGGCTGGATTGAATGTGTCCTGCTTTTTGTAGACAGGACATACCTGGGCAATTTTCCACACTGAGGGTTAAAACATTGTCAACTGTGAAAAATGGATTAATCAATTTGAATGATCAGACTTGGAGCAATTGTCATTTTCCAGCAATCTAAAGTGATATGCACATGATCATATCGAAATGGGACTGACCAGGATTAAAAGTGATTATTTGTAAAGAAACATTTGGTATCAGACAAATAACTACTCCAAGATCATTTAGGTCAGAAAAAACCTGCTAGCATAAATGCTTTGGGATAAACATTATAATTCTTTACTTTACTTCACTTCTTACCCAACTTACTCAACAAAATTTTAATGCGAATGGTCCAATCCCTTAAATAAAAAGGTGTGGGATCCCTGGCAGTTCCTCATGGAAGGAGAAAAGTAGACAGTTGTAAACACAGTGGCCCAGAAAATGCATGGGCCAGCAATCCTGGCAATTATAGAGGATGGCATCCCACTGGTGCCCTTGTCTGTGGGGTCAATAGGGGATCACCTAGTTTGAAAGGCCCCAGTGGGCACATGTCGTGTCCCAATCTTGCTTCAAAAAGTGCAAAGTTCAATGCAATTTTCCCACACCATCTCGTGCTAGGTTCCTGACTCACCTGATGAAACCCTGTGGATCTCCCAGCAGCCCCTTTGTAAAGGATCCAAAGTTAAATAAATAATAAATAAAAATATCAAGTGGAGTCTTCAGGAGTTCAGACCACAATTCTGCCCAGAATCTCCTAACTGCCTTCCATCAACTTCCACCCTTTGATTGACTGATACTCCTGTTTTCACCTCTGAGGACTGAGGTCTTAGGTGCTGTCTAATGTAGGAAGTCCCTACCACCTCCCCCTCTGAAATGGATTGGTAGGGACTACCTTGCAAAGTCAAGATCTGAAGTATTTAGATCCCAGCCTCTTTTTAGTCCGTGGGGATGGGAGTATGCCAGAACAGCCAAGGATTTTGAGTTCCAATCTTTCCTCTATTACTTGCATAATGCATTTGTTAGTTTAGTTTAGTGATACAGCACTGAAACAGGCCCTCCGGCCCACCGAGTCTGTGCCGACCATCAACCACCCATATATACTAATCCTACACTAATCCCATATTCCTACCACATCCCCACCTGTCTCTATATTTCCCTACCACCTACCTATACTAGGGGCAATTTATAACGGCCAATTTACCTATCAACCTGCAAGTCTTTTGGCTTGTGGGAGGAAACCGGAGCACCCGGAGAAAACCCACGCAGACACAGGGAGAACTTGCAAAGTCCACACAGGCAGTACCCAGAATTGAACCCGGGTCGCTGGAGCTGTGAGGCTGCGGTGCTAACCACTGCGCCACTGTGCCGCCCCTTACTACTGCAATAAACTTGCACAAATTCATGACAGATAACCATTGGAGAAGAACTTAACAGGAAAGTAGTCAATAACATCAAACAGAGAATAAAAAAAGAAAATATTTCTGCACTGCATGCACAAAACATGAACTCCACTTTGTTAGCTGACCTTTAGTAAAGTATAAGAAAATCATGCCCTTGCCAGTTCAAAGGCAGAATTGAATATAAACGTCACTGCTTTTATATGAATAACTCGTGCTTTAGCTGACTAGCTAATTGGTTTCGCCATTAGGACTCAATTCAGTTTAGTTTTTAGTTTAGAGATACAGCACTGAAACAGGCCCTTCGGCCCACCGAGTCTGTGCCGACCATCAACCACCCATTTATACTAATCCTACACTAATCCCATATTCCTATCACATCCCCACCTGTCCCTATATATTTCCCTACCACCTACCTATACTAGGGGCAATTTATAATGGCCAATTAACCTATCAACCTGCAAGTCTTTGGCATGTGGGAGGAAACCGGAGCACCCGGAGGAAACCCACGCAGACACAGGGAGAACTTGCAAACTCCGCACAGGCAGTACCCAGAATCGAACCCGGGTCCCTGGAGCTGTGAGGCTGCGGTGCTAACCACTGCGCCACTGTCTTAACGATGTTCTGCCCCATCTGTTTAAAAGTGATCCACACTTTGTAAATAAAGGTTCAAGACCCAGGAATCCGATCAATTTGACAGAATTTGTTAGGAAGTACATGAGTAATACAAGCAAGTTATATATCCACACACTCACACATAGGTGACTCATCGGGGGCTAGGAGCACCATCAATCCAGGCTGTTCCTAATGCTGAGTTTAACTAACACAGTGTTTCCTTTCATCATTTCTCAAAACGCATCTTTGTCTACATTTATCACAAATACTAACTCAGCAGATATCATGTGACTGGTGTTAGTGTTAAACTGAGTGGACTAGGAATCCCAATTTTTATCTGTACCAGTCCTCAAGGCTGCTGAGTTCTGCATTCCTTCCTTTGTTATATGGCACACATCTCTCAGCACTTTTCTATATCGTGTTGTATTTAATTAAATATCTCTGACACTCTTCACATTGGTTGGCATCCTTCCATCTACGAAAGATGACGGACATGTACCAAACAATCCATTTAGTTGGGGTGTCTTCTCTTGGTGCACCTTTGCTGATGGCCGTGAAGGCCAATCTTTGAGAGGCAGTCTCTGCCACAAGTATTGCACGTGAAGCTCCAAAGTGACTCTGTGAGTTGTTGCTTTTGATGTTGGCGCCTGTCGTCATGCTGCTGTAGCAACTGGTCATTGTGATAGTGCACACCAGTCGACAGAATGTGTCACCATTTCCCTTTTTCGCCAGCTAGTGACTCCCAAGTGTGATAGTCAACATTTAGGGCCTTCATGTCACACTTGCAAGCATCCTTGAAATGGTCAACCAGCGCCCCACTGGTTGTCTGGGCCCAGCTACCTCACCATACAGAAGGTCTTTGGGAATGTGACTATCTTTCATCCTGTGGACATGTCCGATCCGCTGAAACTGCCTCTATTTGATTCATGCCAGCATATTTGGGAGTTCTGCCTTTGCGAGGACTGCCACATTTGTGATTTTGTCCTGCCAGGATATACCCATAATGCACCACAGACAGTGAAGATGGAAATTATTGAACTTCTTTTCCTGGTAGCTGTAAGTCGTCCATGTTTCACAGCCATACAGCAAGGTGCTGAAAACTCTGACCTTATAAACCACCAGCTTGGTCCTAAGGATCAGCTTGGTGTTATTCCATGCACATTTTATGAGTTGGCCAAAGGTGGCAGCTGCTTTCCCTATGCATGTATCGAGCTCTTCATCAAGGGACAGATTGTCTGTCACCGTGGACCCAAGGTAACTGAATTTGCTAACCACTTCCAGTGGGGTGTTATTTAGTGTGATCAGGGGCAGAGATGCAGCATCTTGACCCATGACCATGGTTTTCTTGATGCTTATAGTCATGGAGAAAAAGTTACAGGCACGGGAGAGATAATCCATGAGTCTTTGTAGCTGAATTTCCATGTGAGCAACTAACTCAGCATCATCGGCGTAGAGGAGTTTTCTGATCAGGACGTGATGTGTTTTTGTCTTTGCTTTCAGTCTTGATCGATTGTAGAGCTTCCCATCTGACCCAGTGTGCAAGAAGACTCCTTCCATATCTGCAGGGAAGGCGAAGGTCAGGAGTATGGAGAAGAAGATGCCAAACAGAGTAGTGGCTATGACACAACCCTGTTTCACTGCGTTCTTCACTCTGAAACTGTTGCAAGTCGAGCCAGCAAACCGTACAGTGCAGTGGATGTTGTCACCTAAACAGTGCTGGGATCAGTATTCTGGTGAGTTGTATAACTACGGTGGTAGAGAGGGCTTTAAACTAAATAGTGGGGGAAAGGGATCAAGTGAGAAAATATATGTTAAATTAAAGAGAGAGGCCAAGGGAAGAGAGCAAGGTAACAATAAGGGAAATAATAATCAGAGCATAGCAGGAAGGGACTAAATGTATAAAATTAAGAGTGTGCAAGCAGCTAAGACTAGAGGTTGCGTAAATAGTAAAAAGTCAGAACTAAAGGCTCTATATTTGAATGCGCATAGCATTCATAACAAAACAAATTAATTGATAGCTCAAATAAAAATAAATATGTATGATCTGATAGCCATTACAGAAACATGACTGCAAGATGACAAAGGCTGGGACCTGAATATTTAAGGTTACATGACATTTCAGAAGGACATGAAACTGGGAAAAGGAGGAGCGGTTGCTCTGTTAATTAAGGATGACATTAGTACCATAGAGGGAGGTAAAAACCAAGATGTAGGTTTGGGTAAAGATAAGAAATAGTAAAGGTAGGAAGTCACTTGTGGGAGTAGTTTATATGCCCCCTAACAGTAACTACACTGTAGGATGGGGTATACAGGATGAAATAATGGGAGCTTGTGAGAAAAGTACAGTGATAATCATGGGTGATTTTAATCTACATATAGATTGGGCGAATCTGATTGGCAAAGGTAGCCGAAAAGATGAGTTCATGAAGTATATTTGGGAAGTTTCTTAGAGCAGAGTTCTGGAGACAACTAGAGAGCAGGTTATTCTAGATCTGGTAATGTGTAACATGACCTCAAAGTGTTCATTCCTGGAACGTGTCCAAGATGGTTTTCTGGAGCAATATGTTGAGGAACCAACTAGGGAACAGGCTATTTTGGATCTAGTATTATGCAATGAGAAAGGGCTAATTAATAATCCGATGGTAAAAGAACCTTTAGGGAAAAGTGACCATAGAATGATAGAATTTTCCATTAAGATTGAAAAAGATGTAGTTCAATCTGAAACTAGGGTCTTAGATCTAAACAAGGGGAATTATGAAGACATAAGGAGCAAGTTGGCCGTGGTGGTTTGGAAAAATGCATTAAAATGTTTGACAGTAGATAGACAATGGCTAGTATTTAAAGAATTAATGCATGGTTTTCAAAAAACATACATTCCTTTAAGGCAAAAGAACCCAATAGGGAAAGTGAGTCAGCCGTGGCTAACAAAGGAAGTTAAAGATAATAATAGATCAAAGGGGAAGATTTATAAAGTTGCCAAAAAAAAGTCATAAGCCAGAGGATTGGAGAATTTTAGAATCCAGCAAAGGAGGACCAAGAAATTGATAATGCAAGAGAATAGAATATGAATGTGAACTAGCAAGAAATATAAATACGGATTGTAAGAGCTTCTTCTATAGGTACGTAAAAAGGAAAAAATTAGCAAAGACAAATGTGGGTCTATGACAAGCAGAGACAGGAGAATTTATAATGGGAAATAGTGAAATGGCAGAGAAGGAAAATAATTACTTTGTGTCTGTCTTCATGGAGGAAGATACAAGAAGTCTCCCTGAAATAATTGAGATCCAAAGATCTAGTGAGAATGAGGAACTAAAAGAAATTAGGATTAGCAAAAAAGTAAAAAAATTAGTTAAAAAAAAGAGAAATTAATGGGACTGAAAGTTAACAAATTCCCAGGATCCGATGATCTTCACCCTAAAATGTTGAAAGAGATGGCTACAGAGATAATGGATGCATTGGTGATCATCTTTCAAAATTCTATAAATTCTGCAATGGTGCCTGCAGATTGGAAAGTTGCAACTGTAACCCCACTATTTAAGAAAGGAGGGAGAGAGAAAATAGAGACTACAGACTTGTTAGCCTGACATCGGTAGTAGGGGAAATACTAGAATCTATTATAAAGGATGTAATTACTGGACACTTGGAAAACAATGGTCTGATTGGGCAGAGTCAACATGGATTTATGAAGGGGAAATCATGTTTGACAAACTTGTTAGAGTTTTTTGAGGATGTTACTAGCAAAGTGGATAATGGGGAACCAGTGGATGTGATGTATTTGGACTTTCAAAAGGCTTTTGATAAAGTTCCACATAAGAGGTTAGTAAGCAAAATTAAAGTGCATGGGATTGGGGGTAATATACTAGCATGGATTGAGGATTGGGTAACAGGCAGAAAACAGAGAGCAGGAATAGACAGGAGGGCGTGGAATATTGGTAATGTCACTGGACTAGTAATCCAGAGCCCAGACTGATGCTCTATGGACATGGGTTTGAATCCCACCACGGCAGATGGTGAAATTTGAATTCAATTAATAAATCTGGAATTAAAAGCTAGTCTAATGGTGACCATGAAACCATTGTCGATTTTTGTAAAAACATATCTGGTTCACTAATGTCCTTTAGGGAAGGAAATCTTCCGTCCTTACCTGGTCTTGCCTACATGTGACTCCAGACCCACAGCAATGTGGTTGACTTTTAAAGCCACTCAGTTGTCAAGGGTAATGAGGGATGGGCAACAAATGCAGGCCTAGCCAGCGATGTCCACATCCCACAAACAATTTTTTAAAAAATTCTCAGGTTGGCAGGCTGTGACCTTTGGGGAACCTCAAGGATCAGTACTTGGGCCCCAGCTGTCCACAATCCACATCAATGATTTGGATGTGGGGATCAATTGTAATGTTTGTGGATGACGCAAACTTGGTGGGAATGTGACTTGTGGGAAAGATGCAAAGAGGCTTTAAGGGGAGTTGGACAGGCTGAATGAGTAGGTAAAACATAGCAGATGGAATATAATGTGAAGGTTATCCACTTTGGTAGGAGGAATAGAGGTGCAGAGTATTTCTTAAATGGTGAGTGATTGGAAAGTGTTGATATCCAAAAGGACCTAGGTGTCCTTGTTCATAAGTCACTGAAAGCTAGTATGCAGGTGTATCAAGCAAGTAGGAAGGCAAATGGTATGTTAGCCTTTATCACTAGAAGATTTGAGTACAGGAGCAAAGAAGTCTTGCTTCACTTGTATAGAGCAATGGCGAGGCCGCACCGGGAATATTGTGCGCAGTTCTGGTCCCCTTTCCTGAGGAAGGATGTACTTGCCATATAGGGAGTGCAGTGGAGGTTCACCAGACTGATTCCTGGGATGGTGGGATTGTCCTATGAGGTGAAATTGAGGAGGCTGGGCTTGTATTCTCTGGAGTTTAGGAGAATGAGTGGTGATCTCATAGAAACTTACAAATCCTTAAAGGATGGAAACCACACCTGCCAAATGGAAACAGACTAATTTTGTTACATGGAACACTATTTGAACATTTACTGGACATTGAACATAACTTGTTTAAAAGGAACACAGAGCAGTGACTGAACACATGGCTGCACATTTGCATTCTGAGAGACAGTTGAATAGAGAGACAATGGGAGTGCTCCCTGATTCAATTAGCCAGATGGGTTTTGTCAATAGTGATGATCAAAAGACATTGAGAGTCATTGTCTGTGTAAGAGCCAGCACTCCACCCGCCCCTCCACGGAGTGTGTCGAGTAAGCTTTGAAGAATCAACAACACTCGCACGTAATTCTGTGTCAAACAAAGAGCTAGCCACATGACTAACCTGCTGGCCAACCTGGGAATTGATTGAATTGTGCATCACAGAAAAGTTTTGTGTCAGACTGCAATTTTGAAGACCAAAGAGAAGCAAGGTCTCTCTCTCTGTCTCTCTCACACACAAAGTTCCAGGGACCCACAGAATCAACTTAAGCCTCAAGACAGAAGACCTCTGCAGCCTTCTGGTACTGGCGAAACAAGTTTGAAAGTATGCACTGGGCCTCAACGAGAACTGCAAGACTTAACTTCAATCAAACACTTCACAGCAAAACTAAAAAACAGTAACTGAACTCCATCTACTACTTCAAACCTTTTCCCTTTAATTCTTTATCCTCCCCTGTATCGATTGCGGGAGCAGAGAGGAGAGGAGCGGACCGGAGGGGAAAACGCCAAGCGAGAGAAGAGGATAAATTGAGCCCGAGGATTGAGGCCCAGTCACTTACCTTACGGGAGCGGAGTGGAGAGGAGTGGATCTGTGGGGAGAACGCCGAGTGAAAGAAGAGTATAAATTGAGTTCGAGGATTGAGGCCCAGTCACTTACCTTACGGGAGCGGAGAGCAGTCCAGGCGCACCGAGTTTGAAAAAAATGGTCAACAGTGACATCACAGGAAAGCTGCAAGGTGATTGGTTGGTGAGTAACAGTTGTTAGTGTGTGGAAATAGCTTAAAAAATCAGGGGAAAGTTCTTTTTTTAAACCTACCTTATAAATGATAAGGTTAGTACTACTAAAGTGTGTTTTTAAAAAATTAGTGTAATTTATTCGGACTTTAGATTGACATGGGTAGTGTTTGGAATAGAACAAGGCCCCGAGTGTAATTTGTATTTTTTAAAGGGAGAAACTAATTAATCTAAAGGTTAATGGCTACCTGCATTATTGAGATGAAGCTGGGGGTGGATTCACTGTGGAGCATCCGCGATGCTGAGGACGTTGTGGATAGCACGTTTAGTGAGGTGGTCACACTGCAGGGAATGGCTGCATAGGCAGAAAAGGGATGGGTGACCACCAGGTGGAGTAGTCGGCGCAGGCAGGTAGTGCAGGAGTCCCCTGTGACCATCCCCTTCTCAAGCAGATATACCGCTTTGGATACTGTTGGGGATGATGGATTCCCAGGGGAAAGCATATAAGGGAGATGTGGAAGTTCATCAAATTCTGAACTGACATAAAATGCTATCCTTGGGGCGTTTGAACTGGTACCGGAAGCCTACCGTCAGAAGTTCCAAACCCGAAAGAAACAGACTGATGAAATTTACTGGCAGTTTGAAAGAAACAGTAGCTTTTGACCAGTGGTTGAGGGCTCTTAAAGTGCAGCCCAGCTATGAAAACCTCAGAGAGGTGATTTTGCGAGAGGAATTTAAAAACTCTCTCCCCCTCTCCATAAAGACTCATGTGGAGGAACAAAAAGCAAATAGAGCGAGGCAAGCCGCAGTTCTGGCTGATGAGTTTGCTCTAATATACAAGTCGGTTGCCCAGGGGGAAACCTTTCCCAGTCACCCCCACAAATCCAAAAAGGACAAAGGGTGGAAAGGTGATAGGAACTCAAGCAGTCCTGGGAGAGGAAGAAAAGTAAGACACACAGGGGGCTCTCCTCCAGCCAAAAAGGATGGTGCTGTAAGTAGGAGTGAGACCCGGAAACCTGTGTGCTTCCATTGTAATAAGGCAGGTCATCTAAAAGCTGACTGCTGGAAACTACAGGGAAAGCCTATAGGATTAATCAGGCCACACCCGCTCAGTGAAGGAGAAAGGACCCAGATAGAAAGCACAGCTGAACAAGCTGTGGCTTTAACTGCAGCAATAGTAAGACCCATACTGCTGCCAGTGCAGGAAAATTTAATAGGATTCCTGAAGGTTATCATGATTTTGTGTCTGAAGGGAAAGTAACCCCATACTCCTCGAGTGGAACAAGCAAGCCCATAGTAATCCTCAGGGACACAGGGGCCATAAAACCCTTTTACTGGGAAAAAGCCTGACCAACTAGGGAAGGGGCCCGTACTGGACCTGGTATTGGGGAATGGGCCCGGCCAGGTGGTGGAAGTTTCAGTAGGGGAGCATTTTGGGAACAGTGACCATAATTGCGTAAGTTTTAAGGCACTTGTGGATAAGGTAAGAAAAGACGTCTGCAAACGCGACATGAAATCCTGTGACATTGATCACAAGTCGTGGGAGTCAGTTGCCAGCGTTCGCCAGAGCTGGCGGGCAGCCATAAAGACAGGGGTAAAATGTGGTGAGTCGAAGAGACTTAGTAGTTGGCAGGAAAAAAGACAGAGGCGCAAGGGGAGAGCCAACTGTGCAACAGCCCCGACAAACAAATTTCTCTGCAGCACCTGTGGAAGAGCCTGCCACTCTAGAATTGGCCTTTATAGCCACTCCAGGCGCTGCTTCACAAACCACTGACCGCCTCCAGGCGCGTATCCATTGTCTCTCGAGATAAGAAGGCCAAAGAAAGAGTCCTCGGGTGAAGGTGCTAAATTGGGGGAAGGCTAATTATAACAATATTAGGCAGGAATTGAAGAATTTAGATTGGGGGGTGGCTGTTTGAGGGTAAATCAACATCTGACATGTGGGAGTCTTTCAAATGTCAGTTGATTAGAATCCAGGTTCCTGTGAGGAAGAAGGATAAGTTTGGCAAGTTTAGGGAACCTTGGATAACGAGGGATATTGTGAGCCGAGTCAAAAAGAAAAAGGAAGCATTTGTAAGGGCTAGAAGGCTGGGAACGGACGAAGCCCTTGAGGAATATAAAGAAGGTAGGAAGGAACTTAAGTAGGGAGGAGTAGGGAGGGCTAAAAGGGGTCATGAAATGTCATTGGCAAACAGGATTAAGGAGAATCCCAAGGCTTTTTATACGTATATAAAGAGCAAGAGGGTAGCCAGGGAAAGGGTTGGCCCACTCAAGGACAGAGGAGGGAGTCTATGTGTGGAGCCAGAGGAAATGGGCGAGGTACTAAATGAGTACTTTGCATCAATATTCACCAAAGAGAAGGACTTGGTGGATGATGAGTCTAGGGAAGGGAGTGTAGATAGTCTGGGTCATGTCGTTATCAAAAAGGATGAGGTGTTGGGTGTCTTTCAAAGCATCAAGGTAGATAAGACCCCAGGGCCTGATGGGATCTACCCCAGAACACCGAGGGAGGCAAGGGAAGAAATTGCTGGGACCTTGACAGAAATCTTTGTATCCTCATTGACTACAGGTGAGGTCCCAGAGGACTGGAGAATAGCCAATGTTGTTCCTTTGTTTAAGAAGGGTAGCAGGGATAATCCAGGAAATTATAGACTGGTGAGCCTTACGTCAGTGGTAGGGAAATTATTAGAGAGGATTCTTCGGGAAAGGATTTACTCCCATTTGGAAACAAATGAACTTATTAGCGAGAGGCAGCATGGTTTTGTGAAGGGGAGGTCATGTCTCACTAACTTGATTGAGTTTTTTGAGAATGTGACGAAGATGATTGATGAAGGAAGGGCAGTGGATGTTGTCTATATGGACTTCAGTAAAGCCTTTGACAAGGTCTCTCATGGCGTGAAGTCACACGGGATCAGAGGTGAGCTGGCAAGATGGATACAGAACTACAGAGGGTAGCAGTGGAAGGGTGCTTTCCTGAACGGAGGGCTGTGAATAGTGGTGTTCCGCAGGGATCAGTGCTGGGACCTTTGCTGTTTGTAGTATACATAAATGATTTGGAGGAAAATGTAGCTGGTCTGATTAGTAAGTCTGCGGACGACACAAAGGTTGGTGGAGTTGCAGATAGTGATGAGGATTGCCAGAGGATACAGCAGGATATCGATCAGTTGGAGACTTGGGCGGAGAAATGGCAGATTGGGTTTAAGCCGGACAAATGTGAGGTAATGCATTTTGGAAGATCTAATACAGGTGGGAAGCATACAGTAAATGGCAGAACCCTTAGGAGTATTGACAGGCAGAGAGATCTGGGCGTACAGGTCCACAGGTCACTGAAAGTGGCAACGCATGTGGATAAGGTAGTCAAGAAGGCATACGGCATGCTTGCCTTCATCGGTCGGGGCATAGAGTATAAAAATTGGCAAGTCATGCTGCAGCTGTACAGAACCTTAGTTAGGTCACACTTAGAATATTGCGTGCAATTCTGGTCGCCACACTTCCAGAAGGACGTGGAGGCTTTGGAGAGGGTACAGAAGAGGTTTACCAGGATGTTGCCTGGTCTGGAGGACATTGGCTATGAGGAGAGGCTGGATAAACCCGGACTGTTTTCACTGGAACGACGGAGGCGGAGGGGCGACATGATAGAGATTTACAAAGTTATGAGTGGCATGGAAAGAGTGGATAGTCAGAAGCTTTTTCCCAGGATGGAAGAGTCAGTTACTAGGGGACATAGGTTTAAGGTGCGAGGGGCAAAGTTTAGAGGGGATGTGTGAGGCAAGTTCTTTTCACAGAGGGTGGTGAGTGCCTGGAACTTGCTGCCGGGGGAGGTGGTGGAAGCAGGTACGATAGCGACATTTAAGAGGCATCTTGACAAATACATGAATAGGATGGAAATAGAGGGATACGGTCCCCGGAAGTGCAGAAGGTTTTAGTTTAAGACAGGCATCAAGATCGGCGCAGGCTTGGAGGGCCGAATGGCCTGTTCCTGTGCTGTACTTTTCTTTGTTCTTTGTTCTTTTCCCCAGATAGTGCAGTAAATACCAGAATGGTGGTGAATGGTATTGGAGAGCAGTGTACGCCTGTGCATTTGGAGTGCGACCTAGTTTCGGGACCTGTGACGGTAGGGATTGTCCCGAGATTGCCTGTGGATGGGTTTGACCTGCTCCTAGCTAATGATCTGGTGGGGATGAAGGTGGTAGCTTCCCCAGCAGTGATAGAGAGACCGAAAGAGGTCAAGGAGACAGGGCAGTGGCAGGAGACGGTCCCCTGCAGTTCCTCTGAATGTGTAGTGAATCAGGCCATGACCAAACCAGCTCCCCCAGAGGAGACTGCATTGGCACTGCAGACAGATGACCATGTGGCCTGTCTGTCTGAAACTTCATTTGGAATGATAGAGGACCCAGGGAATGGATTAAATGGATCTTCCCCAGCTGAGGTTCAGTGAGCCGAAACAGTATTGAGAAAGTTAGCTCAAGCTACCGTGACTGAAATTGAAGCAGAGGGAGTCCCTGAATGCTATTATTTAAAGAATGAGGTACTGATGAGGAAATGGAGTCCTCCTCACAGACCTGAGCACAAAGAGTGGATAGTGGTTCACCAGTTTGGGGTGCTGCAGAGGTACTGGAGAGAAATATTAAGAATGGCCCATGAGATTACAGTGGCTATATGAGAAACCAAAGCCCGCATAAGACAGCAGTTTGACTGACCAAAACTCCACAAGGATGTGGTGGAGTACTGCAGGAGTTGCCACATGTGCCAGGTTGAGGGAAACCCCAACCTACAGTGAAACCTGCACCCCTATGTCCTGTATCAGTGTTGAGAGGACCCTCCAGCAGAGGGCTAATGAATTGTAGGAGACCACTGCCGAGAACAAAAGCGGACAAACAGGCACAGGGCTGGGAAAAGGTTAGAGAGGAAAGGGGAAAAAGGGACAAAGAGGAAAGGTTACAGGAGATCCGAGAGGATTCCCAAATGAAACCCCTACTGTCCAGTCAGCCAACCCCTAAATGTTGGAAAAATTAGACCCCCACATCTTCCCATGTAAGTGCAGACACCAGACGCAGCCCACCAGTTACTAACAGCATTTGCAGAAGCCTGCACGGACAAAGAAAGTCCTCAAGAGGGCAGAGAAACCATGAGGGTGTTGCCTCACGTAGTTGAAGTGCTGCAGGGGAATGCAGCAGAATCTGGACAAATACCTGTAAGCAGGAATGTCCCAGAGCACAAAGGGAAGATTAGCAAAGAATCCAACCCCACAGTCAGGAGAAAGGGGAACCAACCATCCCCTGAAGTAAGCAGCACTTGGATGACTCACCCGAGCACTGAAAGCGATGTCAGTGTGGATCCACCCACTGCCGACTCCCATAATCAAAGCTCCAGCCCTGAGATAATTAAATCTAACCATCCCCCCTGCAGACCCCATCAGGAACAAAGTCACCCTGGACAATCATGGAAATGTGCAAACGTCAAACCTCCCAAAAAATCACATGCTTATTGGAATGCCCATTCAAAATGTATTGCAAGCTGATAGTGAAGAAACTGTAAACCCCTGGGGCAACACATAACTATCTCAGACCCAGCTCAAGGGAAAAGGGGCAGTTTAAAGCAGCACTGCTACAAAGGAAAGACAGGCTGTATCAGTTTTACGATTTCTGAATGAATGAGAATAAATGAGAGAAATGCATGTGTGTTTTCCTGATTGAAGTTAAGTCTTGCAGTTCTCGTTGGGGCCCAATGCACACTTTCAAATTTGTTTCTCTTCCTTCTAATTTATCATAAAACGCTTCTCCTAATGTCATATTTCATTTGGCTGGAGGAGGAGCTGTGACGGAAACCACACCTATCAAATGGAAACATATTAATTTTGTCATATGGAACACTATTTGAACGTTTACTGGACATTGAACATAACTTGTTTAAAAGGACCACAGAGCAGTGGTTGAAAACATGGCTGTACATCTGTATTCTGAGGGACAGTTGAATAGAGAGACAATGGGAGTACTCCCTGAATCAATTAGCCACATGGGTTTTGTTAATAGTGATGATCAAAAGACATTGAGAGTCATTGTCTGTGTAAGAGCCAGCACTAGTAAACTTTGAAGAATCAACAACCCTTGTAAGTAGTGCTATGACAAACAAAGAACTAGTCACATGACTAACCTGCTGGCCAACCTGGGAATTGATTGAATTATAGATCACAAAAGTTTTGAGACCAACTGCAATTTTGACGATCAAAGAGAAGCAAGTTCTCTCTCTCTCTCTCTGTCTCTCTCTCTCTCTCACGCAAAGTTATAGGGACCCACAGAAGCAACTTAGGCCTCAAGACAGAAGACACCTGCAGCCTCCTGGTAACAGCGAAACAAGTTTGAAAGTGTGCACTGGGCCCCAACGAGAACTGCAAGACTTAACTTCAATCAAAGACTTCACAGCAAGACTGAAAAACAGTAACTGAACTCCATCTACTACATCAAACCTTCCCCCTTTACTTCTTTCTTTTCCTCTGTTTCTATTTGTGTGTGTGTTTATCGCTTATGCATGCTAACGTGGTTGCATATATTTTTAGTAGTTTTAACTGTGGTAGAGTAGTAAGGTGAATAAACTTACACCATTCTTGTTTAAAACTGAGAAAGCCTGTCTGACTAATTCCTTTACAATTACAATTAGAGGGCAGTGAGCTAGGACTCACTGAGGTGAAGCTGAAAACTCTGTGTTTTAAAAGTTAAACCCTGTTATGGCCAAACCAGGAAAGGGGCAAGAGGGGAGACTGAGACCCCTTCCTCGCCTGGTCGTACCACAGGGTAATTGCAGAAAGGATGTTTCCCCTGGCTGTGGGGTCGAGAACCAAAGGACACAATCTCAGAATAAAGGGAAAGCCATTTAGGACTGAGATGAGGAGGCACTTCTTCACTCAGATGGTGGTGAATCTTTGAAATTCTTTGCCCCTGAGGGTGGTGGAAGCTCATTCACTGAGTAAGTTTAAGACAGAGATCGATAGATTTCTAGTTGCTCATGACATCAAGGGATATGAGGATAGTGCGGGAATATGGCATTGAGGTAGATGATCAGCCATGATGTAGAATGATGGAGCAGGCTTGAAGGGCTGAATGGCCTATTCCTGCTCCTGTGTTCCTATGTTCCTTCTTATGTTTCTATAGTAAAGGCGCCCCTCGGTAGCAGTGATCACAATATGATTGAATTTCGTATTCAGTTTGAAGGTGAGAAGAGTGGATCTAAGACTAGTGTTCTAAACTTAAATAAGGGTAATTATGAGGGTTTGAAGACAGAGCTGGCTAAAGTAAACTGGGAAATCAGGTTAGGGGACAGGTCAGTAGAGATGCAGTGGCTGACATTTAAGGAGATATTTCATAACACTCAACAAAGATACATTACAATGAGAAAGAAAGACTCTAGGGGAAGGGCGCACCATATGTGGCTAACTAAGGAAGTTAAAGATAGTATCAAATTGAAAGAAAAAGCATACAATTCAGCGAAGAGTAGTGGCAGGTCAGAAGATTGGACTGAACGTAAAAAACAGCAAAGAATGACCAAAGAATAATGAGAGAAATTAGAGTACGAGAGAAAGCTAGCTAGAAATATAAAAACAGATAGTAAGAGTTTCTGCAAGTATTTCAAAGGGAAAAAAGTGTAAGTAAAGTGAATATTGGTCCTCTAGAGTGTGAGGCTGGGGAGTTAATAATGGAAAATAAGGAAATGGTGGAGGAATTGAACAGACGTTTTGCATCTGTCTTCACTGTAGAGGATACAAATAACATCCCAGAAGTAATTGTGGTTCAAGAGTTGAATTAGAACTGTTACGACCGGGTGAGGAAGGGGTTTCAGGGTCCCCTCTGGCCCCTTTCCTGGTTTGGCCATAACTGGTTTTAACTTTTAAAACACAATGTTTTAGCTTAACACCTCAGTGAGTCCTTACTCACTGCTCTCTAAGTGTAATTGTAAATGAACCCACCAGACAGGCTTTCTTAGGTTTAAACAAGAAAGATGCAAGTTTATTAACCTTACCATTCTAACTCAGTTAAAATTACTGAATAAAACGATGCAACCATGCTAGCATGCATACGAGATAAACACACACACACAAATAGATGCAGATGGGGAGAAAGAATAAAGAGGCAGGGTGTTTGGAATAGTAAATGGAATTCAGTTACTTTCTTTAGTTTGGATGTAAAGTCCTTTATTGGTGTTACATCTTGCAGTTCTCAGTGGGGCCCAATGCACACGTTCAAACTTGTTTTGCTGGTACCAGAAGGCTGAAGAGGTCCTCTGTCTTGAGGCTTAAGTTGCTTCCATGTGTCCCTGGGAGTTTGCTTGAGAAAGAGAGGGAGATAGCTTTCTTCTCTTTTGTCTTCAAATTGAAGACTGCCCCAAATCTTTCTGTGTGGCACAATTCAAAAAGTCCCCAGGTTGGCCAGAAGGTTAGTCATATGACCAGCTCTTTGTTTGAAACAGCATCGTCTGCGAGGATTGTCGATTTCAAAAGTTCTCCAATCACACTCACTGTGGGGGGAGGGGAGGTTTGTCTTTTACAAAGTCAGTGACACTCAATGTCTTATGATCACCACTATTGACAAAACCCATCTCACTAATTGAATCAGTGAGCGCTCCCATTGTCTCTCTATGCAACTGTCTCTTGGAATGCAAATGTGCAACTGTGTTTTAGCTATTCAGCTCGGTGTTCCTTTTAAACAAGTTATGTTCAATATCCAGTAAAAAGGGTTCAAGCAGAGTTCCATATGATGAAATTAATATGCTTCTATTTGGCCAGTGTGGTTTCTGCCACAGAACTAAAAGCTGACAAGTTCCCAGGTCCTGACGGACTTCATCCTAGGGTCTTAAAAGAAGTGGCTGCTGAGATAATGGTTGCATTGGTTTTAATTTTCCAAAATTCATTAGATTCTGGAAAGTTCCTATCAGATTGGAAAATAGCAAATGTAACTCTGCTATTCAAGAAAGGAGGAAGACAGAAATCAGGAAACTACAGGCCAGTTAGCTCAACATCTGTCATAGGGAAAATGATGGAATTTGTTATTTAGGAGATTATAGCAGGTCATTTAGAAAATCTCAATGCAATCAGGCAGAGTCAACATGGAAATGTGAAAGGGAAATCGGGGACAAGGTTTTACGTTGGGCAGGAGGCCCCACCCTCTGTCATAAAGTTGGTGGCGAGCCAGCCTCCACTGGGCCTGGGAACCGTGCCGGGATTTTTTGCTCCCTTGGGTGGGACTTCCACCTCCTTTCCCCCAAAGAGTGGGATGGTGGTGGTGGTGGGTGGGGAGGGGGGGGCGTAAAATTCAGCCCAAAAAGTTAGCATGCAGGTACAGCAAGTGATTAAGAAGGCAAATGCAATGTTGTCATTTATTGCAAGGGGAATGCAATATAAAAGTAGAGATGTTTTGCTACAGTTATGCAGGGCATTGGTGAGACCACATCTAGAGTACTGTGTACAGTTTTGGTCTCCTTACTTAAGAAAAGATATAATTGCATTGGAAGTGGTTCAAAGAAGATTCATTCAACTGATTCCTGGGATGAGAGTGTTCTCTTAGGAGGAAAGGTTGGACAGGTTGGGTTTGTATTCTTCAAAATTTAGAAGGATGAGAGGCGATCTGATTGAATCATATAAGATCCTGAGGGGACTTGACAGGATGGATGTTGAAAGGATGTTTCCCCTTATGGGAGAGACTGAAACGAGGGGGCACAATTTAGAAGTAAGGGGTCTCCCATTTAAGACAGAGATGGGGAGAAATTTCTTCTCTCAGAGGGTCGTGAGTCTGTGGAACTCTCTTCTCCAGAGAGCGATGGAGGCGGGGTCATTGAATGTTTTTAAGGCAGAGGTAGACAGATTCTTGACAAACAAGGGAGTCAAAGGGTATTGGGGGTATGCAGGAAAGTGGAGTTGAATCCACAAAAAGATCAGCCATGATCTTATAGAATGGTGGAGCAGGCTCAAGGGGCCGAATAGCCTCCTCCTGCTCCTACTTCGTATGTTCACATGTCATGGAAGGAGTGGATGAGACTGCGGAGCTTCGGTGGACAGCCAATTTTTCCCAAAATCTTGTAGCACCCTGCTGTGCTGATGGTATCGAATGCCTTAGTGTGATCTACAAAAGTAAGGTAAAGGGGTTTACTTTGTTCCCTACACTTCTTTTGTAGCTGGCGTATGCAAAGATTATATCCGCAGTAGATCTGCCAGAACAAAAATTGTACTGTGCATCCAGGTGCACTTGGTCTGCAAGTGAATGGAGTTTTTTAAGTATGACCCTAACAAAGGCCTTCCCAATGACACTAAGGAGTAAGGTGCCCCTGTAGTTGTTGTTGTCTCTTCTGTTGCCTTTGTTTTTGTATAATGTGATGATTTTGGTGTCACGCATCAGAGATCAAAGCCTACTTTCCAGCAGAGAAGGAGGTCATTAAGGTGTGGCAATAGATGGGACATTTTGTGCTTGAGCAGTTCGGCTGGGATTCCGTCCTTGTCGGAAGCCCTTCTGTTTGCTAGGTGGTCTATGGCCTTCATGAGCTCCAGTGATGAGGGCTCTTCATCTCACTCATCCATGACAGGAAGTTGCGGGAGAGTGTGAAGCGTGGACTGGGAGATGCCCGACTCACAGCTGTGCAGCTCACAGAAGTGTTCAGCCTTATTTTTATTTTCACATAATTCTTAAGATTATCCAACATTCATTCAAGCCCTCCCAATACTTATTCAATTAGTTATGCTTAAGCGAATGTCCATTTTGTGCCAGATGTCCTTGTTCCATTTTATCTCAATTTCCCTCTTAACCAAGTTAATCCTTTGTGCTCAACTGCATGTACATACTTTGTTCCTTCATATTATATGCTAACTATCTCATCATGCTCTATGCTCATGTCAAGCCATTCAATCTGTCACGGAACCTACGCAACCACTTCTAAGGCATGGGCTATCATCATCTTGTAATGCTATCAGATCAATAGCCATCTTTACTATAAAGTCAAAAAAGCCAGCCGTTGCTACCACCAGTTATGCCTTGAACTTCCGTCAAAAATTTTTTCTACAAGGCTTCAGAAAACCACCCACTGTTTTCCGATCAAACAGCTGCGTGTTGCACAGGGCTCCATCGAACATCCCTGGGACGTTTTAAATTTAAAATAATTGGCATAGTTAGCATTGAATATTTTTAAAAGAGAAACTTGAAGGAGATGACTTTTATCCTGCTTTTGATTCCTGGAAGTGTTTCATGTGTATTTTCTTGCTTGAGTCCTATATTTTTAAGTTATCATTCAAATGCTGGGTAGTTCTCAGTGGAATGACTTATTTTCTAATGTACAAACCACAGCAACCTTTTTATGTACTAAGCCTGAAAGTATTAAGATTTTGACTGGTGCAATTATAGAATATACAGCTTTAAGCAATGGGTGGGAGTAAAGGGAGATTAAAAATGTTTTCACAAAGCCTTTTTTTAGTGAGCTCGGTTTTAACAAATGTTCGCTTCATGCAGCATCAATGATTTAAATCATAACCTTTTACAGAATGAAACTGTCTCCATTCTTTCTTTCCTTATAAATTTTCTCCTATTCTTCTAATTCTAGAAAGAAATGACAGCCATTGTTTCTCCACTTTGATAGTGTTTACAGGCAGAGAATTAACTTTCAACTGTTCAGTGTCATCATTGCTCACCTAATGGCTTAGCTGTTAAATGTATGATCCAGTGTTAAACCCACAGCCCCACAGATCGCACAAGAGAATCTCAGATTCAAACTTTGGTCTGTATTGTGTTAGTTGATCTCAACCAGAACGGTAGTAATGGTGCTACCAGTGGCCCCAGCATCCTTGGGCTTGATGATGGAATCCCCAATCCTGGACAGAGACTGCTGTTGGAAAGCAGACACTTGTGGACATTGGGTAATGTTTAGAAGAAGATTTGGCTGTGATATTCTAGTTGTGATGCTACCATCATTAACAATTAGTTATGGAACACTATGGATCAGTTAATTCGATAGATATGGATTGCCAAAAGCAGTAACTTGCTGCTCTAACACACCATCCATGCACCATAATCGCTGGTAAAAAGCATATTGCTTATGCCTGTTTCACAAGAAATCACAGAGAACGCTCTTATTATCAGAAAGAAAAGGAAGAAGGGACATTGCAAAATGTTTTACAGCCAAATTAATTAATTTTTGCAGTGCAGTCACTGTTAAGTAGAGAAACGCGGTAATCAATTTGTGCACTGTAAGCTCCCACAAATAGCAATGAAATAATGAATAGATAATCTGGTTTCTTTTAGTGATGTTGGTTGAGGGATAAATGTTAGCCAGTACACTGGGGAGAATTCCCCTCCCCTTTTTAAAAAGAATAGTGCCATGAGAGGGCAAATGGAGCCGCAGTTTAATGTCTCAACCAAAAGGCGGCACCTCTTACATTGCAGCATGTCCTCAGTACTGCACTGATCACATCTGCTTCGCAGTTACATTGCATACTCTTTATTTGTCTTTCTTTTATAAGAAAACAATATGCCCTCGGTATAACACCATCACACTCTCTGTTTTATTACATATATATATTACTAGTGGTTAGTTCACTAGTAGGTAAGCCATATAAACCGACACCATCATTTTAACATTAAATCCACTAAATCATTTCCGGCTACGTAAGGACCCAAATATAACTGCTTCTCTAACTAGCAAGATAAGTAAATGTCCCACTGCATATCTCTTACTTTCTCATACAGCAGCAACTGCTAAACAATAGATACTAACTCTCCCTCCATTTGCAATTTCAAAAGGTGTTCCCTCTGTGTGGCGCAGTAGTTAGCACTGCAGCCTCACAGCTCCAGCAACCCAGGTTTGGTTCTGGGTACTGCCTGTGTGGAGTTTGTAAGTTCTCCCTGTAAGTGTGTGGGTTTCTACGGGGTGCTCTGGTTTCCTCCCACACCAAAGACTTGCAGGTTGATAGGTAAATTGCCCCTAGTGTAGATCGTGGTAGGAGAGTTGTGGGGATATGGTAGGGAATATGAGATTAATGTAGGATTAATATAAATGGGTGGTTGATGGTCAGCACAGACTTGGTGGGCTGAAGGGCCTGTTTCAGTGCTATGACTCTATTAGACGCCCTTTTCCATAATGCACTTTTTATGTGACTCTAAAATCAATATTACAAAGAACATATCAATGTAATACATTACTGTGAAGTTAATAGAAATATATATCTGAAAACCAATTTAATACAGAAGTTTACACCAAGTACAGCAGAAATTATTTTGTGTGATCACAGCTTCTGGGAACTGATGGTTTAATTTTGCAAGGAGGTGTCACCATTTTGTGGATTAAAAAAAAATCACATTTTGATTTATGCATTGATGGCCGAGTCAGCCCACTGTGGCATGGAATGGTAAGTACACAGGATCATGCCTTTGCTTTCCTCAGGTGAATGTTTGAACTTCTGTGTGTGTGTTTTCTTTTAGCACAGTAGTCACTGTGCATACTATTTAATACTTCTGTATTAAATTGGTTTTCAGATATATATTTCTATTAACTTCACAGTAATGTATTACATTGATATGTTCTTTGTAATATTGATTTTAGAGTCACATAAAAAGTGCATACAATTCCCCATGCATACTATCTTAATGAAGAGCTCCACTTGGAGCAAAGGCAAACAATATGTTAATGGTGTGTTGAAAGACAAAGCATTAGTACAGAATAGGTGTTAACGGACTGAATAAGGTTGTAAAAAATGTAAAAAAGAAAAAAAGAAGAAAAAAGAAAAAACAACTAAAAATGAAAGTAAAATGGGGGGCTGTCATGCTCTGAAATTATTGAACTCAATGTTCAGTCCGGCAGGCTGTAGTGTGCCTAATCGGTAGATGAGATGCTGTTCCTCGAGCTTGCGTTGATGTTCACTGGAACACTGCAGCAATCCCAGGACAGAGATGTGAGCATGAGAGCAGGGGGGAGTGTTGAAATGGCAAGCAACTGGAAGCTCAGGGTCCTGCTTGCGGACCGAGCGGAGGTGTTCCGCAAAACGGTCACCCAGTCTGCACTTGGTCTCCCCAATGTAGAGGAGACCACACTGTGAGCAGCGAATACAGTTTACTACATTGAAAGAAGTACAAGTAAATCGCTGCTTCACCTGAAAGGAGTGTTTGGGGCCTGGGATAGTGAGGAGCGAGGAGGTAAATGGGCAGGTATTACACCTCCTGCGATTGCAGGGGAAGGTGCCATGGGATGGGGACGAGGTGGTGGGGGTAATGGAGGAGTGGACCAGGGTGTCACGGAGGGGACGATCCCTTCGGAATGCTGACAGGGGAAGGGAGGGGAAGATGCGTTTGGGAGTGGCATCACGCTGGAGGTGGCGGAAATGGCGGAGGATGATCCTTTGGATATGGAGGCTGATGGGGTGAAAAGTGAGGACAAGGGGAACCCTGTCACGGTTCTGGGAGGGAGGGGAAGGGTTGAGGGCAGAGGTACGGGAAATGGGCCGGACACGGTTGAGGGCCCTGTCAACAACAGTGGGGGGGAATCCTCGGTTGAGGAAAAAGGAGGTCATACCAGAAGCACCGTCATGGAAGGTAGCATCATCAGAGCAGATGCGTCGAAGACGGAGAAACTGGGAGAATGGAATGGAGTCCTTACAGGAGGTAGGGTGTGAAGAAGTGTAGTCTGGGTAGCTGTGGGAGTCGGTGGGCTTATAATGGATATTAGTAGACAACCTATCCCCAGAGATGGAGACAGAGAAGTCGAGGAAGGGAAGGGAAGTGTCAGAGATGGACCATGTAAAGGTGAGAGAAGGGTGGAAATTGGAAGCAAAGTTGATAAAGTTTTCCAGTTCGGGGCGGGAGCAGGAAACGGCACCGATACAGTCATCAATGTACCGGAAAAAGAGTTGGGGAGGGGGCCTGAGCAGGACTGGAACAAAGAATGCTCGACATATCCCACAAAAAGACAGGCATAACTAGGACCCATGCAGATACCCATAGCGCCACCTTTTACTTGAAGGAAGTGCATCGAGTTGAAGGAGAAGTTGTTCAATGTGAGAACAAGTTCAGTCAGGCGGAGGAGGGTGGTGGTGGATGGGGATTGGTTGGGCCTCTGTTCCAGGAAGAAGCGGAGAGCCCTCAAACCATCCTGGTGGGGGATGGAGGTGTAGAGCGATTGGACGTCCATAGTGAAGAGGAGGCGGGTGGGACCAGGAAACTGGAAATTGTCAAAATGACGTAGGGTGTCAGAAGAGTCACGGATGTAGGTGGGAAGAGACTGCACCAGAGGAGAAAAGATAGAGTCAAGATAGGAAGAAATAAGTTCAGTGGGGCAGGAGCAGGCTGACACAATGGGTCTGCCGGGACAGTCCCGTTTGTGGATTTTGGGAAGGAGGTAGAAGCGGGCTGTCCGGGGTTGCGGGACTATGAGGTTGGAAGCTGTAGGGGGAAGATCTCCAGAGGAGATGAGGTCAGTGACAGTCCTTTGGACAGTGGCTTAATGTTCGGTGGTGGGGTCATGGTCCAGAGGAAGGCCATGTCTTACCAACTTAATAGAATTCTTTGAGGAAGTGACAAAGTTGATTGATGAGGGAAGGGCTGTAGATCTCATATACATGGACTTCAGTAAGGCATTTGATAAGGTTCCCCATGGTAGGCTGATGGAGAAAGTGAAGGCGCATGGGGTCCAAGGTGTACTAGCTAGATGGATAAAGAACTGGCTGGGCAACAGGAGACAGAGAGTAGCAGTGGAAGGGAGTTTCTCAAAATGGAGACGTGTAACCAGTGGTGTTCCACAGGGATCCGTGCTGGGACCACTGTTGTTTGTGATATACATAAATGGTTTGGAGGAAAGTATAGGTGGTCTGATTAGCAAGTTTGCAGACGACACTAAGATTGGTGGAGTAGCAGATACTGAAGGGGACTGTCAGAGAATACAGCAGAATATAGATAGATTGGAGAGTTGGGCAGAGAAATGGCAGGTGGAGTTCAATCAGGGTAAATGCGAGGTGATGCATTTTGGAAGATCCAATTCAAGAGTGAACTATACAGTAAATGGAAAAGTGCTGGGGAAAATTGATGTACAGAGAGATTTGGGTGTTCAGGTCCATTGTTCCCTGAAGGTGGCAATGTAGGTCAATAGAGTGGTCAAGAAGGCCTACGGCATGCTTTCCTTCATCGGATGGGGTATTGAGTACAAGAGTTGGCAGGTCATGTTACAGTTGTATAGGACTTTGGTTCGGCCACATTTGGAATACTGCGTGCAGTTCTGGTCACCACATTACCAAAAGGATGTGGATGCTTTGGAGAGGGTGCAGAGGAGGTTCACCAGGATGTTGCCTGGTATGGAGGGCGCTAGCTATGAAGAGAGGTTGAGTAGATTAGGATTATTTTCATTAGAAAGACGGAGGTTGAGGGGGGACCTGATTGAGGTGTACAAAATCATGAGAGGTATAGACAGGGTGGATAGCAAGAAGCTTTTTCCCAGAGTGGGGGATTCAATTACTAGGGGACACGAGTTCAAAGTGAAAGGGGAAAAGTTTAGGGGGGATATGCGTGGAAAGTTCTTTACGCAGAGGGTGGTGGGTGCCTGGAACGCGTTGCCAGCGGAGGTGGTAGACGCGGGCATGATAGTGTCTTTTAAGATGTATCTAGACATGAATGGGCAGGAAGTAAAGAGATACAGACCCTTAGAAAATAGGCGACAGGTTTAGATAGAGGATCTGGATCGGCGTAGGCTTGGAGGGCTGAAGGGCCTGTTCCTGTGCTGTAATTTTCTTTGTTCTTTGTTCTTTTTGTCTGTGAGTTGGCGTTGAGCTTCTGCAAGGTAGAGGTCGGTACGCCATACAACAACAGCACCAGCCTTGTCTGCAGGTTTGATGACCATGTCAAGGTTAGACCTGAGAGAACGGAGTGCCTCAAGTTCAGAGGGGGACAGGTTAGAGTGAGTGAGGGGGGCCGAGAAATTGAAATGACCGATGTCTCGCTGACAGTTTTCAATGAAGAGATCAAGAGCGGGTAAGTGGCCAGGGGGAGGGGTCCAGGTAGAGGGACAATGCTGGAGGTGGGTGAATGGGTCTGCTGGTCGGGAGGAGGACTTCTGGTCAAAGAAGTGAGCCCGGAGGTGGAGGCGACGGAAGAAGAGCTCAACGTCATGCCGAGCGTGAAATTCATTGAGGTGGGGGCGTAAGGGATAAAACTGAGACCTTTGCTGAGTACAGAACGTTCAGAATCAGAGAGGGGGAGGTCAGAGGGTAAAGTGAATACACGGCAAGGGGTCAGATCAGAAGGGGTGGGGTCAGAGGGAAGTGAAGCGGAAGGAGGATCTGGAGGAGCATTCGTCCCCATCAGCTGCTGGAGCTTGCGTTCCTTAACAAGTGAAAGGAAGAAAAAAAATTATTTGTTAATGCGTCGGATGAGACTAAAGATGAAATGAAACTGCGGAGTAGAACAGCTTTGAGATAAGGTGAGGCGGTGCTGCTGGAGAGAGAGGTCCAGTGTGTGCATGTGGCAGCGCATAGCACTGAGTGTGGATCTCAGGATGCGGCGAGAGTAGTAGTCCGAGGAACGTTGTATTTCTTGGAGATACCTGTAATCCTGGGTGGATTCAAAGCATGATGAGTGAAACTGCAGTTGGAATCCACGTGGAATAAGTCGGAGCCGTAGACAGTCACTGAGGAAGGAGATGTGGCTGTGAAAACGAGTTTTGGTAGAAACTTTATCAAACACCAGGAGGGAAATAGAAAGCAATGAAGGTGAACAAGGTAAAAGAGACAAACGAAAATCCCGTCGGAGAGAAGAGCAGAACTTCTTCAAGGGAGGCATTCCTGGAAGAGAAGTGGCAGTGAATTAAACACTAAATTAAAAGCAAAATGCTGCGGATGCTGGAAATCTGAAATAAAAATAAGAAATGCTGGAACCATTCAGCAGGTCTGGCAGTACCTGTGGAAAGAGAAGCAGAGTTAACGTTTCGGGTCAGTGACGCTTCTTCGGAACTGACAAATATTAAAAATGTCACAGGTTATAAGCAAGTAAGCAAGTAAGTTACCCGCTCTTGATCTCTTCATTGAAAACTGTCGGCAAGACATCGGTCATCTCAATTTCTCAGCCCTCCTCACTCACTCTAACCTGTCCCCCTCTGAACTTGAGCCACTCCGTTCTCTCAGGTCTAACCCCGACATGGTCATCAAACCTGCAGACAAGGGTGGTGCTGTTGTTGTATGGCGTACCGACCTCTACCTTGTAGAAACTCAACGGCAACTCACAGACACTTCTTCCTACCTCCCTCTAGACTATGACCCCACCACTGAACATCAAGCCACCGTCCAAAGGACTGTCACTGACCTCATCTCCTCTGGAGATCTTCCTCCTACAGCTTCCAACCTCATAGTCCCGCAACCCCGGACAGCCCGCTTCTATCTCCTTCCCAAAATCCACAAACGGGACTGTCCCGGCAGACCCATTGTGTCAGCCTGCTCCTGCCCCACTGAACTTATTTCTTCCTATCTTGACTCCATCTTTTCTCCTCTGGTGCAGTCTCTTGCCACCTACATCCGTGACTCTTCTGACACCCTACGTCATTTTGACAATTTCCAGTTTTCTGGTCCCACCCGCCTCCTCTTCACTATGGACGTCCAATCGCTCTACACCTCCATCCCCCACCAGTATGGTTTGAGGGCTCTCCGCTTCTTCCTGGAACAGAGACCCAACCAGTTCCCATCCACCACCACCCTCCTCTGCCTGGCTGAACTTGTTCTCACATTGAACAACTTCTCCTTCAACTCCACGCACTTCCTTCAAGTAAAAGGTGTCGCTATGGGTATCTGCATGGGTCCTAGTTATGCCTGTCTTTTTGTGGGATATGTCGAGCATTCTTTGTTCCAGTCCTACTCAGGCCCCCTCCCCCAACTCTTTTTCCGGTACATTGATGACTGTATCAGTGCTGTTTCTTGCTCCCACCCCGAACTGGAAAACTTTATCAACTTTGCTTCCAATTTCCACCCTTCTCTCACCTTTACATGGTCCATCTCTGACACTTCCCTTCCTTTCCTCGACTTCTCTGTCTCCATCTCTGGGGATAGGTTGTCCACTAATATCCATTATAAGCCCACCGACTCCCACAGCTACCTCGACTACACTTCTTCACACCCTACCTCCTGTAAGGACTCCATTCCATTCTCCCAGTTTCTCCGTTTTCGACGCATCTGCTCTGATGATGTTACCTTCCATGACGGTGCTTCTGGTATGACCTTTTTCCTCAACCGAGGATTCCCCCCTCCACTGTTGTTGACAGGGCCCTCAACCGTGTCCGACCCATTTCCCGTACCTCTGCCCTCAACCCTTCCCCTCCTTCCCAGAACCGTGACAGGGTTCCCCTTGTCCTCACTTTTCACCCCATCAGCCTCCATATCCAAAGGATCATCCTCCGCCATTTCCGCCACCTCCAGCGTGATACCACTACCAAACGCATCTTCCCCTCCCTTCCTCTGTCAGCATTCCGAAGGGATCGTCCCCTCCGCGACACCCTGGTCCACTCCTCCATTACCCCCACCACCTCGTCCCGGTCCCATGGCACCTTCCCCTACAATCGCAGGAGGTGTAATACCTGCCCATTTACCTCCTCTCTCCTCACTATCCCAGGCCCCAAACACTCCTTTCAGGTGAAGCAGCGACTTACTTGTACTTCTTTCAATGTAGTATACTGTATTCGCTGCTCACAATGTGGTCCCCTCTACATTGGGGAGACCAAGTGCAGACTGGGTGACCGTTTTGCGGAACACCTCCGCTCGGTCCGCAAGCAGGACCCTGAGCTTCCAGTTGCTTGCCATTTCAACACTCCCCCCTGCTCTCATGCTCACATCTCTGTCCTGGGATTGCTGCAGTGCTCCAGTGAACATCAACGCAAGCTCGAGAAACAGCATCTCATCTACCGATTAGGCACACTACAGCCTGCCGGACTGAACATTGAGTTCAATAATTTCAGAGCATGACAGCCCCCCATTTTACTTTCATTTTTAGTTGTTTTTTCTTTTTTCTTCTTTTTTTCTTTTTTTACATTTTTTACAACCTTTTTCTTGCATTTATTTCATTTCATCTTAGTTTGTTCAGTTTGCTTACCCACTGTTTTTTTTCATGTTTGCACTTGCTGCTGTTCAATATTCAGTCCGTTAACATCTATTCTGTACTAATGCTTTGTCTTTCAACACACCATTAACATATTGTTTGCCTTTGCTCCATGACCTTTTGGCCTTGTCCAATCTGCACCTTCTCCTTTGTTATCTCTTCCCCCACCCCCACCTCACTTGCTTATAACCTGTGACATTTTTAATACTTGTTAGTTCCGAATAAGGGTCACTGACCCGAAACGTTAACTCTGCTTCTCTTTCCACAGATGCTGCCAGACCTGCTGAGTGGTTCCAGCATTTCTTGTTTTTATTTCAGATTTCCAGCATCCGCAGCATTTTGCTTTTAATTTAATTGCATCTTCTACTCTGGGAATGCCATGTCTGTCAAAAATTCCTGTCGCAGGTACTACTGGCAGAATTGATTTTAATATAAAAACAGAAAGTGCTGGAAATACTCAGCAGTTCAGGCAGCATCTGTGGAGAGAGAAGCAGAGTTAACATTTCAGGTCTGAGTTCTGATGAAAGGTCACAAACCTGAAACGTTAACTCTGCTTCTTTCTTCACAGATGCTGCCTGACCTGCTGAGTATTTCCAGCACTTTTTGTTTTTATTTCAGATTTCCAGCATCTGCAGGATTTTACTTTTATTGATTTTAATGTGTTCACTAGCACGTCGAAATGGGACATTCATGATCTGACTAATGCAGTTGTAAACCATAAGCCAATCTTTTCCCAGGTCTTCTGCTATTCCCGTGAAGGAACCTATGACATGAAAATAGACTGACATTTGTGGAGCACCTTTCACAAACTCAGGATGTCCCAAAGCACTTTACTGCCAATGAAATACTTTAAGAAGTGTAGTAATGTAGGAAACACAGCATGCAATTTGCACACAGCAAGCTCCCACAAACAGCAATGTGATAATGATCTGTTTTCTTGCAGTGATGTTGTTTGAGGGATAAATATTGGCCAGGACACCAAGAATATCTCCCTTGCTCTTTTTTGAAATAGTGCCATGGGATCTATTACGTCCATCCGAGGGTGCAGATGGGGCCTCAGTTTAACATCTCATCCAAAGGTAGTACCTCTGACAGTGCCACACACTGTCAGTGATTATGTGCTCAAGTCTCTAGAGTGGGACTTGCACTCACAACTTTCTGAATCAGAGACCAGAGTGCTCGAAACTTAACCACAGCTGCCAAAAAAGTGTCCATTTAACAACTATAGGCTGAGACCATTTTTCCCTGGAGGAAGCAATAACTGCTCTCCAACAAGCAGCATTCATGGCAAACCTGGCAAAAGCATAATAATTTCAACAGCAATTATTAAGAAAATCATTACATCAACTGATTAGATGTTAGTAAGCAGATAAAGCAGATAAAAGAGTTTCATTTAGATTTTTCTAATTGAATACTATTTATTATCTTTTTCTAAAATTCAGACTTCCTTGCCGTGGAAGTATTATTTGCTGAAAAAATGCAATCTTAAATAATCAATACGTTTTCTGTTACTTAAAATAGGCAACTCTCATGAGGAAAGGTGTACATACAGAAAATAGATTTGGTGACAGTAGGAAGACCAGAAATATGCTAATTTAATGAGAATAAAGAATAGGGCAAATTATCTCTGTTCCTAGTGCTTTCACCATTTAATCCCAGGGCAGTCAACCCTTCTTTGTGCATAAATTATCAGGTAGTAAAGTTCATCAAGCAGAGGAGAATGAGGTCCTTGACCTCCTCCAGAGAATGGCATTCAAAATTTGTGACAGTATAGTTCATCCAGATTGTCCCTGATATCATACTCCTGTGGCTGAGTATGGTATGACCATATGATTACATATTCCACTAGTTGATGGTAGGGTTGGTGTCTGCTTATACTGCATGCAGCTTTCGCATTGGTGTGAGGCATTTTCCATTTTGTGTCAACACTAAGCTCTCAGTGTAAATCTTCATGGAGATTTTCCTCTTTGTTGCACCTGGGGAATGTTCAGTTCTCAGCTGCAGTGAAGGGGAATGAGAACAAGGATGCACTGTCAGGCCTCTCTCCCCACAGTGCTTCCTGGGATTTCTGAAGCTTTCCTAAGCTCATGAAACTGGACCTGGGCCCAGATCTGAGTCTGTGCCTTCAGTAGGAGAAAGGCTCAGCACCACAATATATTGGGACCACGTAAAGTTGGCACTGCCAGCTCGTTATCATAACTCAGGCGTGGAAGTGGATGAGGCATTGTGCAGTGTTTCTTTCCACCACATTCCCTTCTTGCTTCCATCTCCCCCTTTCTACTCTGGTAGACAAATGACAGCTACTTTCAGCAGCCATTTCTTTCTCCGCTCTTGCTTCACACTTGTTGCTCTCTAACATTTCTCGTGCTAAAAATATTGACCCCATCCACCCAGCCTTCAGGAAGAGCAGTCTCCAGCTCGGGCTTAGTGCTGCTACGGGTTCCATTCCATCACAGTTGCACCTGTGGAGCGGAGTTTGGGGCCATAGTTTTTCCTCTTTCTAACGCTGGGTCAAGGGATGGCAGTGCAGTGAACGTAGAAAATAAAAACGGCACATGTTGGATCAAAAATGTAAATAAAAGCTCTGGAAGTAAACAATAGGTGATTCAGCATTGGCAGAGGCAAGGCACACTACTGTTTAGCCAGAAACATAATCTTGTCCTTCCTCTTTACAGTTGGCTGTCCTGTTGCTTTTGGTGTAGGTGCCTGGGTAAGATCTGTTTGAATATTAGGACCATGTACATAAATACCTGCACAGTCTATCTTAAAATGTAACTGAAGTGATCATCATATCCAGGAACATAGGAACAAGAGTAGGCCATTTAGCCCCTCGAGCCTGTTTTGCCATGCAATGGGATCATGACTGATCTGTGACCTAACTCCACATGCACGCCTTTTCCTCATATCATTTAATACCTTTGGTTAACAAAAAGCTATAAATCTCAGATTTAAAATTAACAAATGAACTAACATCAATTGCCATTTGCAAAAGAGAGTTCCATACATCTACCACCCTTTGAAAGGCCGAGCTGTAGTTTTTAGACTATTCCCCCTAGTCCTAGACCCCCCAGCTAGCGGAAATAGTTTCTCCCTATCTATCCTATCTCTTCCTCTTAATATCTTGAAAACTTTGATCAAATCACCCCTTAACTTACTAAATTCCAAAGAATACAACCCTTGTTTGTGTAATAGAACATAGAACATAGAACAGTACAGCACAGTACAGGCCCTTCGGCCCACGATGTTGTGCCGAATCTAAGATCAAACTAACTACATACCCTTCATTCTACTATCATCCATGTACCTATCCAATAGTCGCTTAAATGTCCCCAATGTATCTGCTTCTACTACCACCGCTGGCAGCGCATTCCACGCACCCACCACTCTCGGTGTAAAGAACCTACCTCTGACATCTCCCCAAAACCTTCCTCCAATCACCTTAAAATTATGCCCCCTGGTGATAGCCCTTTCCATCTTGGGAAAAAGTCTCTGGCTATCCACTCTATCTATGCCTCTCATCATCTTGTACCCCTTTATCAAGTCACCTCTCATCCTTCTTCGCTCCAAGGAGAAAAGCCCTAGCTCCCTCAATCTTTCTTCGTAAGACATGCCCTCCAGTCCAGGCAGCATCCTGGTAAATCTCCTCTGCACCCGCTCTACAGCTTCCACATCCTTCCTATAATGAGGCGACCAGAACTGAACACAATATTCCAAGTGTGGTCGAACCAGGGCCTTATAGAGCTGCAGCATAACCTTGCGGCTCTTAAACTCAATCCCCCTGTTAATGAAAGCCAACACACCATACGCCTTCTTAACAACCCTATCAACTTGGGTGGCAACTTTGAGCGATCTATGGACATAGACCCCAAGATCCCTCTGTTCCTCCACACTACCAAGAATCCTGTCTTTAAGCCTGTATTCCGCATTCAAATTCGACCTTCCAATATGAATCACTTCACACTTTTCCAGGTTGAACTCCATCTGCCACTTCTCAGCCCAGCTCTGCATCCTGTCAATGTCCCGTTGCAACCTACAACAGCCTTCCACACTATCCACAACTCCAGCAACCTTCGTGTCATCGGCAAACTTGCTAACCCAGCCTTCCACTTCCTCATCCAAGTCATTTATAAAAATCACAAAGAGCAGAGGTCCCAGAACAGATCCCTGCGGAACACCACTGGTCACCGAGCTCCATGCTGAATACTTTCCATCTACTACCACCCTCTGTCTTCTATGGGCCAGCCAATTTTGTATCCAGACAGCCAACTTTCCCTGTATCCCATGCCTCCTCACTTTCTGAATGAGCCTACCATGGGGAACCTTATCAAACGCCTTGCTAAAATCCATATACACCACATCCACTGCTCTTCCTTCATTAATGTGTTTTGTCACATCTTCAAAGAATTCAATAAGGCTTGTGAGGGATGACCTGCCCCTCACAAAGCCATGCTGACTGTCTCTAATCAAACCATGCTTTTCCAAAAAATCATAAATCCTGTCTCTCAGAATCCTCTCCAATAATTTGCCCACTTCCGACATAAGACTGACTGGTCTATAATTCCCAGGGTTATCCCTATTCCCTTTCTTGAACAAGGGAACAACATTTGCCACCCTCCAATCATCCGGTACTACTCCAGTGGACAGTGAGGACGCAAAGATCATCGCCAAAGGCGCAGCAATCTCTTCCCTCGCTTCCCGTAATATCCTTGGGTATATCCCGTCTGGCCCCGGGGACTTATCTGTCCTCATATCATTCAAAATTTCCAGCACATCCTCCCTCTTAACCTCAACCTGTTCGAGCATATCAGCCTGTTCCACGCTGTCCTCACAAATGACCAGGTCCCTCTCACTAGTGAATACTGAAGCAATGTATTCATTTAGGACCTCCCCTACCTCCTCCGACTCCAGGTACAAGTTCCCTCCACTATCCCTGATCGGCCCTACCCTCACTCTGGCCATCCTCTTGTTCATCAGATAATCCTACCCGCCAAGACTTTTTCCTGTCCCCTTCTAGCTCTCCTAAGTCCATTCTTCAGTTCTTTCCTGGCTACCTTGTAACCCTCAAGAGCCCTTTCTGATCCTTGCTTCCTAACCTTAAGTAAGCTTCCTTCTTCCTCTTGACTAGCTGTTCCACATCTCTTGTCATCCAAGGTTCCTTCACCCTACCATCCCTTCCTTGCCTCATCGGGACAAACCTATCCAGCAGTCGCAGCAAGTGCTCCCTAAACAACCTCCAATTTTTGTCGTGCATTTCCCTGAGAACATCTGTTCCCAGTTTATGCTCCCCAGTTCTTGCCTAATAGCACTGTAATTCCCCTTCCCCCAATTAAATATTTTCCCATCCCGTCTGCTCCTGTCCCTCTCCATGACTATAGTAAAGGTCAGGGAGTTGTGATCACTATCACCGAAATGCTCTCCCACCGAGAGATCTGCCACCTGGCCTGCTTCGTTGCCAAGCACCAAGTCCAACATAGTCTCCCCTCTAGTCGGCCTATCTACATATTGAGTCAGGAAACCTTCCTGGACACTCCTGACAAAAACTGCTCCATCCAAACTATTTGCACTAAGGAGGTTCCAATCAATATTAGGGAAGTTGAAGTCACCCATGACAACAACCCTGTTACTTCTGCACCTTTCCAAAATCTGCCTCCCAATCTGTTCCTCCATGTCTCTGTTGCTATTGGGGGGTCTATAGAAAACTCCCAACAAAGTGACTGCTCCTTTCCTGTTTCTAACTTCCACCCATAATGACTCAGTAGACAAACCCTCCTCGACGACCTCCTTTTCTGCAGCTGTGATACTATCCCTGATTAGCAATGCCACTCCCCCACCTCTTTTACATCCCTCCCTATTCCTTTTGAAACATCTAAACCCCGGAACATCCAACATCCATTCCTGCCCCTGTGATATCCAAGTCTCCGTAATGGCCACAACATCGTAGCTCCAAGTACTGATCCATGCTCTAAGTTCATCACCCTTATTTCTGACACTTCTTGCGTTAAAATAGACACACTTCAACCCATCATACTGGCTGCAACTTTGTTGTGTCAATTGTCTAACCTTCCTCACAGACTCTCTGCACTCGGTATCTGCCTGTTCAACAGCTACCCCATCCACTGATCCGTAGCTCCGGTTCCCATCCCCCTGCCAAACTAGTTTAAACCCTCCCGAAGAGCTCTCGCAGACCTCCCGCCCAGGATATTGGTGCCCCTCCAGTTCAGATGCAACCCATCCTTTTTGTACAGGTCCCACCTTCCCCAGAAGGTATCCCAATGATCCACATATCTGAATCCCTTCCTCCTACTCCAGTTCTGTAGCCACGTGTTCAGCTGCACTCGCTCCCTGTTTCTAGTCTCACTAGCACGTGGCACCGGTAACAATCCTGAGATTACTACTCTGCTCTTCCTGCCTTTCAGCTTCCAACCTAACTCCCTATATTCGCCTTTCAGGCCCTCATCCCTTTTCCTAGCTATGTCATTGGTACCTATATGTACCACGACCTCTGGCTGCTCCCCCTCCCCCTTAAGAATCCTGTAGACTCGATCCGAGACATCCCTGACCCTGGCACCCGGGAGGCAACATACCATCTGGGAGTCTCGTTCTCGACCACAGAATCTCCTGTCTGTTCCTCTAACCATTGAATCTCCTATCACTATCGCTCTCCTATTCTCCCCCCTTCCCTTCTGAGCCACTGAGCTAGTAATCTCTCCTTGTAATTTAACCCCTAGAGTCTAAGTATCAGTCTGGTAAATCTATATTGCACTCCCTCCAAGGCCAATATTTCCTTCCTAAGATGTGGTGCCCAGAACTGCTCACAGTGCTCCAGGTGTGGCCTATCCAGGGCTTTGAAAGCTGATGCATGACTTTAACACCCTTGCATTCTGGTCCTCTGGATATAAAGGAATCATGATATACCTGCTATGTACAACAGATAGAGGAAAAGATTTATTCCCCACTGCCAGAACCGAGTGGAGGTTCCTGCTCTTTGTGACATCCCTGATGTCATGTCATAACTTCAAAAGCTGATAGATGATGCCCTGAGGCTCCACCAAGGTCAATTGCAGCAGCGAGATCTGCTTTCCATTCCCCAGCTGAAGGTGATTCATCGGGGAATACCACTTAATCTCATGATTGATATAACAGGCTTGGGAGACAAAGATGAATCTCCTTGTGCTTTTTAAGTGTTATTTTTACACAAGTTTCCCATTCTCCTTTGTGAGTCAATGGCAGTCTGTAACATGAAGTTCCTGACTTGGTAAGCAAACACTGTGGTAATTTTATAAAAGCAAAATACTGTGGATGCTGGAAATCTGAAATAAAAACAGAAAGTGCTGGAAAAACTCAGTAGGTCTGGCAGCATCTGTGGAGAGAGAAGCAGAGTTAACGTTTCAGGTCAGTCACCTTTCACCAGAACGGATGTGGTAATTTTTATCACTGCTACAAGAACCAATAAGCTGAAAACTTCAGTGACTAACTGACTACAATCAATTTATCTCACATTAGTACAAGATAGAACATCAGGCTTTATTTTAAACAAAATTCATTCCTGAATTTTATTTGAATTGTGGACTATTGATTTTGATTATGAATGTAGAAAAGTGGAAGGCAACACTTTGTGATGAACAAGAGAAGTTAAAGATTGTATTAGATCAAAGGAAGAGGCTTATAAAGTTGCCAACAAAGTAGCAAGCCTGAGTATTGGGAGCATTTCAGAATTCAGCAAAGGATTAACAAGAAACTAATAAAGAAAGGAAAATAGAATATGAAAGTAAACTAGCAAGAAACATAAAAACAGACTGTAAAAGCTTCTATAGATATGTAAAAAGGAAAAGATTAGCAAAGACAAATGTGGGCCCATTACTGGCAGAGACAGGAGAATTTATACTGAGGAATAAGGAAATGGCAGAGAAACTAAACAAATACTTTGAGTTTGTCTTCACAGAGGAAGATGCAAAAAACCTCCCTGAAATACTAGAGAACCAAGTGACTAGTGAGAATGAAGAACTGAAAGAAATTAGAATTAGTAAAAAAGTAATACTGGAGAAATTAATGGGACTGAAAGTTGGTAAATCACCTGGACCTGATGATCTACATCCCAGAGTGTTGAAAAAGGTGGCTGTAGAGATATTGGCTGGAAATATACAGTCCCCCAATGGGTGGGCTGGTGGCGGGGCGGGGGGTGTGGGGGTTGCATAAAATAGAGTGGGAGGTGGAGTGGGCCGTTCTCGATGCCTTCCCGCTCCCAATGCAATTTTATGCGGGGCGGCAGCAAGTAATGGCCTGCCCACCCCAGGCCAATCAAGGCCCTCAATTTGCCAGTTAACTGCCACTTAAGGGCCTCCTCCTGCCGCCACTGGTATTTTACTCGTGACTGGCAGACAACAAACACCTCAAGAACACTGCCAGGTAAAACCTGGTGGCCTTCTTGCAGGCTGGGGAGGGGTGCCCTCCTGATTGGGCACCCTATGCCCCACGGAGGGAGCGGCGCCCCTGAAGCCCCAATCGTCCCATCGTACAACACTCCTCCCCCACCACTAACCGACCCCCCGCTTGCCTCACCAGGACCTGGCCGATTATCCCTGGTGAGGTCTCAAAAACTTACTTTTGTTCTGGGGCCATCCTTCATCTATCCTCCGATGGCTGGGTGTAGTCCCAGCATTGGCCTTCGTTCTTGGTGGCGCTGCTGGGACTAAGAGTTGCTGGCCCGCTGATTGGCAGGCAGCTCCATTAGGTGGGACTTCCTGTTCCGTCCAAGGCCAATTAGGGGCCTGGGGAGCAAAAGGTCCTGGTGTGCCTCCCCAGACTTGGCGGAGGTGGGCTCGCCCCCGATTTTTCTTCTGGTAGGCGGAAACTCTCACCCAACATAAAATTCTAGTCATGGATGAATTTGTGGTCATCTTCAAAAGTTGTATAGATTCTGGAATGGTTCCTGCAGATTAGAAGGTAGCAAATGTAACCTCACTATTTAAGAAAGGAGGGAGAAAGAAAAAGGGGAACTACAGATCTGTTAGCCTGACATCAGTAGTAGGAAAAATTCTAAAATCTTTTGGAAAGGATGTGATAACTGGACACTTAGAAAATAATGATAGGATAGGGCAGAATCAACATGGATTTCTGAAAGGGAAATCATGTTTGAAAAATCTGTTGGAGTTTTTTGAGGATGTAATTAGCAGAATTGATTCAGGAAAACCAGTGGATGTAGTGCATTTGGATTTTCAGAAGGCTTTTGATAAGGTGCCACACAGGAGGTTAGTAAACAAAATTAGAGCACATGGGATTGGGGATAATATACTGCAATGGATTGAGAATTGGTTAACAGACAGAAAGCAGGGAGTAGGAATAAATAGGTTATTGTCAGGCTGGCGGGCTGTGACTAGTGGGGTACCACAAGGATCAGTGCTTGGGCCTCAGCTATTCACAATCTATATCAATGATTTAGATGTTGGGCCCAAATGTAATATTTCCAAGTTTGCTGATGACACAAAACTAGGTGGGAATGTGAGTTGTGGGGAGGATGTAAATAGGCTTCAAAGGGATTTAGAAAGGTTGGGTGGGCAAGAACAAGGCAGATGGAATATAATGTGGAAAATGTGAAGTGATCCACTTTGGTAGGAAAAACAGAAATGCCGATTTTTAAAATTCATTCATGGGATGTGGCTAGGACAGCATTTATTGTCCATCCCTAATTGATCTTGAGAAGGTGGTGGTGAGCCTCCTTCTTGAACAACTGCAGTCCATGTGAGGTAGGTACACCCACAGTGCTGTTAGGAAGGGAGTTCCAGGATTTTGACCCAGTGATAGTGAAGGAACGGCGATATAGTTCCGAGTCAGGATGGTGTGTAGCTTGGAGGGGAACTTGCAGGTGGTGGTGTTCCCATGCAACTGCTGCCCTTGTCCTTCTAGGTGGTAGAGGTCACAGGTTTGGAAGGTGCTGTCTAAGGAGTCTTGGTGCGTTGCTGCAGTGCATCTTGTAGATGGTACACATTGCTGCCACTGTGCATCGTTGGTGGTGGAGGGAGTGAATGTTTGCAGATGGGGTGCCAATCAAGTGGGCTGCTTTGTTCTGGATAGTGTCGAGCTTCTTGAGTGTTGTTGGAGCTACACCCATCCAGTCAAGTGGTGAGTATTCCATCACACTCCTGACTTGTGCTTTGTAGATGGTGGCCAGGATTTGGGGAGTCAGGAAGTGAGTTACTCGCCACAAGATTCCTAGCCTCTGACCTGCTCTTGTAGCCACGGTATTTATATGGTTGCTCCATTTCAGTTTCTGGTCAATGGTAAACCCCAAGATGTTGATAGTGGGGGATTCAGCGATCGTAATGCCATTGACTGTCAAGAGCAGATGGTTTGATTCTCTCTTGTTGGAAATGGTCATTGCCTGGCACTTATGTGGTGCGAATGTTAACTTTCCACTTATCAGCCCAAGCCTGGATATTGTCCAGGTCATGCTGCATTTCTACATGGGCTGCTTCAGTATCTGAGGAGTTGCAAATGGTGCTGAACGTTGTGAAATCATCAGCGAACATCCTCACTTCTGACCTTATGATTGAAGGAAGCTCATTGATGAAGCAGCTGAAGATGGTTGGGCCTAGGACACTACCCTGAGGAACTCCTGCAGTGATGTCCTGGAGCTGAGATGATTGACCTACAACAACCACAACGATCTTCCTTTGTGCTAGGTATGACTCCAACCAGCAGAGAGTTTTCCCCAGGAGTCCCATTGACTTCAGTTTTGATAGGACTCCTAGATGCCATACTCAGTTAAATGCTGCCTTGATGTCAAGGGCAGTCACTCTCACCTCACGCATTTCTTAAATGGTGAGAAATTGTAAAGTGTTGATATCTGAAGGGGCCTGAGTGTCCTTGTTCATGAGTCTCTAAAAGCTAACAAGGTGCAGCAAGCAATTGGGATGGCAAATGGTATGTTTGTCTTTATTGCAAGAAGATTTGAGTACAGGAGTAAAGAAGTCTTGGTGCGACCACACCTGGAGTTTTGTGTACAGTTTTTGTCTCCTTACCTAAGGAAGAATATATTTGCCATAGAGGGAGTGCAATAATGGTACACCAGAACTAATTCCTGGGACGGTGGGAGTGTGTCCTATGAGGAGAGATTGAGGAGGTTGGGCCTGTATTCTCCAGAGTTTAGAAGAATGAGAGGTGATCTGATTGAAACATACAACATTCTTTCAAGTCTCAACAGGGTAGATGCAGGAAGTATGTTTCCCCTGGCTAGTGATTCTAGAACCAGAGGACACAGTCTCAGATTAAGAGGTAAACCATTTAAGACTGAGATGAGGAGGAATTTCTTCACTCAGAGGGTGGTGAATCTTAGGAATTCTCTGTCCCAGAGGGCTGTGGAGGCTCAGCCATTGATTATATTTAAGACAGAGATCGATAGATTGCTAGATATTAAAGGCATCAGGAGATATGGGGATAGTGCAGGAAAATGGCATTGAGATAGAAGATCAGCCATGAATAGCGAGCAGTCTCGAGGGGCTGAATGGCCTACTCCTGCTCCTATTTCCTGTGTTCTCTGATAGATTGCAGAGAGTGTGGATTGTTTAATGGGGCTAAAAGGATCCCAATTTGCAGCTTCTCCAAATGGTGGAGTGCTCTCATGGGATGTAAGCATGTGCAAGTGCTGCCAACTTAATGCCCAGATCTTTTTGAGAGACTCTCACAAGACTGAAAACGTTATTACCCTGGTGTAGTTCCATAAGCAGCAGATGCAGCAGTCCAGATTGTAAATAATCTGGCATCTGGAAAACCAATAGCAAGGAAGATCTAAATATTTGTGAGTCTTGTGATCCGCTGTCAAATTACCCACCTCCTCTTCTGGTCTAATAAACACACTGAGACAGATTAGTGCAACATCATGCATACAGCATTACACAAAAGGTTGTTCATGGTGGGTGCACATTGATGCACAGAACTGGCTCAGTGGCAGTTCCTTAGCCCACTGTGAGGATGTGATAGTACAACATATGTAGAATTTGTTTTGTTTTTTTTAATTCTTGGGATATGGGCATTTTTAGCAAGGCCAGCATCTATTTCCCATCCCTAATTGCCCTTCTAAAGGTTGTGGTGAACCTTCTTGAGCCTCTGCAGTCCATGCAGTGAAGGTACTCCCACAACGCCGTCAGGGAGGGAGTTCTAGGATTTTAACCCAGCAACAATGAGAATATCTTCCATATCACTTGTTCTTAACTGCAATGTGATGTCTAGTCAGCATGGCATGTCTGTGCTATTAATTCCCAGGACTGTTTTGAATTTTTAAAGAGAAATAGTCAGGAAGAGATTCCAGCTTCAGACCGTTTGGCACATCCATGAGTGCTGCATTTAAAATAATCTTAAAATAAGCAACATCTTGCCTTTATATACATCTTTAACCTAGCAAAATGTCCAAGGTGCTTCACAGAGTGCTATCAATCAAAATTTGACAATGAGCCACCTAGGGAAATATTAGTCCAGATGACTGAAAGCTTGGTCAAAAAAGTAGGTTTTAAAGAACATCCTAAAGGAGGAAGGATAGGTAGAGAGGTGGAGAGGTTTAGGGAAGGAATTGCAGAGCTTCTGGCCAAGGCAGATGAAAGCAAGTCCTCCCCCAATGGTGGAGTGATTAAAATTGTGGATGCACAAGATGCCAGAATCGGAGCAACACAGATATCTCGAAGGCTTGTAGGCCTGGAGGAGGATAAAGAGATAAGGAGGAGTGAGAGCAAGGACAGATTTGAAAACAAGAATGAGAATTTAAAATTGAGGTGTTGTCAGACCGGGAAGGGTGATAGGTGAATGAGCCTTGGTGCCAAGAAAGGACAGCTAAATTTTGGATGTTTTGGAAGATAACAAAGGGCTTTTGGAGTGTTTCGCCTGACCTTGAAAACAAACTACACCATTACCATGGGTTTGAGGTAGTTCACAAATGAATCTTAGAAACTGTGGGATACACATATCACCTGACCACAGACTCTAGGGGTCATTTTCAATGTCACTGGCTGGGTGGCAACCTGGCAGAAAAGTTTGCCCATCCATGTAGAACCTGCCCAATTTCCATCAATTAAATTCAATGGAGATGAAAATTGAGCGGGCAACACAATAAGCAATCTGTTCTTCCAGGTTACCCAGACAGAAAGTCAGAAATGACTGTGTTGTGGGATTTTATGTGCTTGGAGTCATTTCAATGACTTTCCACACCTACAACTATCTGAGATTTCAATTATGGTCTCTTGTGTATCCCTGATTTTCTTTGCTTCACAATGGGGGCAATGCATTCAGCTACCTAGGCCCTAAGCTCGGAACTCGCCCCCCCCCCCCCCACTTCAGTCTTTCCACTTTTCTACCTCTCTCTCCTCATTAAAGACGCTACTTAAAACCTACCTCATAGACCAAGCTTTTGGTCACCCATCCTAGTATCTCCTTAAATAGCTCAGTGTCAAATTTTGTCCTGCAACGCTCCTGTTAAGCTCCTTAGGAAGTTTTACTAAATTAAATATTGGGAAGACTGAAGCCACGGTTTTCAGTCCCTGCTCCAAAATCCATTCCCTAGCTACCAACTCCATACCTCTCCCTCACAGTCTGAAATTAAGCCAGTCTGTTCACAACTTTGGTGTCATATTTGACTCTGAGATGAGCTTCCAACTTCATATGCATGCCATCACTAAGATGCCTATTTCCACTTCTGTAACATCGCCCGACTTTGCCCTGGTCTCACTCATCTGCTGCTGAAACATTCATTCATGCTTTTATTACCTCTAGACTTGACTATTCCAATGCACTCCTTGCTGGTCTCCCACATTCTACCCTCTGTAAACTTGAGGTCATCCAAAACTCTTTTGCCACTGTCTTAACTCACACCAAGTCCCGTTCCCCTGTGCTCGCTGACCTACATTGGCTCCTGGTCAAGCAACATCTTGATTTTAAAATTCTCATCCTTGTTTTCAAATCTCTCTACGATCTCACCCTCTCCCTATCTCGGTAATCTCCTCCAGCCCCACAACCCCCCAAGATATCTGTGCTCCTCTAATCCTGGCCTCTTGTGCATCCCTGATTTTAATTGCTCCACCATTGGTGGCCATGTCTTCAGTTGCCTATGCTCCAAGCTCTGGAATACCCTTCCTACACCTCTCCGCCTCTCCACCTTGCTTTCCATCTTTAAGACACTCCTTAAAACAGACCTCTTTGACCAAGTTTTTGGTCATAGGACCTAATATCTCCTTTTCTGGCTCTGTGTCATACTTTGTTTTATAATGCTCTTGTAAAGCGCCTTGGGATGTTTCATTACATTAAAGTGCTATATAAATATAAGTTGTTGTGTTGTTGTTAAAGGTGCTGTATAAATGCAAGCTGTTGTGGGTTGAGGACTCAGTGCCACAATGTTGTAGCACTTTTCAACACAATGGATTACGTTAATCAACTTTACTCATGAATACCAAATACTTAGTGTAGCAGAGGAGCTGCAGCTAACTTATCTTTCAGCTGTGCTCTCTATAATTACAGTCAAGTGCCTATATGAAAGTAAGTGTCGATTCTCAAATCTTCTGAGTCAGGGTGGAAACTTAAGCACTGCAGGCCCTCAATTTTCCAACTAGCGTTTCCTGTGAGGACTATCCCATTCCAAGAACTGTAGAATCGGCCCTTCATTTTCCTAATAGTACACATTTCCAAAACCTCACATAATATAATATCATGAAGAGTTTAGATGGAGTTAAAAAAAAGAAACTGTTTCCAATGTCTGAAGGTTCGATAACCAGAGAGCATAGATTTAGGATGATAGGCAAATGAATCAGAAGTGACACGAGGAAAAGCTTTTTTACGCAACGAGTGGTTGAGATTTGGAATACACTGCCTGCTAGGGTGGTGAATACATATTCAGTCGTAGTCTCCAAAAGGGATTTGGATATGTACTTGAAGGAGAAAAAATTGCAAGGATATGAGGAAAGAGTGGGAGAGTGAGACGAACTGGTTGTTCTTTGGAAGAGCTGATGCAGACTCAATGGGCCAAAAAGCCTCCTTCTGGTTTTACTATTCTTTGAAGCTATGTTTTCTTATAAGCTTTCAGCTCCTGTGTTGACAGACAAAATATGCCATTTTATTTGGTAGGTTATTCTGCACTTTTATAGTGAGTGAAACATTTCATTCTGTTCATGTTGCAATGTATTATGGTCTGTCACCACATTAAATGTATCCCTCAGAACACTTGGTCTGAATATTTTTTGCTGCCCACTCCAACTCAAGGTTCCTTGATAAATGACTACTTGATAAGTGTCTGCTTGGAGTGACAGAAAGGCTCAGAATGGTTTCGTTAAAGAACCTGTTTTTATTTCATCAGTTCCAAAAAATACCTCAACCAGCATCACTTGTAGACACCATTGTAATGTTTGCATGTTCTTTGTGCTCACTCCATGTGATTTATCAGCTGCTTAGGTTGCAGCCTTTGGCTAGCCTTTGTAACCATTGTATTTCTTATGTAAAATCTTTAATATGTGTCTGTGTCTCCTGAACTTGTTAAACTCTGTGCTCCCAGATGACACAAAAATTAAAGGTTGTTGCATCAGCCTAAGCTCTATAATTAAGTGAGGTACGGCTGGTCTAGTTTTAAAATTCAGAGGAAAGAAAAGGTTTCCTAAGGGGCTATGTGTTTGAATTTAAACATCCTTACAGTCACTGGCAAATTATAACATTTCAAATGAAAATAAAAATACTTTGAAAAACAAGATAAATGAGGATTCTGTGATAGATATTGGGCAAAATTTCCATCTGTTTGAAAATGAACACTTCTGTGTTCAATCTATTTAGGATTTTGGGTGTGGCCAGTTGCATTTTGAATGGGATCAGTAGGGTTTTGGGTTTGGATGAGAGCATTAGGGTTTTGGGTGGGATCAGTAAGGTTTTGGATGGAATCAGTAGGGTTTTGGGTGAGAGCAGTAGGGCTTTGGGTGGGATCAGTAGGGTTTTGGGTTTGGATGAGAGCATTAGGGCTTTGGGTGGGATCAGTAGGATTTTGGGTGAGAGCAATAGGGTTTTGGGTGAGAGCAGTCGGATGTGGGGTGAGATCAGTAAAGTTTTGGGTGGGGACAGTCAGGTTTGGGGTACAATCAGTAGAGATTTGGATGGGGTTAGTAGGGTTTCGAGTTGGAGTAAGAGGGTTTTGGGTGGAAGCAATAGGATTTTGGGTGGGAACGGAAGTGTTTTGGGTGTTGAATATCAAGTACCAACAGCATTATTTTGATGGAACCAGTATCAGGTCAACTCAGAATGAGTTTACATCCAATTTCCAAACTGGTCAAAGAGCCAATAAAAAACTGAGTAAAATCCTTAAAATTTCATTAAAATTTCAGACTGATTAAATACCTCTTAATATGATTCATACCTTAAAATATATTGGGCCTGAAAACTCATAAATCAGATGATTTATTCCCAACATAAGTTGGCTGGATGTGTAGAGATGATTGGTTAGAATTTATTTATAATGGGTTAACACCTCTGCTAAATTAGCAGACAAAGAAATGCCATAAAAATGGGTTAAGCATTTACCTGCTGGTAGTGATTTTTAGGCTATAGTCACGTAAGTAAATAATGTGATGCAATCGATAGGAATGACAAAAAGAAATGTATAGGAGTGAAGCAAAGTGGTTCTGTCTCGGCTGAGAGAGGTGGGGGTTAGGAGATGGTAGATAAATGTCCGCAGTAAACTACCACTCTCTTCATCTCACCAAACCACCATGCAAATATACTTGATGGTATAACAGGTTGTTACTACACTAAGGATGGAGTCCTGCTGTCATGGAGGATGAAATCCTACATCAGTGATTGAATTTGAACTCCCCTTTTTGTCACTGGTTACAGGCAGAAAAATAAATTATTTCTTTTCTGAGTGTGATACTCTTTTTTTCACTTCTTCCAAATTACCAAAGCAATTTCCATTACATTGATTTCTTCCTGTTCTTTCCCCCCTTGTGTATTAGGATTTGTTAAGGTCTGTGGCATGCTGGCGTACCTTGATGATGCTACAACATACTGTGCCATGGAGTGATTGGACAACAAGGCATTTTAAACTCAGGCTAATTGAGGAAAAGGGCAAAAGGTTAAGGCCAAGCACTTTTTTCCTGCAAGGAAGGAGGGAAAATCTGAAGTTCAGTCACATCTGGGCTGTGCAATCAGGGGTGGGGAGAGGAGAATTTTTGCTGGTTCAAAACTATTTAATGACTGTGACATGGCAATAGATTATCTGTTCCCATTCTTTGTCAGAAGAATGGTTTGAGATTCAGAACACCTGCAGAGTCATTACAAATTAAATCTTTTAAAAAACAATGTGCTTATGAAACCAATAGAGAACTTTATGCACCTATATTACCAAGATATAGCTTTCTTCATTTTCAGTCAACAGAATGTATGGCTTTAACAAGTTAATGGTATACTTGTAGTCATCACCATGGGAGCACTAATGAGTAAATGTCTTTGTTCTGTGGTATTATAGGACAATAGTCAATAGAATTATTGCACTCCGCCATCATTTACTTAAGACAGCATTTGCAGTAATTATATAGCTGAAGCACCAATGAAATTGTTTTCATGTCACACAACTACATTTTACTGTCTCAGTTAAATGTTTAGCCCAAATGCCATAAAATCATAAATTCTTCACTTCATAACAAATCTCTGCATTCTTTTAACTCAAGCACCAATAAACAGGCAGGTAATGTACTGCATTTACAATGCTATCTTGTTCGTGCTGTATAACCAAATGTTTAGCCCAATAGTTGGGAGGCTGGATGTTGTGCTTGGTGTGGTCCACTCCACATAAAAAGAAGAAAGACTTGCATTTACATAGAACCTTTCACACCTTTGAATATTCCAAAGCACTTTGCAGCCTTTTGATAGTTTAGAAGTGTGGTGATTGTTGTAATGCAGGAAACATGGCAGCCAATTTGTGCACAGCAAGATCCCAGAAACTGCAATGAGAAGCAGACCTTGCTTTGTGCATGTTTTATTGCTAAAGGAGTCATGTGCTGTCCAGAGAGCTATGGCACCTTCTTCTGCTCTTGAGTATCAACTCCACTTCTAAAGGAAGAAAAAACAAGTCTTGCATTTATATAGCACTTTTCATGACCTCAGAACATCCTAAAACACTTTACAGATGTTGAAGTGCTTTTGAAATGTAGTCACTGTTATAATGTAGACAACGAGGCATCCAATTTGAGCACCGCAAGCTCGCACAAATAGCAACGTGGAAATAACTAGATCATCTGTTTTTAGTGATGGGTAAATATTATCCAGGATATTGGGATAATTCCCATGTTCTTATTCAAAATCAAGTCGTGGGAGCTTTAATGACCACTTGAGAGAGCAGATAAGACTTTGCTTTAAATGCTTCAGCTAAAATACAGTATCACCCACAGGGTAGCATCCCCTCAGTAATATACAGGCATATCAGCCTTGAATTTTGTGTTTATGTCTCTAGTATGGGACATGAACCAACAACCTTCTAGCTCAAAGCAAGAGTACTACCAACAAATCCACATCTGAGACTGACAGGCAGGCTAACTGATACCATGTACATGGACAACACTGGTGATCCTGCAATGGCATAATGGTTAACACAGTATGCAGTGTTGGTACTGAGCCATACAGATTACAAAGCATGCTGATTCAATTCCCGGTCTGTAGTGAGCTTTACCTGTTACCCATTAGGTCATCAGCTGATCCCAGGTTGCATTTTAAAAGCAAAATAAGTAAATATCACTCCTACTGAGAGACAATCAGTGTGATTGAGACATACATGGACCATACTTTACAAGGTGCGAGTGAATTGTCATGTGCTGTGACCCTTTTCTTTTAACCCAGTCAACCTTCATTGACATACCTCACTTTATTGCCTGTCAAATCTCAATGCATGACAAACAGTTATTGTGCCCTAAACCAATCAAATGTTTTAACAATGGAATGACAATGATTGAAGAACAGCCAGCTACCTTTCAATACTGCAGATACATGACGGCACAGCCCAGAGTTTCATGGCATTTGCAGCTTGTTGTATATTAATATACATCATGTGTAGTTCAAGGCATTATTGCCCTTTATGTTTCATTGTTGATGCTTGTTTATGCACGGTATATTCCACTTTATTTGCCAATCCACAGAAGTGACGACACTTTAAAAGTATTTCATTGGTAGGGAAATTCTTTGGGGGGTCCTGTGGACAGAAGTTACTGAGCTGCTTCACCAGCTGTGCACAATGTACCTGCAATATTTTGCCAGGTCACCCACCAGGTGTAAAGATCCAATGATGGTGCTTGGACCATACAGCCCTCAGTGTTTAGGTGACCAGGACAACATCACCATCAAGCTCAATCCTATCCTCACCTAATATCTGTGCATGTCACTTTCCAGCAGGGATTATGGGCTGGCAATCGTGAGCTTGAACTCCAAATTCTGTCCTTCACAACCCAGGATGCTGAGGTTAATTTTAGCATCCCTCCTTTTCGCAGTGACTGCATCTGATGAATGGATTTTGTATCATCCATTCTCTGTGTTTTCATGTTCTCAGCTATGGAATTTTATTACAGTATCCTTACTTAATAACTCCTGTCGGTGTCTTATATCCGTTTATGCTGTTTTTTTCTACATATCAAACCTGACAATGAAGCAATCAGAATTATGAAAGCAGAGAACCAGAAGATAAGGAAACTGCCAAGTAAAGTCTATTAGTTGTGAGCTTTGTTCACTTTTGCCTCTGAGTCAGAAAGTTGCAGATTCCAGCCACACACTTGGTGACCTGTACACATAATCAAGGCAGATTCTTCAATGCTGCACTGAGGGAGAGCTGCATTGCCAGAGGCACTTTTTTTCATCTGAGGCATTGAGCCAAGACTCTGCCTCTTCAGGTTGGTTTAAAAGATCCCATGGCATTACTGGGTACTGCCTGTGTGGAGTTTGCAAATTCTCCCTGTGTCTGCGTGGGTTTCCTCCGGGTGCTCCGGTTTCCTCCCACATGCCAAAGACTTGCTGGTTGATAGGTTAATTGGCCCATTATAAATTGCCCCTAGTATAGGTAGGTGGTAGGGAAATATATAGGGACAGGTGGGGATGTAGTAGGAATATGGAGTTAGTGTAGGATTAGTATAAATGGGTGGTTGATGGTCGGCACAGACTCAGTGAGCCAAAGGGCCTGTTTCAGTGCTGTATCTCTAAAAAAAAATTACTTAAAGAATTTCCCTGATAGAAGAGGAAACTCCACCAACACCAGAAATGCATTGATGGTCTGTACAGCTTGGTTGAGCATCAAGCCTGCTTCAGCTAGAATAAAATGGGTGCACCAGCATCTGTTTTTATTTGATATTGTTGGAGTCCTGCCTCTGGAGGTCGGATATAAACCCAACTTGCAAGACAACATTTTGTGTCTTGAGATAAGTGTGCAGTCTTATTTATATTTCAATGCCATTCTTCCATGCCTCTATGTGCCTTCATTCATTTTTAATCTTAGACACAGAAAGAACTAACTTGCATTTATATAGCCTCTTTCACAACCTCGGGATGTCCCTAAGTGCTTTACAGCCAATTGGGTACTAATGAAGTGTAGTCACTGTTGTTATATAAGAAATACGATAGCCAATTTTGTGTTCAGCAAGATTCCGCAAACAGCAATGTGATTAATGGCCAGATCACCTGTTTTATTTATTGATATTGCTTGTGGGATTGGCCAGAACATCAGGGAAAACTTCCCAGCTCTGTTTCAAGAGTGCCATGGGATCTTTTACATCCACATAAGGTGGCAGATGGAGCTTTGGTTTAACATCTCATCTGAAAGATGACATGTTCAACAGTGCAATGCTCCCTCAGTACTGCATTATATTGTCAGTGTAAATGTGCTCGAGTGGTTGGAGTGGAACTTGAACCCATGACTGTGTAAGTCAGAGGCAAGCATTATTCTTCTAGACCTGGTTTAAATCAGCATGGTCTCAGATTTTCAATTTGAGTTGGATAGCCTAGTTTGGGATTATGCCAACCTGATTAATAAAATCATAAAGAAGCAGTTTTACTGACCTGATATTGGGCAAGCAGATGATATGGGCCTTGAAATGAAACTTTGCAATATTAACTCTCGAAGAATTACCACATTTTATAGGGAGTTCTTTTGTCTGCAGATTTTATAGGTTAACACCAGAGTTGAGATAGCAGTCAAAAGAATTTAATACAAATATATTGAGCAATCAGATTTTAACATCACAGTTTCATTGTAAATGGGTTGGAAAAGTTTAAAACTTCAGATTAGAGAAAAAGCTGTAAAGTGGAGAAAAACGGCTCTGAAATGAAGTCCCGTAGAACTGAATGTTGACAGTTTTGCAATATAATCCAAGCCAGAAAAAAAGGAGGATATCAGAGCTTTGAGTTGGGATGTGATTCCATACATTACAAATACATTGCAGTGTAGTATGGGGTCTTTCAGAGCCAGCTTAATCCATCCCAGGGTAACAGGAGGGGGTCCTAAACCTAACAATGAAGGAGAGAAGATTCTCATTTCCATTTAAAGTTTCCTCTGCATGCCATCAGTTGTTTGAAGAAATAACCAATTCTGATGCATGAAAGCTCTTTCAAGAAATACTCCCACTGATGTCTGATAAAAGTAGCTTTGGAAGAAAGGGGTGGGACAGCCACCTGCCATTCCCCTCTTCTCCCCCTCCTCACCTTGTGCAATTATTCTTTGTATAATTGAGGGTGTGGTAGAAGATATGATCCCCCGATAGATTTGCCTTTATGGAGATTATGCAGGTATAGAGATGTGTGACTACCTGAATGGGCAGAAAGCATTAATTAACATATCACTGTTTACCAGCTGCTGTATGCCTGAAAAAAACCCTTTGATAGCTTACTCATCAAGGTTAATGGGCCCACTGCATCCCATATTGAGTAAGAAATGAAATTTCTGGCTGTGAACTTCCTACATTGTGTAAACTGTCTCATTATTATCTGGAATGTAGAAACGAAGTCCAGATAAGGACCTTACGCTTGCATTGCAGAAAGACTTGTCTGAACTCTGGGTCTGCTGGAAAACACAGCAAAACATTTTTTGTCAAAGCTTAAAAGATTTACTTAGCACCATCCCTCCAGAGAATGCTCCATTACTATAGACAGACAACAGTAAATCTATCGACAAGAGACTTACATTTATTCAGCAATATATTACATTGCCCAGAAAACAGCAAAGTGCTTCAGACATAATTAATTACTTTGAAATGTAATGATTGTTGTGAAAGAAACAAACATGATCACCATTTTGCACATAGGAAGATTCCACATTCGTTCTTGTGTATCAATGAGATGAGTGACCACTTAATCTGTTTCTGCAATAGTGATTGAGGGAGTAGGACACAAAGAGAACCCTTCAGTTTCCTTCAAACACATGGAGTCGTTAATGTTCAACTGAACTAGCAGATTGAAAAAGACGGTGCCTTCGACCAGCAAAGTATTCCTGTAGTACGGTGCTAAACTATCAGCCTAGATTATAGAGGCGAACTGGTGAACTGGTGAATGTGAATTTCTAGCGTGCAGAATTCTTGCTGGGATTGTGTATCAGGCAATTGTGGGTGAGCTGCGTGTGATTTTATGGCTATATTGTGTGCAAACCTCTACCCTCAGAGGATGCATTTGTAAAATCAGTCTTTAGGTGCTCAAACTTATATTCTTTTAGCTCACAAGAACACAAGAAATAGGAGCAGAAGTAGACCATATGGCCCATTGAGCCTGCTCCGCCATTCAATACGATCATAGCTGATCTTGGGCTTCAATTCCACTTTCCTGCCCATTCCCCATATCCCTTGATTCCCTGCGAGACCAAAAATCTATCTATCCCAGTCTGAAATGTACCCCATTGAGGGTCAATTAAGGGCCTCTTCCTGCCGCCGCTGGGATCTTACCAGCATCAGTGGGTTTGTGGGGGGGGGGGGGGGGGGGTTGCCTCCGCAGCGCGGGGAGGACGCCTTGTAAAACAAGACGCTTTCCCTGCCAGCTTGGGTGCGGTCCCTCCCTTGTGGGCAATTTGTGACCCACGGAGGGCCACCACCCAAAACCAATTCACCACTGGGAACCCCTCCTCCGGGACAGACAGACCACTCACCCACCCCACCTCGCAGGGGTCTCTGGACTGGCCCCAGCGGTCTCTCCTCACCTATCTCTGGTCCAGGGTTTCATTGCTGGGCCTGTGTCCGAGGCCCCTCCAGTACCAGCAGTGGCCACTGCTCCCTGTGATTGGCCGGCACCTCTTGGTCTTTAAAGTCTTTAAAGAGATGGGGAGCCCACCTCCTAAAACTTTGACAAAAAAAGACCGGAGGATTGCACTGTAGGGGGTTGGGGGGTGTGGGCAATGGCAGAGGCAGGGCTCCCCCCGCCTTTTTGGTCTATGCCAGGAGCCCCGCCTCCAGAACAAAATCCAGCCCTTTGTGTGTAGAAGTGTTCCCTAATTTCACGCCTGAAAGGTGTTGCTCTAATTTTTGGACTATGACCCCCCCCCCCACCCCCACCTAGTTCTAGACCAACCAGGGAAATAGTTACCCTCTATCTACCCTAGCACATCCCCTTAAAATCTTGAAAACTGCAATTAAATCACCCCTTACCCTTCCAAATTCCAGGGAATGCCACCATAGTTTCTGTAATCTCTCCTTGTAATTTAACCCTTGGAGTTCAGGTATTATGCTGGTAAATCTCCAAGGCCAGCATATCCTTCCTAAGATGTGGTGCCCAGAACTGCTCACAGTGCTCCAGGTTTGGTCTAACCAGGGCTTTGCATAGCTGAAGCAGAATTTCTACCCCTCGTATTCTAATCTTCTAAGCGTACAGGCCAGCATTCCATTAGCCTTTTTGATTATTTTCTGTAACTATTCATGACATTTTAATGAGCTATGTATCTGGACCCTCAGTCCCTAGTTTCTTTGGACTTCAACTGTTTTCAGCTTTACATCATTTAGAAAGTACCCTATTCTATCCTTTTTTAGGTTCAAAGTGGACCTCATATTTGCGTTTATTGAAATCCATTTGCAACTGTTTTGTCCATTTGCTCAGTCTATAAAATATCCATTTGCAGTTTCATGCTTCCATCTACACTGCTTACAATCCCAGCCATCTTCATATGATTCGTCAAACTTGGATATGTGGTTTTCTATGCCATTTGTAGCATCCCCTGTGTGGCATTGGCATTTTGGAGGATACATTTCTGAGGCTGTAGACCAGGCCTGTTTTTGGGAGAGAGTAGAGGGAGTTATCTTTGAGGTCAATAATGATTTTTTAAATTCATTCTTGGGATGTGGGCATCGCTGGTAAGGCCAGAATTTATTGCCCATCCCTGATGACCCTGGAGAAGGTGCTGGTGAGCTACCTTCTTAACCGCTGCAGTCTATGTGGTATAGGTACACCAACCATGCTATTAAGGAGGGTGTTCCAGGATTTTGATCCAGCAACAGTGAAGGAACGGCGATATAATTCCAAGTCAGGATGCTGTGTGCTTGGAGGGGAACTTGCAGGGTTTAGAGCAGCATGCATCTACTGCTTTTGTCCTTCTAGGTGGTGGAGGTCGCGCGTTTGGAAGGTGCTGTCGAAGTAGCCTTGATGAATTGCTGCAGCGCATCTTGTAGATGGTACACACTGCTGCCACTGTGGGCTGGTGGTCAAGGGAGCAAATGTTGAAGGTGGTGGATGGAGTGCCGATGAAGCAGCTGCTTTGCCTTGGATGGTGTCGGGCTTCATGAGTGTTGTTGAAGCTGCACCCATCCAGGCAAGTGGAGAGTATTCCATCATGCTCCTGATTTGTGCTTTGTAGATGGTGGACAGGCTTCGGGGAGTCAGGAGGTGGGTTACTTGCCACTGATGGCTACTGGGTGCGAACACCCTTACATTGATGACGATAAAAATATTAGTGACCACACTTTTAAAAGTGCTTCAATGGCTTATGAACACATTAGGATCTCCTGAAAATATGAAAGTTTCGATATAAATGCAGGTTGTTTCTAATGTGACTCAAATTGAGGGGATGTGGTACCACAAGACTCATACAGCGTTAAAAGGGGCTTTTATTTCATGGAATGCTACAGAGAGCTAACATGCTCTGACTATTATAACTTTCAAACATGTAGTGGTGTATTTCTCATTTTATATAACATGTACATCAATTATTGAAACATGTTACAAATGTAATTTTAGTCAAAGAGGTCGTGGCAAGTACAGTCAAGGAGCTTAACTCAGGTTTCCACCTGTCCAATTTTGAATTGTGGGCTGTCTGAAAGTTTAAAAATTGTAATCTTGATACCAAGGGTCAAATTTACCATCCCCACATGCTCAAATGGAGCAAAGGTCAGAGTATTAGTTCTAGTACTGTCTCCAACCATGGACTGGACCAGAGCTAAGCTTGATCCTATCCGAATGTCCACATGCATGTACTGTCCAGCAGGAGTCTGAGAAGAGGCTAGTGTTCAGGATTAGAAACCTTCTTTTCCATTTACAAAGAAAACAGACCTTTCAGGGTAAGCTCATCATATCCAAATTCCAGTGTGGACTAGTGCACCCAGTGTGAAGCTATGCACCCAGTGTAGAGCTGTGTTCACAAAGCTGTGTTCCCAGTGTGAAACTATGCACCCAATATGAAACTATGCACCCAGTGTGGAGCTGCATTCACAAAGCTGTGCACCCAGTGTGGAGCTGTGCACAAAGAATGGAGCTGCGTTCACAAAGCTGTGCACCCAGTGTGGAGCTGTGCACCCAGTGTGGAGCTGTTCTCCATTTCAGTATGGTTCTCTTCGAGCATAGCTCTCCCCCAACATGGGTCCCTTTGTGCACACTTCTACAATGGAAGTTTGAATTTACCTTCGAGAGTTTTTTTAAAACAAAAATGTATGGCTACATTGCTGCCTGATGAATTGCCTGAAGTTATACGATTGTTTTCAAAGAACTTTGATTAGCCTCGGCACCCACAGTCCTGCCCCCTTTTTGGCCATACGAATGGTGGCAACCCTAAGTTGACTCACTGGGATATATTTTGACATTGTGCGATAGTGTAAAGCAGCTGATAGCTGAACAGCCTGTCTTACTTTTCTCACGGTTTTTATTTCCTTGGAATGATCTGTTTTACATTATCGCACAAAGTCAAGTTTCACCCCATTGAGTGTAACTTGAGCCTCAGAAATTAGGTTTAAGCAAAAGATTTGTTGTGTTGCAACAGCCTGCAAATCCCTACACTTATTGTAACTTCCTGCTCATTGGTGCAATTTTGTACAAACAGTTCCAGAGACAGTGAAAATGCTGGTTTGAGAGTGAATCAGCTGTCCTTGATACAATAACACTTCAACCCTTCATAGTGCTGAGGCCTTGGAAAAATCTTTCCATTTGGTTCTTTGTATTTATATACCAGAGGAAAGCTAAGTCAGGTATAGCTTTTGTGAACATCAACGCAAGCTCGAGGAACAGCATCTCATCTACCGATTAGGCACACTACAGCCTGCCGGACTGAACATTGAGTTCAATAATTTCAGAGCATGACAGCCCCCCATTTTACTTTCATTTTTAGTTATTTTTTCTTCCTTTTTTTTACATTCTTTTTTACATTTTTTACAATCTTTTTTTTGCATTTATTTCATTTCATCTTAGTTTGTTCAGTTTGCTTACCCACTGTTTCTTTTCAGGTTTGTACTTGCTGCTGTTCAATATTCAGTGTATTAACACCTAATCTGTACTAATGCTTTGTCTTTCAACACATCATTAACATATTGTTTGCCTTTGCTCCGTGACCTTTTGGTCAGCTATGTGGCCTGGTCCAATCTAGACCTCCTTTGTTATCTCTTGCCCCACCCCCACCTCACTTGCTTATAACCTGTGACTTTTCTAATATTTGTCAGTTCCGATGAAGGGTCACTGACCCGAAACGTTAACTCTTTCCACAGATGCTGCCAGACCTGCTGAGTGGTTCCAGCATTTCTTGTTTTTATTATAGTTTTTGTGTGATAGTGTCCCAATGGATTAGCCATCACGTATATGATGCAGCAGTACCTGATTGATTGGATAGCATGTAAATCATGCAAAGATACAAAATTGATGCTCAGGAAAGGACTAGCTGGTCCAACAAGTCTGCCCCACACTCATGATGGCCACAGTATCAGGACTAAACACTTACCCCCTTCCTTCTCCTGTGTCCCCTTCTATTTTCCACACCACTCACCACCACAAACCCGACCATCCCCTTCCCCAGCAACTTGGAAGTATAGTATCATAGCTATTACTGAAACATGGCTAAAAGAAGGACAAGAATGGCAGCTCAACATTCCTGGTTACAAGGGTTTCAGATGGGATAGAGAGGGGATAATAAAGGAGGGGGCGGGTTGCATTACAGATGTGAGGAGGGATGATATGCTAGCGGGATCATCAAATAAGGCCATATCAGTTGAACTAAAGAATAAAAAAGGGTCAATCATGCTGCTGGGAGTTTGTTTTAGATCCACAAACAGTCGAAGGGAGCTAGAAGAGCAAATATATAAATACGTTTCTGAGAAGGCCAGAAACAAGAGGGCAATAATAGTAGGGGATTTCACCTACCCTAATATTAACTGGGTTAAAATCTGTGTAAAAAGTATAAAAAGGCACAGAATTCTTAAAAGGCATTCAGTAGAACTTTTTTTAGCTAGTGCATAGCAAACCCAACAAGAGACGGGGCAGTTCTTGACTTAGTTTCAGGGAATGAAGCTGGGCAGATGGGAGGGGTATCAGGGGAGAGCATTTCAATCTTTGTGATCGTAATTCAGTTTGATTTAGTGTAGTTAGGGAAAGGATAAAGATAGTCCTAGAGTAAAAGTCTTAAATTGGGGAAAGGCCAATTTTACTAAGCTGAGATCTGATTTGGCAAAACTGGACTGGAAACAGTTACTTGAAGGTAAATCAGTGGGAGACATTTGAGAAGATGGGGTCTTTCTGTGTTCAAGAACTATCAGTGCACAATTCAAAAACTCCCACGTTGGCCAGCAGGTTAGCCACATGACCAATTGGTTTAACCACTTCCATATTTGTGGATTCTCTTGTCCTAGCAGACCCTGGAATGTCTCTTCTTACACACAATACTTGGTGATCAAAGTCCATTTTAGGTTAAGTGGATAAGGCAAGTAACCTCTCTTGTCTCCATTGGTATGCAAATGTCCTACATCCAAGTGTCCAAGTGTCTGGCAGCCGTTGTAACAGGCCTTTCTTTTTCCCAGCAACAATTTGAAATTTAATGTCCATATGGTGAAATTAATATGGCTCATTCTTGGCAGTTGGAGGCCCAGCATGACACTTCCACACCCAGTGGAATGAAATGTGATTTGTAAAAAAGTGCATTTCATTAAAAAGGGTCGAGATAAAATAGAAGATAGAGGAAAAAGACATGCGTCTCTCTCTCTCTCTCTCTCATTCATTCCCATTCGTTCATAAATCCTAAAACTTATTACAGCCTGTCTTTTCTTAGTGCCAGTGCCGCTTTGACTATCCTCTTTTTGGCATCCCAATAAACATCTGGATCTTTAGGGAGGTTTTTCTTCAGTTTGCTCATTTTCATGACTGCCTAGGGTCTTTGTTCCTGTTGAGGTCGGCAAAGGTGGGGAGGGATGGTTTAATTAGCCCTAAGTTGGAATTATCTTCCTCAGGAGAGTCAGTAGTGGATGGGTCTATCCTGAACTCTCTTTCAGTGCTTTGCTGAGTCATGCAAAGGCTTTTGACTTCAGAGTGGTTCAGCGTGGGTTTTTTTTCGGGCTGTGCAGGAGGATTCTTTGCTAATCCCCCCTTTGGCCTCTGAGACACTCCTGCCTGCAGGTATTTGTGCAGACTCTACTGCACTCCCCTGTGGCACATTTGGCTAGGTGAGGCATCACCCTCACGGTTTCTCTTTCCGCGAGGGGTCTTTCTTTGTCTCTGCAGGTTCCTGTAAATGCTGTTAGCAACTCTGGTGCGGTGCTTCCAGAGTCTGCATTTATGCAAGAGGATGTGGGGTCTAATTTTTCTAATTTTTCGGGGTTGGCTGACCGGACAGTAGGGGGTTCATCCGGGATTCCTCCCAGACTTCCTCTAACCTGCCCTCTTGGTCGCTTTTTCCCCTTCCCTTTCTAACCTTTTTCCGGCATTGTGCCTGCCTGTCCCCTTCTGTTCTCAGCAGGGGTCCCTTACAGTTCACCAGCCCTCTGCTGGAGGGTCCTCCTAACACCGGTACAGGACTTAGGGGTGCAGGTTTCACTGGAGGTTGGGGTTTCCCCTCAACCTGGCACAGTGGCAACTCCTGCAGTACTCCACCACATCTTTGTGGAGTTTTGGCCTGTCAGTGACAGAAAATTATTTAATTCACTCCCTGGGTCTTTTAACTTCCCAAAAAAGGTCTCGGACAGACAGACCTCAAGGTCATTTGCTTGTAGTGCCATTGCAGTCTCCTCTGGGGGAGCTGGTTTGATCATAGCCTGATTCATTACATATTCAGGGAAACTGCAGGGGACCGTCTCCTGCCACTGCCCTGTCTCTCTGACCTCCTGCGGTCTCTCTTTCATTAATTGGGGGGCTACCACCTTCACCCATGCGAGATCATTACCTAGGAGCAGGTCAACCCCGTCCACAGGCAAACTAGGGGCAATCCCTATGGTCACCAGTCCCGAAGCTAGGTCGCATTCCAGGTGCACCTGCTGTACAGGTACAGGCATACACTGCCCTCCAATACCATTAACCACAGTTCTGGTTTTCACTGCACTCTCTGGGGGAAAGGTCAGGCCTTTTCCCAGTAAAAGGGATATAGTGGCTCCTGTGTCCCTAAGAATTACTATGGGCTTGCTTGCCCCACTCAGGGGTATGGGATTACTTTCCCTTCAGACACAAAACTCAGCTATCCTTCAGGAATCCTATTAAATTTTCCTGCACTTGTAGTAGTAAGCCTCCTGGATCTCACTCTTGCTGCAGTTAAAGCTACAGCTTGTTCTGCTGTGCCTTCCATCAGGTTCATTTCTTCACTAAGCGGGTGTGCCTTGATTAATCCTACAGGTTTTCCCTTTAGTTTCTAGCCGTCAGCTTTTAGATGACCTGCTTTATTACAATGGAAGCACACAGGTTTCTGGTCTCACTCCTGTTCACAGCACCTTCCTTTTTGACTAGAAGAGGGCCCACTGTGTCTCCTGCTTTTATTTCTCTCCCAGGATTGGGCTTCTATCACTTTCCCACCCCTTGCCCTTTTTTGATTTGTGGGGGTGACTAGGAAAGGTTCTCCCCTGGGAAACTGACTTATAAATTAAAGCAAACTCATCAGCCATAATGTCCGCTTGCTGGTCTCTCTGAACCCACGGCTCCTGTACATGGGTCTTTATGGAGAGTGGGAGAGGGTGTTTAAATTCCTCTAACAGAATTACTTCTTTGAGATTCTCATAGTCAAGCTGTACTTTAAGAGCCCTCAGCCACTGGTCAAAAACCAGCTGCTTGCTTCTTTCAAACTCTAGATAAGTTTGATTAGCTTGCTTCTTGAGGGTTCTAGACTTTTGGCGACAGGCTTCAGGTACTAATTCACATACCCCGAGGATAGCTTTTTTGTCAGTTCATAATTTGATGAACTCTCATCTGGCAACATGGATAAACCTCATGGGCTTTTCTGGTTAGCTTGCTTTGTAATAAAAGAGGCCAGGTCTCAGCTGGCCATTTTAGCTGCCTTCCCAATTTTCTCAAAAGACACAAAAAACGCTTTCACATCTTCCTCATTGAATTTGGGAGTTAGTTGAGATAGTTTCAACAATTCTGTACCCAGCCCTGAATTTTGCTCCTCCATATTGGCTATGCTTTCACTGAGGTTACTCTGTCGCCCCCTAGTTAACTCAAGCCACTTCAGCTCTCTTTCTTTGCATTCTTTCCAGAAGGTTCTTTCTCTCTCTCCTGCCGCTCTTTGTCTTCATGTTTCTTCTGGAATGCTCTTTTTTTCTCTCTCTCCTGTAATTCAAGTTTCCTCTGCTCCAATTGTATCTTTGCTCGCAATACCCTGACGGGGTCTACTTCTAACCCTGCTTCTTCTTCTTCAGATTCAAGGGAAAAATGGTTGGCCACTAGTCTTAGGAGTTCAGACTTCCACGCCTTGCAACATACATTTTCTCAGCTCCTCCATAGACAATGCTTTTAACTTATCCCAAATTACTTCACCCTGGCTTGGGGAGCTATTAGCTTCAGTCGCAGACATGTTAGTATTCAATCACACACAACCACAAGAAAACCTGTATTGAAATCTTGCTCTTTTTTTGATTGGGAACGATTTGGCTTCCCACTTCCAATTTCTCTTGTTTGTCTGTGGGTAAAATCTCAGACAGTAGCCCCCAAATTTCTGTTACGACATGGTGAGAAAGGGGTCTAGGGTTCCCTCTCAGCCTTCACCTGGTCTATACTGTAATAGGGTTTTATTTTAAACACACTGTGTTTTTAACTCCCCCTTGGTGAATCCTTGTTCACTGCTTTCCAAATAGGTTTTATTAGGCTTAAAGAAGAAAGGTTGAAATTTATTAAACTTAAACTCTAATTCAGTTAACGCCTATGGATACACAACGTGCACACGCTAGCATACATCCGCGATAAACACACATGCAGATAGAGACAGAAAAAAGCAGAAGAAATAAAGAGGAAAAGTTCGAGGCAATATCTGAAGATGGTTTTGGTTACTGTTCTTCAAGCTCGCTATAGAGTCCTTGATTGTAGGCAGGTCTTGCTTTTTGTTGGGGCCCAGTATCCTTCTTAAACTCTGTTCAATGTCGGAGACCTTTTCTCTCTTGAGGTTCACGTCTTCAGTGGATTTGGAGAACTGTGAGAAAGAGATGGGTGCAGACAGGAGAGGCTGTGGCAAGCCAGCCAGGAGGGGTCTTTACAGTCCAGGAGCAAACAGTCTTTCTGAGTTCAAAAACTATCAGTGCACAATTCAAAAACTCCCAAATTGGCCAGCAGGTTAGTCATGTGACCAACTGGTTTAACCACTTCCATGTTTGTGGATTCTCTTGTCCTAGCAGAGCCTGGAATGTCTCTTCTTACACACAATACCTAGTGATCAAAGTCCATTTTAGGTTCAATGGATAAGGCAAGTAACCTCTCCTGTCTTCATTGGTAAGCAAATGTCCTCCACCCAAGTGCCTGACAGCCCTTGTAACAGGCCTTTTCTTCTTCCCAGCAACAATTTGAAATTTAATGTCCATATGGCAAAATTAATATGGCTCATTCTTGACAGATGGGGCCCAGCATGACAAAACACAATAAGGATAGCAGGGCAGGTGATATGTTGCAGCTGCAGTATGTGGGAGCTCATGGACACCAATGTGATCCATGGCAACCATGTCTGCAGTAACTGCCTACAGCACCAGGAGCTTCGGCTGAGAGTGGATGAGCTGGAGGCCAAGCTACAGACACTGCAATGCATCAAGGAGGGGGAAAGTTACTTGGACACTTTGGTCAAGAAGGCAGCCACACCCCTCAGGCTAGGGTCTTCTGATTTGGTCAGTGGTCAGGGACAGGGGAGTGTGATTGCGAGTGAGGCAGGTAAGGGGATTGAGAAGGCAGAAGTGGAGGAGCCTCAGCCCTTGCAATTGTCCAACGGATTTGAGGTTCTTTCAGCTTGTATGGATGAGAGTGAGGGCTGCAGGGTGGATAAGCAAACTGACCATGGCACCATGGTGCAGGAAGTCATTCAAATGGGGGGAGTAAATAGGAATGTAGTGGTAGTAGGAGACAGTATAGTCAGGGGGATAGACACAGTTCTTTGCAGCCAAGAGAAAGAGAGTCCAGAAGGCTGTGCTGCCTGCCCAAGGCCAGAGTTCAGGACATCTGCTCAGGGCTGGAGAGGAACTTGCAATGGGAGGGGGAGGATCCAGTTGTTGTGGTCCACGTGGGTTCCAATGACATAGCTCAGACTAGAAAAGAGGTTCTGCATAGAGAGTATGAATAGCTAGGGGCTAAATTAAAAAGCAGAACCTCAAAGGTAATCATCTCTGCATTTTTACCTGAACCATGAGAAAATTGGAGAAGTGTAAATAAGATTAAAGAGTTAAATGCGTGACTCAAAGATTGGTGTGGGAGTAAAGGGTTTCGATTCACGGGGCACTGGCACCAGTACTGGGAAAACTGTGGGCTGTACTGTTGGGTGGTCTTCACTAAACAGTTTTGGGACCAGTATTCTAGCAAATCATATAACTAGGGTGGTAGAGAGGGCTTTAAAGTAAATAGTGGGGGTGAGGGATCAAGTGAGGGAAGATGTGATAAACTAAAGAGAGAGGATAAGACAGAGCAAGGTAGCAAGAAAGAATTGATAATCCGAGTGTGACAAGTAGCGCAGTGGCCAGCACCACATCCTCACAGCTCCAGTGACCCGTGTCCCGTTCTGGGTATTACCTGTGTGGAGTTTGCAAGTGCTCCCTGTGACCGCGTGGGTTTCCTCCGGATGCTCCGGTTTCCTCCCACATGCCAAAGACTTGTGCGTTGATAGGTAAATTGTAAAAAATTGTTCCTAGAATAGGAAGGTGGTAGGAGAATTGAGGGATGTGAGAGGGAACAATGGGATCAATATAGGATTGGTATAAATGGGTGGTTGATGGTCGCACGGACACGGTGGGCCAAAGGGCTTGTTTCGGTGCTGTATCACTCTATGACTCTAAGGGACAGTGTTTACAAACTTAAGAGTGCACCAGAAGATGAGGTTAAAGGTTGTGAAAATAATAAGAAGACAGAATTAAAGGCACTCTATCTGAATGCACACACCATTCACAACAAGGTAGATGAAGTGACAGCACAAATGGAAGTAAACAGGTATGATCTAATTGCCTTTACAGGGACATGGCTATAGGAAGACCAAGGCTGGGAACTGAATGTCCAAGGGTATTCGACATTTAGGAAGGTTAGCCAAAAAGGAAAAGGAGGTGGGGTAGCACTGTTAATAAAGGATGAGATCAGTACATTAGTGACTGAGGATCTTAGTTCAGAAGATCAAGATGTAGAATCAATTTGGGTGGAGCTAAGAAACCACAAGGGGCAGCAAATATTGGTAGGAGTTGTTTAAAGGCCACCAAACAGTAGTAGTAATGTAGTACACAGTCTCTTTTTTTTCTTCTTTTGGGCCTCCTTATCTCGAGAGACAATGGATACGCGCCTGGAGGTGGTCAGTGGTTTGTGAAGCAGCGCCTGGAGTGGCTATAAAGGCCAATTCTGGAGTGACAGGCTCTTCCACAGGTGCTGCAGAGAAATTTGTTTGTTGGGGCTGTTACACAGTTGGCTCTCCCCTTGCGCCTCTGTCTTTTTTCCTGCCAACTACTAAGTCTCTTCGACTCGCCACAATTTAGCCCTGTCTTTATGGCTGCCCGCCAGCTCTGGCGAATGCTGGCAACTGACTCCCACGACTTGTGATCAATGTCACAGGATTTCATGTCGCGTTTGCAGATGTCTTTATAGCGGAGACATGGACGGCCGGTGGGTCTGATACCAGTGGCGAGCTCGCTGTACAATGTGTCTTTGGGGATCCTGCCATCTTCCATGCAGCTCACATGGCCAAGCCATCTCAAGCGCCGCTGACTCAGTAGTGTGTATAAGCTGGGGGTGTTGGCCGCTTCAAGGACTTCTGTGTTGGAGATATAGTCCTGCCACCTGATGCCAAGTATTCTCCGAAGGCAGCGAAGATGGAATGAATTGAGACGTCGCTCTTGGCTGGCATACGTTGTCCAGGCCTCGCTGCCGTAGAGCAAAGTACTGAGGACACAGGCCTGATACACTCGGACTTTTGTGTTCCGTGTCAGTGCGCCATTTTCCCACACTCTCTTGGCCAGTCTGGACATAGCAGTGGAAGCCTTACCCATGCGCTTGTTGATTTCTGCATCTAGAGACAGGTTACTGGTGATAGTTGAGCCTAGGTAGGTGAACTCTTGAACCACTTCCAGAGCGTGGTCGCCAATATTGATGGATGGAGCATTTCTGACGTCCTGCCCCATGATGTTCGTTTTCTTGAGGCTGATGGTTAGGCCAAATTCATTGCAGGCAGCCGCAAACCTGTCGATGAGACTCTGCAGGCACTCTTCAGTGTGAGATGTTAAAGCAGCATCGTCAGCAAAGAGGAGTTCTCTGATGAGGACTTTCCGTACTTTGGACTTCGCTCTTAGACGGGTAAGGTTGAACAACCTGCCCCCTGATCTTGTGTGGAGGAAAATTCCTTCTTCAAAGGATTTGAACGCATGTGAAAGCAGCAGGGAGAAGAAAATCCCAAAAAGTGTGGGTGCGAGAACACAGCCCTGTTTCACACCACTCAGGATAGGAAAGGGCTCTGATGAGGAGCCACCATGTTGAATTGTGCCTTTCATATTGTCATGGAATGAGGTGATGATACTTAGTAGCTTTGGTGGACATCCGATCTTTTCTAGTAGTCTGAAGAGACCACGTCTGCTGACGAGGTCAAAGGCTTTGGTGAGATCAATGAAAGCAATGTAGAGGGGCATCTGTTGTTCACGGCATTTCTCCTGTATCTGACGAAGGGAGAGCAGCATGTCAATGGTCGATCTCTCTGCACGAAAGCCACACTGTGCCTCAGGGTAGACGCGCTCGGCCAGCTTCTGGAGCCTGTTCAGAGCGACTCGAGCAAAGACTTTCCCCACTATGCTGAGCAGGGAGATTCCACGGTAGTTGTTGCAGTCACCGCGGTCACCTTTGTTTTTATAGAGGGTGATGATATTGGCATCGCACATGTCCTGGGGTACTGCTCCCTCGTCCCAGCACAGGCATAGCAGTTCATGTAGTGCTGAGAGTATAGCAGGCTTGGCACTCTTGATTATTTCAGGGGTAATGCTGTCCTTCCCAGGGGCTTTTCCGCTGGCTAGAGAATCAATGGCATCACTGAGTTCCGATTTGGTTGGCTGTATGTCCAGCTCATCCATGACTGGTAGAGGCTGGGCTGCATTGAGGGCAGTCTCAATGACAGCATTCTCCCTGGAGTACAGTTCTAGGTAGTGCTCAACCCAGCGGTCCATCTGTTTGCGTTGGTCAGTGATTATGTCCCCCGATTTAGATTTGAGGGGGGCGATCTTCTTGATGGTTGGCCCAAGAGCTCTCTTCATGCCATCATACATTCCTCTGATGTTTCCGGTGTCTGAGGCCAGCTGAATATGACTGCATAGGTGTTGCCAGTAGTCGTTTGCGCAACGCCTAGCTGTTCTTTGTGCAGTACTTCTGGCTGCTTTAAGTGCTGCGGATGTTAAATCGCTGGGGGCTTTCTTGTAGTTCAACAGTGCAATGCGCTTAGCGGCTATGACAGGTTCCAGCTCTTCATTATGAGATTGAAACCAGTCTGCATTTCTCTTCGCACTTTTGCCGTAGGTGGTCAAAGCTGACTCATAGATGGCATCTCTGATGTGGGCCCACTTGGTCTCAGCATCCCCTGTGGGAGTGTTTTGAAGGGCTGTTACAAGTGAATTTAGAAATTTTTGTAACAGCTGTGGGTGAGAAATTCTGCTCGTGTTGATGCGCGGGTGGCCCTTCTGCTTGGAATGATGCAACTTCTTTGGTCTGAGTCTAACCTTGCTGCACACCAGGGAGTGGTCGGTGTCGCAGTCCGCACTGTGGAAGCTGCGTGTGATTTGAACACTGTTTAAGGCGGCTCGCCTTGTGACAATGAGGTCCAGCTGGTGCCAACGACGCGATCTTGGGTGCCTCCATGAAACCTGGTGACAGGGTTTAGTGTGAAAGAACGAGTTGGTGATGCAGAGGTTATGATAGGTACACAACTCAAGCAGTCTCTGCCCGTTCTCATTCATCCTTCCAATGCCATAGCGCCCAAGGCAGGAGGGCCATGAGTCATGGTCGGCCCCAACCCTGGCATTAAAGTCCCCCAGCAGGAATAGGTGTTCGGTGTTGGGGATGCTGCTAATGATGTTATGGAGTTGTTCATAGAACTGGTCTTTAGCTTCAGGTGGGGAGCAGAGTGTTGGAGCATAGATGCTGAGTAGGTGTACTGGTCAATTTGGGTGGAGCTAAGAAACCACAAGGGGCAGCAAATATTGGTAGGAGTTGTTTAAAGGCCACCAAACAGTAGTAGTAATGTAGTACACAGTATAAATCAGGAAATTAGAGGTGCATATAACAAGGATAATACAGTAATCATGGCGGACTTCAGTTTACATGTGGACTGAGTAAACCTAATTAGCACTAATGCTGTGGAGTACAATTTTCTGGAATGTATACAATCTGGTTTTCTAGAACAATATGTTGAGGAACCAACAGAGAATGGGCTATTTTAGATCGAGTATTGTGCAATGAGAAAGGGCTAATTAATAATCTCGTTGTAAGGAAGCATCTAGGGAAGAGTGATCATAATGTGTATAATTTTACATTAAGTTTGAAAGTGATGTAGTTCAATCCGAAACTAGGGTTTTAAATCTAAACAAAGGAAGCTATGACGGTATGGGGGAAAATTGGCTATAGTAGATTGGGTAGACATATTTTGTAAAAGGTTGATGTTCAAAGGGACTTGGATGTGCTTGTGCAAGGAACGCAGAAAGTTATCATGCAGGTACAGCAAGCAATTAGGAAGACAAATGGCATGTGGCCTTTATTGCAAGGGGATTGGAGTACAGAACTGCGGCAGTTCAAGAAGGCAGTTCACCATCACCTTCTCAAGGGCAATTAAGGATTGGCAATAAATGCTGGCAACACCCACATCCCCTGAACAATTAGAAAAAACAGGAATAAGAAGTCGTGTTACAATTGTACAGGATTTTGGTGAGACCACAGCTGGAATACTGTGTTCAGTTTTGGTCTCCACATTTAAGAAAGGATATACATGCATTGGAGGCAGTGTAGTGAAGGTTCACTAAATTGGTCCCTGGGAGGAGGGGGTTTCCTATGATGAGAGGCTGAGTAAATAGGGCCTATATTCTCTGGAGTTTAGAAGAGAGGCGATCTCATTGAAACATGCAAGATTCTGAAGGGGCTGTATAGGGTAGACACTGAGAGATTGTTTTTGCTGGTTGGCGAATCTAAAACACGGGGACACAGTCCCAGGATAAAGGAACGATCGTTTAGGACTGAGATGAAGAGAAATTAACTCACTCAAAGTGTTGTAAATCTTTGGAATTCTCGACCCCAGAGGATTGTGGATGCTCCATCGTTGAACACATTTAAGGTTGGGATGGACAGATTTTGGTCTCTCAGGGAATCTGACCTGCTCTTGTAGCCACGGTATTTGTATGGCTACTCCAGTTCAGTTTCTGGTTAATGGTCACCCCTAGGATGTTGATAGTGGGGGATTCAGTGATGGTAATGCCATTGACTGTCAAGAGCAGATGGTTATATTCTCTCTTGTTGGAGATGGTCATTGCCTGGCTCTTGTGTGGCGCAAATGTTACTTGCCACTTATCAGCCCAAGCCTGGATATTGTCCAGGTCATGCTGCATTTCTACATGGACTGCTTAAGTATTTGAGGAGTCATGAATGGTGCTGAACATTGTGCAATCATCAGCGAACATCCCCACTTCTGACCTTATGATTGAAGGAAGGTCATTGATGAAGCAGCTGAAGATGGTTGGGCCTAGGCCACTACCCTGAGGAACTCCTGCAGTGATGTCCTGGAGCTGAGATGATTGACCTCCAACAACCGCAGCCATCTTCCTTTGCACTAGATATGACTCTAACCAGCAGAGAGTTTTCCCCCTGAGTTCCATTGAACTCAGTTTTGCTAGGGCTCCTTGATGCCATACTCTGTCAAATGCTGCCTTGATGTCAAGGGGAGTCACTCTCACCTCGCCTCTTGAGTTCAGCTCTTTAGTCCATGTTTGAACCAAGGCTGTAATGAGGTCAGGTGCTGAGTGGCCCTGTCGGAACCCAAACTGGGTATCACTGAACAGGTTATTGCTAAGCAAGTGCTGCTTGATGGCACTGTTGATGTTTGACTGTTGACACCTTCCATCACTTTGTTGATGATTGAGAGTAGACTGATGGGGCGGTAATTGGCCGGGTTGGGCTTGTCCTGCTTTTTGTGTACAGGACATACCTGGGCAATTTTCCACATTGCCGGGTAGATGCCAGTGTTGTAGCTATACTGGAATAGCTTGGCTAGGGTTGCGGCAAGTTCTGGAGCACAGGTCTTCAGTACTATTGCCGTAATTTTGTCTTACTGCAATTCTATAGAGCCTTGGCGAGACTGCACCTGGAGTATTGTACACAGTTTTGGTCTCCTTACCGAAGGTAGGTGTGTCACACACACAAGAAGTGCCCTGATACAAAAATTATGAACAAAATCTGAAGAGTTCTAAAAACTGCCTTTGTCTTATAAAAATGAACCTATTTTTTAAAACGTGAACAATGATCCAAAATGGCCATCGAAGAAAAAAAGAAAGGGGGGCTTGGACTTTGTATATTCAAACTGTCTGACAGGGACAAAGGAAAATCTTCAAAGCTAAGAGGTGTCAACTGCACCCATCCTAAAATCATCCTAAGTATTCCAGAATGAATGTCTCTTCTGAAACAAAGAAGGTGTGAAGTAACCACATCCTGGGCCATTGTGCAATCACCATGGGGAGTAAACCAAAGCATCTTCTATTAAGAGGAGAGAAGTAACACAGCTTTACCTTAAAAAGCAGCCTAGAGAGAGAGACCTGCAGAGAAAGAAGAAAAGCAGCAACCCAGAAGCTTGTTTCCAGCAAACATGCCCTGCTGTAGAACCCTACATCTACAGCAATGAACTAGAACAATCATTACAAGCCTGAAACCAACGACAACTCAATTTCCAAGAGAATTCAACAGGTTTACCATGACTTCCCCCAAAACCTACCCACCACTTATAATCATTTTCACCTTTTTTCCCTCTCTATCTGTCTCTTCTTGTGTGTGAGCGAGCGAATGTGTGAGTGGATGCGGTTGCGACAATTTCAGGGTATGGCATATTGATCAATAAACAATTGATTTTCTGTTTTACACTTACAAGAAAACCTGTCACTGTCTGTTTATTTGATAAATAAAACACCAAAGGGCTAAGCCCTAACAACAAAACACACTTACTGTGGTTAGGTGGGCGTTGAACAGGGGGAACCACCCAAACCTTACCACGTGGCCGTAACAAAGGATATACTTGCCATACAGGGAGTGCAATGAAGGTTCACCAGACTGATCCCTGGGATGGCGGGATTGTCCTATGAGGAGAGATTGTGCAGACTGGGCCTATATTCTCTAGAGTTTAGAAGAATGCGAGGTGATCTCATTGAAGCATACTAAATTCTTACAGGGCTCGACAGGGTAAGTGCAGGAAGGATGTTTCCCCTGGCTGGGGAGTCTAGAACCAGGGGACACAATCTCAGAATAAGAGGTATGCCATCTATAACTGAGATGAGGAGGAATTTCTTCTCTCAGTGGGTGGTGAATCTGTGAAATTCTCTACCCTGGAGGCCAGTGGAGGCTCAGTCATTGAGTATATTCAAGACAGAGATCGATAGATTTCTAGATATTAAAGATATCAAGGGATATGGGAATAGTGCAGGAAAATGGCATTGAGGTAGAAGATCAGCCATTATCTAGTTGAATGGCGGAGAAGGCGTGACGGGTCAATTGGCTTACTCCTCCTCCTAGCTCCTACGTTCCAATGCCTTATGTTCCTATGTTTCTATATAATCATGCAATCTCCTGGGAGAGGCAAAAAAAACAAAGAACTTCAGGCCAATAAACAAACAAAAACTATGCAAAAATCCTCTCTGATGCTTTCAGGCTATTGAAACAGTCCAAGAGACCACATGGAGTAAGTGTTATCTTTATAGACACCTTTTACCTGATGCGATCTCTGTCCCAGTCAGAAACTGGTCCAGCTCCCCCTTGAAGACCCACAGTGAGTCAGCATCCACCACCCTAGTCAGCATTCTACTCTGGAGACTCACTACTTTCCAGGAAAAGAAGAACTGCCTAACATCCAGACTATTCCTACTCTTACATAGTTTAAACATCATACCAAAAGATGGTGCTTTTGCAGCTGTGCTGAGGTATTCAGTGCCTTGTAGATATTATAATGTAATGTTGGCTAATTTGTTGTTATCATGTGTGGGTAATGATCTGATCAGCATTCGGTAACACTGTTCAGTGACACTGCAGATAATGAGATCACTAAGGCTGATGAAGAAAAATGAAAAGGGACAATTTACAATCATTTTATTCAGTCATTCCAATTTTCATAATTTCTCTATTCATTTTTCCTGAATGGTCTTCGCATCAGGGATTAATACATAAGCAACCTTACTTCAATAGTCATATACTGACAAACTTGGAGGGAAAAGGCTTTACCCAGAGAAAGAGAGAGAGAAAGGCAGAGACACGACTAGCGCAATGTGCCAGCTATAATTTCCATCAACATCAAATTCTTCACATCAGTAAAATAAAAAGACGAGTTGAGTAATTCAGGGGAAGGCTGGGGGGGGTGGTGGGGGTTGGTCGACGAGGGTGGGGGGGTGGTGGGGACAGTGGGGGGAAGAAAAGCCAATTTTCAAAGTGTTCCTGTAACGATAATTCAGATTAATGGGCCATATACAGCCCTGCTAACGCACTAACTGGCTCTGTGCTGTAGGTAATCAGGCTGACATTATCGCAAGCACGAAAGTGACATCTCGTCATCAGAAATCTTCTTCATTGGCACCGAAAATGCCAGCCACATCACCTCTGACTGTGTGGCCCTACATCTATTAACCTTATTGATTTGGAACCATGCTGTGCCACACTGGAAAACTGCTCCCTGCTGGAAGATTGAAGTGGATCAATCCCTGCATATGGACAAGAACTCAATAACAACATAGTCCAAGGCCTTACTCTATCAGGTACTTAATACAGTTAAAAAAAAGGAAGTTCACCAAGATGAACTTTAATTCTTTCTATTGAAGTAAAAACAACCATGAAAGAAAGCATTTTGACAAATACATGTAAATATGTATTTTTTTAAAAGGTCCCACAATAACTAGAAGTGTTTTTATGGGAACATTCCCAAATAATTAACAAAATCTGACGGTGGATTATCTCGCTTCTCTACTAATGAACAACATGCTCTTTTAATGTATAGAGCAAATGCCATGATGCACTTCAGTTTACATTGTCTTTTCATTTTCGCTAAAGCAGCTTGCCTAAACTGACAGGATGAATAACCTTCTGTGCAGGAAACAAGACCTGCTGTCGCTGCTCCTTGTTGCTTGGACCCAGAAATATTCTTCCCTTTCAAAGTGGCAGACAGCTCTACCTGTTTTGTTATGTTTTCATACGAGCCTCCCAGATGCATTTTTAAAAAGAATTAAGCAAAGTGGTCTGTTGAAGTGTGCAGCTGATTACATTTTATACATATAAATAGACTAAATGCAAAGCGATCTAAAAAAGAATTTAAGGCAGAATGGATGCTGAATGGAGGAAACAGTTTGGTACTAATGCTTTCTTTTCTTGAATGCTGGAAATCAGAACTAGAATCAGAAGATGCTGAAAATTCACGGTAGATTGATTAGTCAGCATCTGCATAGAGAACATACACGGGGGGTTATTTTAACTTTTTGCGATGTGCACAATGGAAATTGAAATGGAGAAAGATATATAACGGGCGACTAACTTGGTCTCACCTATCTTCAAAAGTCAGAATTACCCTCATGTTGTTTCCAGCACAGTCCTTTATCAGAACCATAATGAGTTATGTAAATGCAAAGTAATATTTAGTCCATTAATAGAGGAATATTTTTAGGAACAAATTATAATGTTTCTTAATGGTTTGGCCAAAGTCAATGGAAGGTAAATTCCTAAGTAAGAAGCAGAGCCTCAAAAATTGGAATCTCAGAATAACTCCCAGCGTTCTGCTGTTCACAATGCAGGAAAAAACTGATTATGGAGGTGAATTAGGCTGGAGATATGGCCCTGGCCATTCCCGAGACCTTGATGTGGCAATGTAAGTGAACCTCTCGAAAACCCAGTATTAGCACATTTAAATATGCTGGTGGGACAAGAATGCTGCTCAGATAGACTAATGCTCTCAGGACTGTTTCATCTCCAGAGGCTACAAGTGGATAAGATTGGTAAAGAGATGACTTTGTAGACCCCTCTACCTTTAGCAGCACTGTCAGCCACTCATCTACTCACTGCCTTGAATTCAGCAGCTCAGAACCACCCACTGGAGGGGATACAGATTGAAGACTTGAGGGATTGGCATGTGGTCTGATACAGAGCACAACAAAATCAGATAATGAAGATGTGCAAGTGAAGATGGAGAGAGTTACGAAAAGGTGTAAGACATGGAAACCTCTGGCTGCAGAGCAATAGATTAAGGGTTTCAGAGGTCCTGCCATGAAGATAAGGGTGTAGCAAACAATCAGACACATAAGGAGGTTCTGGGTGGGCTCCTCAAGATGTGCAGCAAATGGCTGAAATACTAATGGCTGATGGAGAGCGTTAGCATCGGAGAAGAGAGTCAACTTATTGCAGGGCACCATGGCGAAACTGACAACTGCAGGAGCATCTGCAAACCTTCCTCCACTTCATGGCTGATCCAAATAAGTCAACCAACTCAATATGAAAGTACTGAATAAAGGATAATACCCTGGTCAATGTTAGCTGGATTACAGGGCAGCGTCTGAGAGGGACTGATGCATTCTATTGACCAATATTCCCTTTAAAATGTAGTTGTTGTGCAGGCAGTCACTTTTTTTGCATGACCAGTCTGTGCAACTGTAGTATTTATACCTGAACAAGTCCTGTGCAGTTCCTTCCAGGCTGCTGAGCAACTCTGCACCCATGCAGATTAGTAGGAGCATTGCTGTTGACTTTCTAAACATAAGGAATAGGGACAGGAGTAGGCCATTTGGCCCCTTGAGCCTGCTCCACCATCAATAAGATTATGGCTGATCTGATTGTGGCCTTAACTCTACTTTCCTGCCCGTCCCTCATAATCCTTGAGCCCTTGTAGATCAAAAAATCTGTCTAGCTCAGCCTTGAATACATTCAATGACCCAGCCTCCATTCCTCTCTAGGGAAGATAATTCCAAAGATTAACGACCCTCTGAGTGAAAAAAATCCTCCTCATCTCCATCTTAAATGGAAGGCCCCTTATTTTGAAACTGTGCCCCTAGTTCTAGGTTTTCCCCATGAGGGGACACATCCTGTCGGCATTTACCTTGCCAAGACCCATCAGAAACTTAAATGTTTCAATAAGATCATCTCTCATTCTTCTAAACTCCAATGAGTATAGGCCCAACCTGCTCAACCTTTTCTCAAAAGACAACACCTCCATCCAAGGAATCAAACGAATGAACCTTCTCTGAACTGCCTCCAATCCAAGTATATCCCTCCTTAAATAAGGAGATGAACACTGTACACAGTATTCTAGTTGTGATTTCACCAACGCCCTGTACAGTTGTAGCAAGACTTCCCTACTTTTATACCCCATTCTTTTGCCTTCCTAATTACTTTCTCTCAGGGATTTAAAGATCTTTGTGATTCTGTGTGGGTCTGATCTCCCACTGATCCATTGATGGGTCTTGGCAAGGTAAATGCTGAGAGGATGTGTCCCCTCGTGGGGAAAATCTAGAACTGGAGGCACAGTTTCAAAATAAGGGGCCTTCCATTTAAAATGGCGATGGGGAGGATTTTTTTCATTCAGAGGGTCGTTAATCTTTGGAAATATCAGTTGGAGAAGCTGATATCCATAAATCTCAAGCTGTATTCCATCACAACAGCAGCACCAAGGAGCCCTTTATCAACTGCCCATCACCTTTACTGGAGCAGGATTCCAAGCAGCCCAGGACAAAAAATTAGCTTGTTCTAAGTCCATTCAAGGATGTAGGGGCTTTGAACAAAGGGCTATCTCCTACGAGGCTCATAATAATTTTCAACAGCCATCTAATCTCAGGCCCCAGATCCTCAGGGGATATGCAGAAGATGCAGCAGTATAAGGCAGAGGAAAGTTCACATGGACACAAGGGGTATGCTCAGTGGCAGAACCAAGTCATGTTTTTATAAATAATTGTAATAAATTTATTATAATATTTGATGTGTTGATTGTTTGGTCGCAATCAATGCCACTACACCTGCTTCCTGTTCTTCCTGGTCTGAGCTATCAGCATCTGCAATCTCATCATCAGGTTCCCTGGTATCTGCTGGCATATCCACCATCAGTCCTTTCCTGATAGTAATATTGTGAATCTTTCTGGCACAAAATGCTGCCAAGGTTTAGGTTCTGGTGCAAAATCAATGTGTTGAATGGTGTGCCTCTGTACTATTCTATGATTCTAGCACGCAAAATGCGACTAGAATTTGTAGCATTGTGCTGGGTGTGTACTGCAAGGCACCCTGAGCTATCCAAACATCCTAACTGCATGCTCAATTCTTATCCTTGTCTTCACAGAGTCATTACAGCAAAGCAGGAGCCCATTCAGCCTATGTGTGTTTCCTAATAGTGCTACTCAGCAAAAAAGGAAGATTTGTATTTGTTTCGTGACTTTCATAAGCTCAGGTCATCTCTAAGTACTTAACAGCCAATGAAATACATTTTGAAGTTAAGTCAGTTTTGTAATGTAGGAAATGAGGCAGCCAATTTGCACACAGCAAGCTCCCACTAGCGGCAATGTGGTGTTATCCAGTTAACCTGTTTTATTTGTTAGTTTCAGTCAGTCGAGATAAATATTTGTCAGGGCACTGGAGAGAATTCCTCTGCTTTTTTTTTTGAAATAGTGCCCTGGGATCTTTTATATCCACCTGAGAGAGTAGACGGGGCCTCATTTTAATGTCTCATTGGAAAGAAAGTACCTCTGACAGTGAAGCACTCCCTCAGTACTGCATAAGAACATAAGAAATAGGATCAGGAGTGGACCATATGGCATGTTGAGCTTACTCCACCATTTAATATGATCATGCTTGATCTTGGGCTTCAACTCCACTTCGCCCCCCTCCCCCCACCCCCCCACCACACACCATATGCCTTGATTCCCTGCAATACCAAAAATCTGTGTATCCCAGCGTTAAATTCATTCCACGATGGACCATTCACTATCCCCTGGGGTAGAGAATTCCAAAAGTTTACGACCTTTTGAGTGAAGAAATGTCTCCTCATCTCAGTCCTAAATAATCGTCCCTTTATCCTGAGACTGTGCCTCAGTGTTCAGTATCTACCCTATCAAGCCCCTTCAGCGTCTGGTTTCAATGAGATCACCTCTCATTCTTCTAAACTTCAGAGAATATAAACCCAATTTACTCAGTCTTTCATCATAGGACAACACTCTCATCCCGGGGGCTAATCTAGTGAACCTTTGCTGTACCACCTCCAATGCAAGTATATCCTTCTTTAAATATAGAGACCAAAACTGCACACAGTATTCCAGGTGTGGTCTCATCAAGGCCCTGTACAGACAAGACTTCTTTACTCTTGTACTTTAATCTCCTTGTGATAAAGGCTAACATGCCATTTGTCTTTCTAATTGCTTGCTGTACCTGCATGCTAACTTTCTGTGTTCCTTGTAGGAGCACACACCACTCTCTGAACATCAACATTTACAAATTCACTGGAGTGTCAGCCAAGATTTTTGTGCTCAGGTCTCTAGAGAGACATTTAAACCCACAACTTTCAGACTCAGAGGTGAGAGTGTTATCACTGAGCCAAGGATAACACCTAAACCTCAGCAGCATTTGTTTGCACAATGAATATCTTGCTGCTCCAACAAGGTTCTGTGTAAAGAAAGGAAGCAAATCGTGGCTTATTTGGGAAATAATCATCACATTATAATTAATTTCATTGAAGAATAAAAAAGGGAAAGAAATGTCAATGACAAGGGTACTTGATTGGAAAAAACAAATTAGAGTGAAATAAAAAGAGACCATGTCCAAATGAAATGGAAGGAAAATTTGGAACCAAAGATCAGCCATGAGAAATGTTTAACTACGAGCTGGACAGGGTATGCATCAAGGATATCCTAATAAGGAAAAAAAGGAGTGTATGAGGGGGCAGGGATTCCTGGATGAGTAGGGAAATGGGATTAAATTTGAAACTAAATGTTGGATTTAGCATTTGGAGCATAGATAATAAACAGGAAATTAAAAGAACAAGTATAAAAGGGTCATTTTTCTGCCAACTTGGCAGAAGTTGGACTGGTGGGCATTTAAAACCCATGGGACTCATACATCCACGGCCAACTCTCTTGCTGTGGGTTGCTATTTTAAACTGCTCTTTCAAACAGGTGAGAAATGAGACCCACCTGAATTTGATGGGGTCTTTCTTCAAATATACACATCTGGCTCTGATGACATGGCTGGGACCCTGATTTCTAATTTAACCATGGGCCTGAGTAGAGAAGCTTTGTGGCTTTTCAACCATGTCAACTAGCGGGAAGAGGAGCCAAGGCCAGAAGAGGACCAAAGAAGTCATTTTTAAAAACATTTTTGACTTTCCTTGTGGGGTTTAGAGGAACAGGTTTGCTTCTTTGAGCTCCACGTGCAAGTTTTCAGACTCCCCTATTCTGGGCTCCACCCTAATTGTGAGGTCCTCCCAAAACCCCCTTCGCATGACGTATCTGAGTGCTGGGGCCAGTTCCTTCTGTACCTTACAGTCTGAGATTGCATTCCTGTTCACTGTAGTTGTAGCTGTAGTTTCCCATCAGTTTCAGGGCCAGGGCACGCTAATGATTCCCAGGAGTTAAAATCCCCCGGGCCTCACACTGGTGTTGTCTGGGGTGGTAGGCAGGTTGCAACACACCACGGCCCCATTTCTATCCCAAGTTAAAATGAGGAATAAAGAACATATAGGAAAGATGCAAAGGGAAATTAGAAAGACTGAAAGGGAATATGTGAGAAAATAACATAAAGGATAATAAAGTAGTTTTCTATAGGCACATCAGTAGTAAGAGAGGGTACCTAAGTAAGAGTAGGGCTTCTAAAAGAATGAAGTAAGTGTCATAAAGGTGCTTCCATTATTAATATTTTTTGAGGACTTATGTTTAAAAGACTGGAAAATACCTGAGATGATGCCTGGACTTGGTTTATTTTAAAAGGGTCACTGGAAGGACACTTGGGACTTTATTTAAAAGCAAACACTTACTGGACGTCACATGTCTTAAGCTAAGTAAACAGTTGGAGCCTTGTGGCCTTGTCTGGGTTTAGGCTGTTAGGAGTTTTGGTTTCGTTTTTGGATACTGTTTGAATGTTCAGTTAGTGGATAGCCTGCAAAGAGAGGAACCACCCAACTCATCCTTTTCCACCGGCTTTGGAAAACCTTCTGAGAATCCAGTGTGATAGCTGGACCCACTGATGCAGTAATTCTCCTGAAAAGCCTGCAAGACTACTCCTTGACGTCTCCTGAACAGAACTGTTCCAGAAAGATCCCAGTGACAGCTGTCTATGTGTACCAGGACGTCAGACCGGAAGTCACCTGGAGCATTCCATATCTTATCCTTATCTTTTTTCTTCAAGAATTGAGAATAACTTGGCCAAAGTGTTTTCTTTTTCTAAAGTTGATCTCTGCAGAGCCAGTTTTTTCATTTTTCTTTATTTTTTTCTTTAACCTGTGTGTGTGTGTGTGTGTGTGCGTGTGTGTTAGGATATTTTAAAAGGATAGATATTTATACTTTCATATTTCAAACTATGTGTTAATAGGCTTTGCATCTTTATCGAATAAGTCTTGTTTTATATGATACGAAAGTGCTTCCATTATTTTTAATATTTTTATTTTTTGAGGATTTGAGTTAAAACTGAAAAGATTCCATGGATGTGTATTTTTTACCAAGTTCACCGACAGGACACAATGTTGTTTGAAAGCCACCGAAGCTGGAGGCCATTTGTGATTTGGGCTCAGAAAACAGCAGAAACTTTGGTGACTTGGGAAAATATCGTTACAGAGAAGGCACATGTCAAGGTTTATGGAGGTCAGGAGGGCGACTCTCAGTTTGAGGTTTGGACATTGTTTTCAGTTTTAGTTGTGGTGTGAACTGCTTGAAGAAAGTTGGTGTTTTCCTGCCAAGGAGAAAGAAATTACCCAGCTCACCTCTTTCTCTACCGTTTTGAAGAAATCCTGCCAAGGTCCAGTGTGGGAAAATAAAATCCCTGGTGCCGTATATCTCCTGAGAAGCTGGAGAAAAATCCTGCGATTCAAGTGTACGTTGGCGGAAAAGCCATGATGCTACATTTCTCCTAGAATGCCTATTAAAATAATTCTTGACATCTCCAGAACAGACTGCTTCTGAAACAATCCCAGTGACGCATCTCCGTATACCCGGATGCCTGACCAAAAAAGGGACAACTGACTTCCTTCCATATCTTCTTTCTTTTTCTTTAAGAATTAGCAAGTATTTGGCCAAAGTAGTCTTTTTTGTCTTTTTTTTTGTAACAGAGTGAATTTCTGTATTTTTTTCAGTGTGTGAGTGTAATTGGGGAATTTTTAGAATGGGAACTTTCATATTTTAATCGGTGTGTTAATGCTTTGCTTTGTTACTGGTTAAGTCTTGTTTTATAATAAACTAATAATTTCGTTGTTTATTAAAGAAACTCGGTTGGTTTATTCTGAGATTAAAAAAATAGAGTATATGATTGGCTGTATCGGTAACCAGGTAAACATTTAAATAGATGTTGTGACCTGTGGAGAAGTGGAATTAGAAAAGACCGTGCATTCCTCCTGCCTCGGTCATAACATATGATAATCAACAATTTTGATACTTATTAACAAAACCTGGATGGCGGATTTTTATTCTGAAACTAATATAGATAAAGTATATAATTGTCCAAATCAGTAACTGGATAAAACATTTAAATATATGTTGTGACCAGTGAAGTAGTGGAACTAGAGAAAGACAGTGCATTCCTCCAACCTCGGTCATAAGAAAAGAGAGTGATGACTTGGCGGAGATTTTGAATAAATAGGTTGCTTGAGTTTCCACAGAGAAGTTGTCATCCAGCAGTGTCACATCTATCTATGACATCATAAAAGGGATGGCTGGCAACAGCCCCTCCCTTTGCTCAATTAGAAATTCTCAGAGTGGCTAACTAGGGGCAGAAACAGTGGATATGGTTCCCTTTAAATTCATCCGGCCTCCACCTAGATTTTGCTAACTCAATGCCTAGAAACAGATAGGAATTTGTATGATTTTTGTACCATTAGACTGGGCTAGATTTGACTGCAGGTCCCATATGGGGATGAAAGGACAATGTTCCAATTCACTACATCAATCAGACTGCATTCATTACAGCCTTTGAATACTATCAAAATTATGGCCAAATGTCAACTGCTTTTAAAAATGGTTCTAAAAAACAAAACGAAATTGAAAGTTTGATGCTTGAATACTGATTCTGACAATTTGCCAATGCCAGTTCTTATTTTTGGCAGAGGGCTGGCTGCCAGTGCTTTATCTGTTTTATTTGGCATGAGATTGATGGCAGTGTATCACCCACTCACGTTCAATTTGTTGGGTGTACTTAAAGTAAACAATGACTCAAGTGCAACCATGCAATGCTCCTGTTCACTGAGATATAATTCACACAAGGTTCCATTTATTTCTCAGACATTTCAATCCATTGGTTATGTTTTTATTTTATTTTTTTCTCCCTGAGGCAAACAGTTATTTCAGTGAATGATACTTTGTGGGTGCCCCTTGAAGTGTCAAGTAAATCACAATTTAGTAGCTTATTGAAGTATTCTGTCTCTCCTTTCAGATGATAATCAACACCAGCTATGATGGAGTAATGAATGAGGAAAGAGTATTGTGTTTTTTTTCAGGCAATGTATTGATAGATGTGAGAAATAGTTTCTGAGTGTCATGATTTAGCTTGTCTTCCATTTGTTGATTTTTATTGTTCATCTATTTGTTTCGAGGTCTGCTTATATGATCATTTAATTTAAATTTCTGTTAGGCAGCTTCTGTATTCCTTTGGAAGGTTTGATCTTGTCTCCCTTTTTTCCAGTAGTACTTTGATTGTCCTTTTCTTCCTCGAGCATATACTACTGTTTTATAAACTACAGTTGTTCTGTGCAAATTCACAATACAGGGAAGTCTGTCCTATCTTCATTTAGCAAAAGCATGACTCAGCACATTGAGAGCAGAAGACTGGCATAATCTCTTATTTCTTCCTAGGGACAGTTCTTTTTGGATAACGGGTTCTAACTGATACAATTAGGGCAAAATTGCCTAAAGATAGCAGTATACACTGCCAATGAAGACTTGAGTGATTTGGTGAATCCACAGAATGTTAAGAGAAAGATTCCATAAGGGATTCAACTATTGGCAGCAGGCCCAAAGACAGTCAGCAGAGGGACACAATGAGTATCGTAGAATGAAATCAGCCAAGGTATACACTATTCTGAAAAATGGCAAATTGAAGCACATCTTCAGGCAGAAATTATTTAAGCTGCACAAATGCTACAAGGACATTCAGTACAACCCAGTATACGATTAGGAGTAAGTAATGATGCTGATGTGGAATGGGATTCCATATCTGACACTTACCAGCCCTCTAGGGATGGGCTAGGAGACAAGATAAGGCGGGTGTTGGGTGCCTGTTGCCTTCCTGCCACCGTGGCATTTTACCAGCAGTGGAAAATGTGGATGACCGCCCTCCTGCAAAGAGGCCAGGTGAGCCACTTATGTGACCAATTAAGGACCTCTTCCCACTGCCGCTGGTGGCTTCCCTGCATACTCGGGTGGGGTTAGGCTCTCCTAATCAGGCACTCTGTGATCCTTGGAGGGTCCCCCTGGCGGCAATGGCCATCCTCGGTGGCAATACCCTCCCCGTACTAACCAGCTCCCCCCACCCCCCCTCACCGCGGCCTTCCTGACTGGCCCCAGCGACCCCAGACCCTACTAACCACGTTGTGAGGATGGTGTCCATCGCTACATCCTCTCAGTTAAGTTAATTCCCAGCAATGGTCACCACTCCTGGTGGTGCTGCTGAAACTGAAGAGCTGCCAGCCCTCAGATTGGCCAGCAGCTCGTAGAGGCGGGCTCTCGTCCTTTAAAGGGACAGGAGCCCCAACGGCAACTAATTATTTACCGGTTGGCCCAATAATGGTCCCACAAATGGCCGAGCTTTCAGGCCCACTGTCTGAGCCTTAATAAATTCAACTCATCAAGTGTGAGATGAACATATGAAAGTGGTAGGCAATTGTACAAGACTGGGCTGATAACTATTTGGCAAATTGGCCATTTTATACCATGCCTACATTTATTGAAGTTAATGGAAAAGAAAATCGTGCAGGGTTGAAAATGGGCTGCCGGTTTGCACTATTGCCAAATACCAATTTCACCCCCAAAAGTCCAACCTGGATGTTGTTGGCACCGTACTCTAATGTGCTATTCCATAAAGCAGTAATATATATTTATGCTTGTTATACGTCACACCCAGAGTTACTGATTTTGGCCATGCCAACTTGTAGAGATGTAGAGACGAGACCTCGTGCTTCCCAGAAAGGCAAAGACTTACCTTTGGACATTTTGTAGTGTTTGGTTTGAGAATAACCTCAGCAAAGGCATGGGAGATGTTGCCCACATGCACTTTTGGGTGCAGATGGTATATGTTGTGTAAGGAAGGTACAGAAGTAACTCAAAAGGTTGGATGCATGAGAGTTTTCAGGGAAGAAATTTCATCCTGTTCATCAGGACTGGATTGGGATACTTTGGAGGATGAAAGGAATGTTCGAATCCATACTGACATCTAAGCTCTATAATTATTGATCTCTAAAATAAAATATGTTGTTCAAGGTACTGTGTGAAATTCTTTTGTGCTTTCTTCTTTCTGCCTGAATGGTACCAACATGGAAGTTGTAATAATCTTGGCTGCAGATTTTATTGGTGTTTATCTGTAACTAAGCTGCCATAGGTATGATTAAAGGACATCGAGATGGTAGTGTCCTTTCACTCTACCCACAACCCATGAGATCAAATGTCTCACCTTGATTCAGTATTCGCTCTAACATATTGGCTCACGTCTGATGTAACTCTCCCAAACCAGGTAAACAGTCGTGGTGGCCTGAGACACAAACTGCTTTGTTCTTGAACAACATGTACTTCCATTGTTTGTGGAAGCTGTCGATGTTCTTCATCATCTCATATAGTTACTATATGGATGACAGCCTAGAATTCTAAATTAGTACAATATACATACTTATTACAGAAAACATTCACCTTAAAAAGGAACAATACAGTTTCATGCATATGCAAACATAATAGCAGGAAATCCTTGACCTAATTCAAGTCCCTCCTTGAGAACCCTGTTTTTTCTTGGTGCATTGCAATTGGGTTTTCTGTTTCAGAAAGTCTCATCATAAAAACAAGAACAACACCAACAATTTACATTTAGATAGTGTTTTTAAGGTAGTAAAATATTCCAAGGTGCTTCACAAAAGCATTATCAAACACAATTTGCTTCCAAGCCACATAGGGAGATATTAGGACAGAGGCAGGTTTGAAGGAGTGTCTTTAAAGGATGTTGAGAGAGCTAGAGAGGCAAAAAGGTTTAGGGTAGGAATTCCAGAGCTTAGAGAGCATTTTACAGACTTCCCAGTTAATAACAAGGTCAAAGGGATTGAAAAGTTCATCAATGTTATAAATGATAGTGGATGCTTCAATTTTCATTCAATAGAATTGGGTTGTGCTTGAAATTATTGTATTTTTTATTGTTTGTCATATATACAGGACGGTGAATTTCTTTACTATCGCTTTTCCTATTTTTATGTAGTGTCATTTTCTGTTTCAAAGATGCATGGTGATGCAGATTCTAAAGGGGTACGTAGGTGTCATTTGACAGCAAATAATGGGAGCCTTCCCAGCCTCATTTATATTCGAAGCAACTTTTTAGGCGGTCCTGTTCTATCACACATCATTTATTTCCTATTTCTTTTAAAATAAATGACTGCTGCAGCTTTTACCACCCAGACAAACTAAATTTGTGGGAAAAAGTTTTAGGCGTATGGGGCTGATACCTAAAAATAGGTGCTACGCACATTCACTTTGGTAGGAAGAATAGAAAAACAGAATATTTTTTAAATGGTGAGAAGCTATTGAACATTTGTGCTTGTAGGGATTTGGTAAGGTCCCCCCCACCAAGGTGAACTGAGGGGCTGGATCCATGGAAAACCCCTCGAACTGTAGCCAGAAGATATTTGTTTGCTGTAAAATATACATGGCATGTAAAATGAAATGGAAGGGTTGTGAGGCAACTCACTCCTGTATTGAAGGAAACTTATCTCCTTTGCACTCTTTGTATTGTTTGACTTTGTGCTTTTTGGAACTGTTTTGTAATGTATTTTTTTACAGATTTTATGAATAAAGTATATTTTGAAAATAAAAAAAAGTGTTTGTAGGGATTTGGGTGTTCTTGTACTTTTAATAGTTCATGGGATGTGAGTGTCGCTGGCGATATCAGCATTTATTACCCATCTCTAATTGCCCTTGAGAGTGGTGAGTTGTCTTTTTGAACCGCTGCAGTCCATGTAGTGTAGGTACATGCACACAGTGCTGTTAAGGAGGGAGTTCCAGGTTTTTGACCCACAAAACGCAGAAAGTTAACATGCAGGTAGAGCAAGCAATTGAGGAGGCAAATGGTTTGTTGGTCTTTATTGCAAGGGGGTTGGATTCAAAGGCTACAAGACCATGCAAGGAAATCTTGCTGAAATTGTACAGGGCTTTGGTGAGATCACACCTGGAGTAATGTGTACAGTTTTGGTCTCTGTACCTAAGGACAGAGATATGTGCCTTCAGGTGGTGCAACAAATGCTCACTAGGTTGATTCCTGAGATGAGAGGGTTGTCCTATGAGGAGAGGTGAGTTGAATGGACCAATACCTTCTGAAGTTTAGAAGAATGAGAGATGATCTGATTCTAAGACTGCTTGACGGTGTAGACGCTGAGAGGTAGGATAGTCTAGAACTAGGGGCTTAGTTCTGGATATGGGGTCGGTCATTTAGGACTGAGATAAGGAGAAATTTCTTCATTCATAAGGAACATAGGAATGTAGGAGCATGAGTAGGCCATTCAACCCATCGAGCCTGCCCCGCCATTCAATATGATCATGGCTGAGCATCCACTTCAATGCCTTTTTCCCACACTATCCCCATATCCCCTTATGTCATTTGTATTTAGAAATCTGTCAATCTCTGCTTTAAACATACTCAATGACTGAGCTTCCACAGCCCTCTGGAGTAGAGAATTCCAAAGATTCACAACCCTCTGAGTAAAGACATTTCTCCTCATCGCGGTCCTAAGTGGCTTCACCCTTATTTTAAAATTGTGTTCCCTGATTCTAGACTCCCCAACTAGAGGAAACATCTTAGCTGCATCTACCCTGTCTATTCCATTAAGTATTTTGTAGGTTTCAATGAGAACATCTCTCATTCTTCGAAACTCTAGAGAATACAGGCCCAGTTTCCCCAATCTCTCTTCATAGGACAGTCCTGTCATCCTGGGAACAAGTCTGGTGAACCTTCATTGCACTCCCTCTATGGCAATAATATCCTTCCTAAGGCAAGGGGACAAAACTGCACACAGTACTCCAGGTGCGGTCTAACCAAGCTTCTATACAATTGAAGCAAGACTTCACTACTTCTGTACTCGAATCCTCTTGCGATAAAGGCTAACATACCATTAGCCTTCCTAATTGCTTGCTGCGCCTGCATGTTAGCTTTCAGTGACTTATTGACAAGGATACCCAGGTCCCTTTGTACATCTACACTTTCTAATCTCTTACAATTTAAGAAATACTCTGCACATCTATTCCTCCTACCAAAGTGGATAACCTCACATTTTTCCACATTCTATTCCATCTGCCACGTTGTTGTCCACTCACTAAGTCTGTCCAAATCCCCTTGAAGCCGCTTTGCATCTTCCTCACAACACACATTCCCACCTAGTTTTGTGTCATCCGCGAAGTTGGAAATACTACCTTTGGTCCCCACAACCAAATCATTGATATATATTGTGAATAGCTGTGACCCAAGCACTGATCCCTGCAGTATCCCACTGGTCACAGCCTGCCAATGTGAGAATGACCCATTTATTCCTACTCTCTGCTTTCTGCCTGTTAACAATCCTTAATCCATGCCAGTATGTTACCTCCTATCCCATGTGATTTAATCTTTCTAACCAATCTCCTGTGGGGGACTTTATCAAATGCCTTCTGAAAATCCAAGTATACCATGTCCACCGATTCCCTTTTATCAATTCTGTTAGTAACATCCTCAAAAAACTCCAACAGGTTCGTCAAACATGATTTCCCATTCATATATCCATGTTAACTATTCCCAATCAGATCATTATTATCCAAGTGTCCATTTATCACATCCTTTAGAATAGATTCTAGCATTTTCCAAAAGACTGATGTAACACTAACAGATCTGTAATTCCCTGTTTTCTCTCTCCCTCCCTTCTGGAACTGTTCCAGAATCTATAGAATTTTGGAAGATGATCACCAATGCATCCACTATCTCCATAGCTACCTCTTTCAACACTCTGGGATGTAGAATATCAAGTGCTGGGGATTTATCAACCTTCAGCCCCATTAATTTCTCCAATACAACCTTCTCACTAATACTAATTTCCTTCAATTCCTCATTCCCCCTAAACCCTTGGATCTCTAATTCTGGGAGATTTATTGTATCTTCCTCAGTGAAAACAGACACAAAGTAATCATTTAGCTTCTCTGCCATTTCTCTGTTCCCTATTATAAATTCTCCTGACTCTGCCTGTAATGGACTCACACTTGTCTTAGCCAAACATTTCCTTTTTATGTACCAGTAGAAGCTTTTACAGTCAATTTTTATATTTTTTGCTAGCTTATGTTCATATTCTATTCTCCCTTTCTTTATCAGTTTCTTCGTCGTCCTTTGCTGTATTCTAAAATCCTTCCAACCTCTGATTTACTACTATTTCTGGCAACTTTATAGGCTTTTTCTTTTAATCTTATACAATCCTTAACTTCTTTTGTTAACCACGGTTGACTGCCGTTACTTTTGGGGTTTTTGAGCCGTGAAGGAATGTATAGTTGTTGTAAACTATGCAATATTTCTTTAAAGACTATCCATTGCCTATGTACTGTCATACCTTATAATGTATTTTCCCAATCCACCTCAGCCAATTTGCCCCTCATACCTTCATAATTTCCTTTGTTTGAATTTAACACCCTGGCTTCAGAATGAACTACCTCACTTGCAAATATAGTCTAAAATTCTGTCATATTATGGTCACTCATCCCTAAAGGTTCTTTTCCAACAAGATTACTAACTGGCCCTTTCTCATTACATAATACTAGATCTAAAATAGCCTGTTCTCTAGTCGGTTCCTCAACATACTGCTCTCGAGAACCATCCCTAATACACTCCAGAAACCCGTCCTCCACAGCATTAGTGCTCATTAGTTTTACCCAGTCTATATGCAGATTGAATTCACCCATGATTACTGCATTACCCATGCCACATGCTTCTTTAATCTCCTAATTAATACCATGCCCCACACTACCATAACTGTTTGGTGGCCTATAAACAACTCCTACCAATGTTTGCTGCCCCTTGCTGTTTCTTAGCTCCACCCAAGCAGATTCCACATTTTGTTCTTCCGATCTGAGATCCTCCCTTACTAATGTACTGATCCCATCCCTTATTATCAGAGCAACCCCACCTCATTTTCCTTTTTACCTGTCCTTCCTAAATGTTGAATATCTTTGAATATTCAGTTCCCAGTCTTGGTCACCCTGTAGCCACATTTCTATTATGGCAATTAGATCATACCCATTTACCTCTATTTGGGCCTTTAAATCATCTAGCTTGTTGCGAATGCTGCGTTCATTCAGGTAGAGTGTCCTTAACCTTGTCTTCTTGACATTCTGCATTCTAAGCCTAGTTGATGCTCGCCTTTGTTTCACCAGCCTTCTAATGTCACTTGCTACTTTTCTAACTCCTGTTACCAGCTTTACTTCCTTCCCATTTGAGCTACCCCTCAGGTTGCCATCCCCCGACAAGCTAGTTTAAACCCTCCCCAACAGCACTAGCAAATCTCCCTGCGAGCATATTAGTTCCGGTCCTGTTAACATGTAGCCTGTCCATCTTGCACAGGTCCCACCTGCCCCAGAACCGGTCCCAATGCCTCAGAAATCTGATGCCTTCCCTCCTACACCAATCCTCCTATTCCTATGTTCACTAGCACGTGGCACTGAGAGTAATCCTGAGATTGCTGCTTTGGAGGTCCTGCTTTTTAATTTCCTTCCTAACTCCCCAAAATCTGCTTTCAGGACCTCATCCCTCTTCCTACCAATGTCATTGGTACCAATGTGGACCACAACCTCTGGCTGTTCACCCTCCCCCAGAAGGATGTGCTACAGCTGCTCCGTGACATCCTTGATCCTGGAACCAGGGAGGCAACACATCATCCTGGAGTCACATGTACTGCCACAGAAACGCCTGTTTGAGCCCCTGACTAACAAATCCCCTATCACTATTGCTCATTCTTCTTCCTTCCCTCTTGTGCAGCTGAGCCACCCATGGTGCCACAGTCTTTGCTCTGGCTGCAGTCCCCCGAGGAACCATCGCTCTCACCAGTATCCAAAATGGAAAACTGATTAGCAAGCAAGATAGACTCGGGGGACTCCTGCACTGCCTGTCTGGTTCTCTTAGGCTGCCTGGCGGTCACCCATTCACTGTCTGCCTGCAAGCTCCTAACCTGCGGTGTGACTACCTCCCTAAACGTGCTATCCAAGTAGTCCTCTGCCTCGCAGATGCACAACAGTGACTCCAGCCGCTGCTCGAGTTCCAAAACCCAGAGCTCAAGCTTCTGCAGCTGGTGACACTTCCTGTAGATGTGTTTGTCGAGGACACATGGTGCGTCAATGACTTCCCATATACCACAGGACGTATATTCCACTTGGTCGAGCTGACCTGCCACGACGTAACTTTAAAAACTTTTTATTACAATGAGAAGTAAAATAACTTACCAGTTACTCACCAATTAACTTCTCCCTCTATGCCGAAGAGAGAGGCAGCTACTGGAGGCTGAAAAAAGGTGAAAAAATGAAAGAAAGAAAGAAAGAAAGAAAGAAAGAAAGAAAGAAAGAAAGAAAGAAAGAAAGAAAGAAAGAAAGAAACCCTTCCCTCAAGCAACAAACTCCCACTTTACACTCTGTGCACTCAAATTTTTTTTCTTAAATTATGTTCCCCTCCTTACCGAACTCCCTTCTTAACACACTGTGCCCTCCAGACAAGCAGTACTGAGAGTCCCCTGTCTTTATACTCTGAAAACAATGTTGTGTCAGCTCTGCTAGAGCTCTGCTACAGCTCAGAAACCAGTTTAAGCTAGCTACCTAATTAACTCGCTACATCTACTCTCAGAGTGTTAGTATACCCCTGTTTAAACCTACAAGAAGCCTAACTTATCTCTTAACTGAAACAGGAATTTCAATTAATTGCAAGATGTAAAAAAAACTAGTCTTGAGAGATTAACCCTTAAAATTCACTCACATACCAAACTCCCTTCTTCACACTCAGTGCAGACCTTCTTGAGAATCTTCGGAATTCTCTACTGCAGAGGGCTGTGGATGTTCAGTTGTTAAGTATATTCAAGGCTGAGATGGAAACATTTTAAAACTTTAAAGGAATCAAGGAGTATGAGGTTCAGGTGCGAGAGTGGAGTTGAGGTAGAAAATCAGCCATGATCCTATTGAATGGCAGATCAGGCTTGAGGAGCTGCATGGCCTAATCCTGCTCCTATTTCTTATGTTCTTATGAAGTAGGTTAATGAGGGGCCTAACACTTGTTGAAAGAGCCCTGTACAGAATTTATTCCTCTGACTGCCAACTACAGGTAAGCTTTCAATTCGGAACAAAGTTTCTGTAGACCCCACAAGAGCACTGCACAGTACTGGCAATCAACCCACCCTATTCTGTCTTGACCCCCTCAGCCAGATCTTAACTCAGTCTGGCCACTGGCAGCTTGAGATTGATTTTTCTGATGGAACGAGCTGCCTGTCGAGGTATAACAGATGCCAGCAGCTTGCCTTAATGGTGTAGATGAGGATTGAGGCCCAATTTCAGGACAGTCTTTGTTTTCTCTGTTCGGGCTTGCGCTGCTCATGCAACACATGGTCTGGCCCCAACAACAGGCCCTGACTGATTCCTACACCACTGTGTTCAAATGAAAACTCACTGGGACCGAGTCTTATTCCAATTCAGTTTTTCTCCAGACGCTTAAAAATCTAGAAGTCATACTGCAGTCTTTTAACATTCAACTTTGACAGCACCAAATCGCTGTTTCTTGATTTAACACTCCTCCCTTGAGCAATTTTGATCGGCATCCCACCTCATAGATGTTGGACTTCACTTATGTTTCCCAATAATTAAAATCCATGGGCTGAATTTTCGGACCCCACAGAGGGCGGGAAGGTAAGTGGACAGGGCCCGAATGTACCGGCACTGGCCTGCGTGCCAGTTTCCCAACCCTGTTCCCGGCACCTGCCATTTTTGCACAGGTGAGTTCAGGGATGGCAGAGCTTCCCACCCCCACACAGTGGGTAGCTGATTAGGCTCATTAAAGACCTTGTTAAGGCCAAATAAAGGAGGCCAACTAGGAATTTCTGGTCAGTCTCCTGTTTCCTGCACTGGCAGGGGCCAGTTTAGATGACTAGAGGAGGGCACCCAGCAGCAGATCCAGGAGGCCAGCGCTCCAGGCAGGCTGAGAGTCCCTCCCTGCCTGCCTGGGTGCGGGTACAGTCACAGGCCATCCTGTATATGAATATCCCGTCAACAGTTTGGCCTGGTGGCTGTATCTGTTTCTTAACGGGCGGCACAGTGACGTAGTGGTTAGCACTGCAGCCTCACAGCTCCAGGGACCCGGGTTCGATTCTGGGTACTGCCTGTGCGGAGTTTGCAAGTTCTCCCTGTGTCTGCGTGGGTTTTCGCCGGGTGCTCCGGTTTCCTCCCACATCCAAAAGACTTGTAGGTGATAGGTAAATTGGCTGTTGTAAATTGCCCCTAGTATAGGTAGGTGATAGGGAATATGGGATTACTGTAGGGTTGGTATAAATGGGTGGTTGTTGGTCGGCACAAACTCGGTGGGCCGAAGGGCCTGTTTCAGTGCTGTATCTCTAAAGAAAAAAAAATAAAGAAAAAAATTTAAGATTGAAAAATATTGGTGGGAGGGCACCCACATGTTCAAGCTCCCTCTCAGTTACTTACCATCCATTGCAGGCTGCTGCTCCTCTCAAGTTGGAAGGCCTCTGATTGGCCCTCCAGCTTTGCGAGCCTGTCCACCACCCTTAGTTGGAAGGAGAACATGCCTCCATGCCAATTAAGCGGGCACCCCCATTAAAATCCCAATCAATGTTTCACCCCAGGGGTGGGTTCAGAACCCAGAAACAGCCCCATCTTCTGTTTCCCATCCTCAGAGGGAAAATCCATCCCCATGTCTTCAGAGGGTCTGCAGATATTGACATAAGGTCTTTGACTGAAACCCAACTCTGAACAAAACTCATTTCATGTACCATTTGTCAGAGTGTGCCAAAGACTGGAAGTACGCAATCCTGTACAGGAGATTGATCAAAATTAAATACAACTTGGCTTTCACATCACAGCTATGAGTTAACACATAGGACATGGTATTACAAGCAGAATTCAACCCTACACATCTTATTCAAAATATCCTCTGCCTCCTCCTAGCAAGAGCTTCTGCATTTTAATTTTGATCATTGCTTTGAAAGTTAAGGATACTTAACTAATGATCAAAATTTAACGATATCCTTATCTTCTTTATATTTATTTTTGAAGAAAAACTGAGAATTATAAACAACATGACCAAGCAAACAGCTGCTTTTGATTTGATACAGTCCTGAGTTCCTCTTTCAAAAAGCAATTATGCATAGATAAATAATTATACTCCATAGATATCATCCTGAACATTAAGGAGAATCTAAGAGAATGCAAATTTGTTTTACCTGCAATAAAACTATTTACTTTTACTGTGAAAATTTTATTTTTGCTTCTGTTCAATTTACTATAGATGAAGATAGTTTAAATGGACTTCAATCTCAGAGTTTGTGAAAAATCAAAAAAATCTAGTCATTTTGGAATAATACTGTCTTTCTAAACTGGGCAAGATTTAATAAAAGGACCATGAGTGTCATATGTGTTTAGATAGGCACACAGAGATTCACTTTGAAGTGGTATCAGTTAAAAACTCACATTCTTCAACACGCAGAAAATAAATGATTCATTTCAAAACTATTATACATTTAAGTTAAACTTATGCTTACTTCAGAAGTTAAACCTTAAGTGGTTCCCAGCAGGTTTCACCTTTTGTCTTAATTCCTGGTTAATTTGAAATTTCAAGTATCTTACTCCTTTCCTTTCCATTAGTGATACTTCTGGACCAGTAAAACAGCAATTTAAGAAAAAAAATATGTTCACCGTCAATCCTCCACATGGAAAGAATTACTGGCCACACAGTACTACAGATGGAGCGATTCTCTGGAGTCCATAGAGCTCAATCCTTTTGAAGTCTATCCCAAGCAGGCATCTGTACAAACAGTGTAATAATGAAACAATAAACTCTCAGACACGTTTCCACGACATTAGTCCTTGTTTCGATCAAGCAGACATGGTTGGAAAACTCAGCAAGGAATTTTATCCAAACATTTTTAAAAGCGGCAGTAAACAGCACAGATGCCCTCTGTGCATTTAGGAAATTGTTCTCTGGTTTACTAAAAGATTGAGATGACCTGGGTCACATCGCCTATAGTTGTTTCCCATTCTCTGAAGAAGCAATTGGCATCTATCTCCACCAGATTGGTATGCTCTGTCTGACACTCATTAGGCTCTGTCCATTGTCCATAGACTTAATAAAAAGTGAAGGAAGTACTTTGCCGATCATGCATATGTATGCATTTATATTTATATATTACGTATATATAATTTGCTAGGGATCACACACTGTTGATCACTTAAGAGATGGTTTTATTTCTTTGCACTGCTTTCTTGGAACACCTTGGTGACTGGGAGGCCAGATTGCCCAAAGCAACTTTACTCACCCCAATGCAACGATTGGCATCCATGTCTACTGGATCAGTGGTTCTGTCTTGCACTCATCAGGCGGTGTCAGTTGATCACAGCTGGATAAAACAACTTGCACCCAGGGCAAATCTGTAAACACTAACTTCATCTGCATGGAAAAAGTTACTGTCATCCCCTCTGACAGCAAAAGCCTTCAGGATACATTGCAACAGGAAGATTCGCTTCAGTGTCTTATAACTACTGTCAGCTTTGGATGGAGAACCATTATGGATGTCAAAAACCTGCTATAAGGGTTTTTTTTTTTGGTGCTGCTGTTATGTTAAAGTTATTGGACATAAAACCCAGGCTGGATGTTGTGATATTGGATTATAATATATTCAAGAGTTTACAATCCAGTGACAGATTATTTTATTATAATATGCCTTGTTCCTGTCATGCTGGAAGAATTTGCGTTTTAATCTTTCATTAGAAAACAATTAGAAAAATCACCTTATATAAAAAAAAAACTCTTTTGATGCTTAGATCCAAAATCTGGCACCGAGAACAGCCATGCATACTGATCAGTAATGGCATGACCGATGCCAGCAATATGAAAATTCACCATCCAAATGTTAAATTAAAAGCTCAATAATCAATTATTTTCATATGTTATAACAAATGAAAGATGGCAGAGATTGCAGTCAAGAGTATAACATGCTACCAGTTAGACGGTATTCTCAATATCAGAAATAGATTAAGATATGTGGTGTCTTCTAATTGTTCAATGTGAACGCAAGCCATCTTTAACAGGAACCATGCATCTTTGTAATGGTTTTCATGGTCTCTTTTAGTTCTGTCAATCAGCTTAAGCTGCAAAATGGAAAGAAAATCAATTAAGGTGCCAGGTGTAGTGTAGTGATCCTCCTCCACATTTACAAATGGAGCTATGAAACATATCAGGCTGAAATTCATGAGCGTGCCACAAATCGCGCCAGCGTGCTCTGATCCCGCCAGTCTTCCAGGCGCAGATGCACTGTCGCTGAGCCCCCGCAATGTTTCGCAAAGGGGCTCATTTAAATGAAGGATGCGGCTGCTCTGTCTATGTCATCAGGGGCGGCTGCTCTGTCCCCGGCAACAGCGTCCGGCGCCACCACGCTGGCGCCAGCGCCATTTTTAAAGGGCTTCAGGCCCTTCAATATCATTTCAATAATTAAAGGTGCCGCTTCACCAGAACCTGCCGAACACTTTTATTTGAACTTAGATTCCCCTCTCCCACACCCTCCAACTGAGTCTGCATGTATTACAGTGACATATGCCCCCAAAAAAGCACCTTTCATTTCTTGAACTTTCCCCCTAACTTCAGAACCTTTGACCCTCAACCCCTTCCCATCATTCCCACAACCAATTACAATAGTTTTCCCCGCTCCCCCCGCCGCCCTGAAATTTTCACCCCTCCCCCTTCCCCACCAGTGTCAGGCCTGGGAACTCCGAATGGAGTTCTGATGGCGCGGGAGTTCCGGCCGGCAGCTGGAGTATCAGCGTGGGATGGCCATCGCTACCAGGTAGATAATTATTCTTTAATTTTAATTTCATTTGTATATTAAAATGAAAGCCCCACTGCTGGGGCCGCACTGACGCCTCTCCGCCACCAGTAAAATGCGACGGTGCCTTCCCGGAGTTGGGGGGTCGTGGCGGGCTTTTCCCGGAAGAATTTTCCGAGCACCCCCACCATGACCCCCGACGCTGGAGGGCTCATAAAATTCAGCCCATTGAATTAGGTGGCGAGGTTACACAGACCTGTGTGAAGATTAATATGGTGAGGGAGAAAATAGTACAGATTATCCTTTGTTTTGATTTTCATAACACCAAGTGACAAAGTCATTTTAGTTATATGCATAATGGCTACAATTCTACTGATGACAGGACTTCGAGCTCCCAGTCTGGCCCGATGATGACCCAGTCCCAAATCTTGGGGGTGGTGTTCCTGACCGAAAAGGGATCGACAGCTGTACCCATTTGTGTTGCTACTTTGATCGCCTGTGCGGATCGAGGAATTTCAGAGCAATGCCTTGCTGCTTCGTCGAAAGCTCTAATTTTTTTTAAATTGCTGCAATTCCTTGGTCGTCGCTTTTCTAATGACAGTTGATCAGTCCCTGTGACTGATTACCATGGTGAAGCAAGCATTAACTACCAGCTGCCACATTGCTTAAGTAAGTATTCTTGTTTCATGCAAACAGCAAATATAATCAAGACTTGCATTTACATTGTGCCTTTAGAACATAGAACATAGAACATTACAGCGCAGTACAGGCCCTTCAGCCCTTGATGTTGCGCCGACCTGTGAAACCATCTGACCTACACTATTCCATTTTCATCCATATGTCTATCCAATGACCACTTAAATGCCCTTAAAGTTGGCGAGTCTACTACTGTCGCAGGCAGGGCATTCCACGCCCCTACTACTCTCTGTGTAAAGAAACTACCTCTGACATCTGTCCTATATCTATCACCCCTCAACTTAAAGCTATGTCCCCTCGTGTTTGCCATCACCATCCGAGGAAAAAGGCTCTCACTATCCACCCTGTCCAACCCTCTGATTATCTTATATGTCTCTATTAAGTCACCTCTTCTCCTCCTTCTCTCTAACGAAAACAACCTCAAGTCCCTCAGCCTTTCCTCGTAAGACCTTCCCTCCATACCAGGCAACATCAAATGTTGCCTTTAATGTAATAAAATGTCCGAAGGTTCTTCACAGGAGTATTATCAAATAAAATTTCGCATCAAGACACATAAGGAGATATTAGGGCAGATGGTTTAAGGAGCATTTTAAAAGAGGAAAGAGAGGTCGAGAGATTTAGGGGGGGCATACCTGAACTTAGGGCCTTCGCAGCTGAAGGCATGACTACCAATGGTGTAGTAATTGAAATCGAAGATGCTCAAGGGGCAAGATTTAGAGGAGTGCAGGTATTTTAGAGGATTGTGGGGCTGAAGAGGTTACAGAGATAGGGAGGGGAGAGACCATGGAGAGATTGAAAACAAGGATAAAAATTTAAAAATCAATGCATTGCTTAATGGGGAATCAATGTAGGTCAGAATATATAGGCTGATGAGCAAATGGAACTTGATGTGAGTAAGGACAGGGGCAGCAGAGTTTTGGATAACCTCAAGCTGGGAATGTGTTGGAACAGTCAAGTCAAGTCAAGGCATATTAATTTCATCATATGAACATTGATTTTTTGAAACTTTTGCTGGAGGAAGAAATGACTTGTTTAAAGAGATCACCAGATCTTTGATTGGAGGACATTTGCCGACTAAGAGACGGTGTTTGTGGAAACACAGCACTACTCCCTGAATCCAATTAACCCAAATGGATTTTGATCACTAGACACTGAAGGTGTAAGGAAGTGCATTCCAGGGACTGCTAAGATGATACAATCCACAAACGCAGGAGTGGTTAAGCCAGTTAGTCATATGACTGACTTGCCGGCCAATTTAGAGTTGAATTGTGCCACACAGAAAGGTACAGAAGGCAATTTGCAACTGAAGCTGCAGCAAGCAAGCCTCTCTCCTGGCTGTCTCTCTCTTGCTTTCTCCCAAGCCACCGGACCCACGGAAGACACGTAAACCTCAAAAGAGAAAAGACTCCGACATCGAAACAAGTTGAAGCGTGAACTGGGCCCCAACGATTAGCTGGACTTACTGGCAACCAAAGACTCCACATCGAACTCAAAGGACTGTAATTATAATCCCGGTATTGTCTCAAACTTTTCCCCTTTATTCTTTTCTACTTTTATGTCTCTATCTGTGTGTGTGTGTTTATTGCGTATGCATGCGAGCATGGTCGCGTCGCATATTCATGGTTGTTAACCTGATTAGAGTTTAATATTAATAAACTTCCACCTTTCTTGTTTAAATCTAAGGAAACCTGACTGATTTATTTGCCTTACAATTGGAGCAGTGACCAAGAATTCACTGAGGGGGAGCTAAAAACACAGTGTTTAAAAATTAAACCTGTTACTGTTAAACCAGGCAAAGGCTGAGAGGGTACCCCTAGATCCCTTCTCACCTGGGCATAACACTAGAGATAACAAAGGCATTAATGAGGCTTTCAGCAGCAGATGAGCTGAGATGGGGCGAAGTTGGGTGGCATTATGGGGGTGGAAAAACGTGTTTTAAGATGACGCGGACAAGTGTTCAGTAGCTCATCTTGGAGTCAAATATGTGAACAGTCTGGTTCAGCATCAGACAGTGGCTGGGGAAGAGGATGGAATCAGTAACTATGGAATGGAGTTTGTAGCTGGGTCTAAAGACAATGGCTTTGATCTTCACTTTATTTAATTGGAGGAAATTTCTGCTCATTCAGTACTAGATGTTGGATAAAAAGGGAAGCAGCTCAGTGCAGTCCCACCCAGCTGGACAACAGTGTAGAGGCGTTGGAGGAGGATAGTGTAGTTAACCATGTCAAAGATAGTTTGAGAAGGAAGTATGAAGAGGGATAGTTTACTTTCACCCTTAACCATTTTATAAATCATTGGTGCAGCCAAACTTGTACTTTGTGTACACTGTGCACAGTTCTGGTGGCCGCAGTACAGAAAACTATTGAAAAGATACAGAATGACTGAAGAAGATGGAGGAATTAGATTATAAGGATTGTTTGTGCATGTTCTCACAGAAACGGGAAGGTTGAGAGGTAACATGATTGCTGATCTTAGGATTCTACAGAGGCTGGATAATGGCGATCATGCCAAGGTATTTTATCTTTTCCAGAACAGTCAAGCCAAAACAAGGGTAAATTCCAAAGTACTTTTCAGAAACAGTAGAGGTAATTTTAACCTAACCTGCCCGGTGAGTGGTGGGGGGGGGGTGTGGGGTGGGGGTTATGAGAAATCGGGCTAAACTTCCTGGAGAATAAAATGGGGTGGGATGTCAAAATTGGAGGCAAAACAACCCTGTCAATTTCCTGCCAAACTGATTAATTTAAAATTGTACCCAATATATCAATGAGTGAGTGGTCAATCTGTGGAACTGACTCCGTGGGGAGAAGCTGGAAACAATTAACACAATTCATTCAAATTCCAAATTAGATAAATTTCACTCTTAAAAACATTTGGAGATACAGTACACACCGCAGATTAGGATTGCTGAGGGAGAAAGGGAATGGGTGACCAAAAGGCAGAGAAAGAGCAGGAAGGCAGCGCAGGAGTCCCCTGCGGTCATCTCCCCCCAAAACAAGTATACCGTTTTGGATACTGTTGAGGGAGATGGCTCACCAGGGGAAGGCAGCAGTAGCCAGGTTCATGGCACCGTGGCTGGCTCTGCTGTTCAGAAGGGCGGGAAAAAGAGTGGAAGGGCTATAGTCGTAGGGGATTCGATTGTAAGGGGAGTAGATTGGCGGTTCTGTGGTCGGAAACGAGGCTCCCGAATGGTATGTTGCCTCCCAGGTGCACAGGTCAGGGATGTCTCAGATCGGCTGCAGAACATTCTAAAGGGGGAGGGTGAACAGCCAGTTGTCGTTGTGCACATAGGCACCAATGATATAGGTAAAAAACGGGATGAGGTCCTACAAGCAGAGTTTAGGGAGTGAGGAGCCAAGTTAAAAAGTAGGACCTCAGAGGTAGTAATCTCAGGATTGCTACCAGTGCCACGTGATAGTCAGAGTAAAAATGAAAGAATAGTCAGGATGAATGCGTGGCTTGAGAGATGGTGCAGAAGGAGGGGTTCAGATTTTTGGGACATTGGGACCGGTTCTGGGGGAAGTGGGACGATTACAAATTGGACGGTCTACACCTGGGCCGGACTGGAACCAATGTCCTTGGGGGTGCTTTTGCTAACGCTGTTGGGGAGGGTTTAAACTAATGTGGCAGGCGGATGGGAACGAATTGAGGAGGACAGTTGACAGTAAGGAGGTAGTAACAAAAGCCTGTAAGGAACTAGATAATGAAGTCAGTGTGACTAAGGGGAAGAGCAGGCAGGGAGCAGATGATGAATGTAAAGGGACTGGTGGTCTGAGGTGCATTTGTTTTAATGCAAGAAGTGTAGTAGGTAAGGCAGATGAACTTAGGGCTTGGATTAGTACCTGGGAGTATGATGTTATTGCTATTACTGAGACTTGGTTGAGGGAAGGGCATGATTGGCAACTAAATATCCCAGGATATCGATGCTTCAGGCGGGATAGAGAGGGAGGTAAAAGGGGTGGAGGAGTTGCAGTACTGGTCAAAGAGGATATCACAGCTGTGCTGAAGGAGGGCACTATGGAGGACTCGAGCAGTGAGGCAATATGGACAGAACTGAGAAATAGGAAGGGTGCGGTAACAATGTTGGGGCTGTACTACAGGCCTCCCAACAGCGAGCATGAGATAGAGGTACAAATATGTAAACAGATTATGGAAAGATGTAGGAGCAACAGGGTGGTGGTGATAGGAGATTTTAATTTTCCCAACATTGACTGGGATTCACTTAGTGTTAGAGGTCTAGATGGAGCAGAATTTGTAAGGAGCATCCAGGAGGGTTTTCTCGAGCAGTATGTAAATAGTCCTACTCGGGAAGGGGCCATACTGGACCTGGTGTTGGGGAATGAGCCCGGCCAGGTGTTTGAAGTTTCAGTAGGGGACTACTTTGGGAATAGTGATCACAATTCCGTAAGCTTTAAAATACTCATAGACAAAGACGAGAGTGGTCCTAAAGGAAGAGTGCTAAATTGGGGGAAGGCCAACTATACCAAAATTCGGCAGGAGCTGGGGAATGTAGATTGGGAGCAGCTGTTTGAAGGTAAATCCACATGTGATGTGTGGGAGGCTTTTAAAGAGAGGTTGATTAGCGTGCAGGAGAGACATGTTTCTGTGAAAATGAGGGATATAAATGGCAAGATTAGGGAACCATGGATGACAGGTGAAATTGTGAGACTAGCTAAGAGGAAAAAGGAAGCATACATAAGGTCTAGGCGGCTGATGAAAGACGAAGCTTTGAAAGAATATCGGGAATGTAGGACCAATCTGAAACGAGGAATTAAGAGGGCTAAAAGGGGTCATGAAATATCTTTAGCAAACAGGGTTAAAGAAAATCCCAAAGCCTTTTATTCATATATAAGGAGAAAGAGGGTAACTAGAGAAAGGATTGGCCCACTAAAGGACAAAGGAGGAATGTTATGCTTGGAGTCAGAGAAAATGGGTGAGATTCTAAACGAGTACTTTGCATCGGTATTCACCGAGGAGAGGGACATGACGGATGTTGAGGTTAGGAACAGATGTTTGATTACTCTAGGTCAAGTCGGCATAAGGAGGGAGGAAGTGTTGGGTATTCTAAAAGGCATTAAGGTGGACAAGTCCCCAGGTCCGGATGGGATCTATCCCAGGTTACTGTGGGAAGCGAGAGAGGAAATAGTTGGGGCCTTAACAGATATCTTTGCAGCATCCTTAAACACGGGTGAGGTCCCGGAGGACTGGAGAATTGCTAATGTTGTGCCCTTGTTTAAGAAGGGTAGCAGGGATAATCCAGGTAATTATAGACCGGTGAGCCTGACGTCAGTGGTAGGGAAGCTGCTGGAGAAGATACTGAGGGATAGGATCTATTCCCATTTGGAAGAAAATGGGCTTATCAGTGATAGGCAACATGGTTTAGTGCAGGGAAGGTCATGTCTTACCAACTTAATAGAATTCTTTGAGGAAGTGACAAAGTTGATTGATGAGGGAAGGGCTGTCGATGTCATATACATGGACTTCAGTAAGGCGTTTGATAAGGTTCCCCATGGCAGGCTGATGGAGAAAGTGAAGGCGCATGGGGTCCAAGGTGTACTAGCTAGATGGATAAAGAACTGGCTGGGCAACAGGAGACAGAGAGTAGCAGTAGAAGGGAGTTTCTCAAAATGGAGACGTGTGACCAGTGGTGTTCCACAGGGATCCGTGCTGGGACCACTGTTGTTTGTGATATACATTAATGATTTGGAGGAAAGTATAGGTGGTCTGATTAGCTAGTTTGCAGACGACACTAAGATTGGTGGAGTAGCAGATAGTGAAGGGGACTGTCAGAGAATACAGCAGAATATAGATAGATTGGAGAGTTGGGCAGAGAAATGGCAGATGGAGTTCAATCAGGGCAAATGCGAGGTGATGCATTTTGGAAGATCCAATTCAAGAGTGAACTATACAGTAAATGGAAAAGTCCTGGGGAAAATTGATGTCCAGAGAGATTTGGGTGTTCAGGTCCACTGTTCCCTGAAGGTGGCAACGCAGGTCAATAGAGTGGTCAAGAAGGCATACGGCATGCTTTCCTTCATCGGACGGGGTATTGAGTACAAGAGCTGGCAGGTCATGTTACAGTTGTATAGGACTTTGGTTCGGCCACATTTGGAATACTGCGTGCAGTTCTGGTCGCCACATTACCAAAAGGATGTGGATGCTTTGGAGAGGGTGCAGAGGAGGTTCACCAGGATGTTGCCTGGTATGGAGGGCGCTAGCTATGAAGAGAGGTTGAGTAGATTAGGATTATTTTCATTAGAAAGACGGAGGTTGAGGGGGGACCTGATTGAGGTGTACAAAATCATGAGAGGTATAGACAGGGTGGATAGCAAGAGGCTTTTTCCTAGAGTGGGGGATTCAATTACTAGAGGACACGAGTTCAAAGTGAAAGGGGAAAAGTTTAGGGGGGATATGCGTGGAAAGTTCTTTACGCAGAGTGTGGTGGGTGCCTGGAACGCGTTGCCAGCGGAGGTGGTAGGTGCGGGCACGATGGCGTCTTTTAAGATGTATCTAGACAGATACATGAATGGGCAGGAAGAAAAGAGATACAGACCCTTAGAAAATAGGCGACATGTTTAGATAGAGGATCTGGATCGGCGCAGGCTTGGAGGGCCGAAGGGCCTGTTCCTGTGCTGTAATTTTCTTTGTTCTTTCTTCTTTGTTCTTTGTACATGAATAATTTGAGACATAATATGTAAAAAGTGCTTGGAAGGAAGAGGGTGACTTGGATCTATCATTCCCAAAACTCTCCTCCTCTGGGGTTTTCCTTGTGTCAGGTCTAGGTCTGTTGCATATTAATTGAGAAGAGATTGATTACTATGGTTAGTCAATAACTCCACTATTGTTATGTCATGTGACTACCAGGATGATAGAGGGTGAATGAGATGAATGTTGATCCTTTTCATCAGCAATTCCTGCCAGTCCAGTCAAAGGTGGAACTAGCAGGATCTCGAGTGATGGTGGGAATTGGGGTCATGGAAGGTAGCAGAGCGGAGATGTAATTTGCCACTTCTGCCATTTTTGAGTAAGGTTATTGAGTACAATAAATACCTGCCCCCTTCCTCATTTAAATTTCACAGCTTACCAGTAAACGTGACTACTCTTATTCATTTCCTAGCTTATGATTTTTTTTAACAATACACCCACCATGAACATCACAAACACAGAATGCAGAAACTCTCAGCTGGCTCATTCACAACATCTCTTCACACAGTTTGAACTAACTTGTTTGGAATGCATTTCTGGCTGATAAATGAAAGGAAGCAATTAAGTTCTGCATTATTTTTTTATGAAAAGCTTTTTTGGATGATTTTTTTTCCTGGCATCTTCCAGATGAAGGGAGTCACCTTAGGAAAATGGAATGTTTTGCTACTTTTAACAGCCAGGGGGAAGATTTGTGCATTGAAATCAGAAGCACATTTACGATGTTGCTACACTTACTGCAAAGAGGAAGGGCAAGATTTTCCTTCTGAGGGAGGGAAACAGATCTCAGAACCATTTCCGGGTTCTGAATCCCCCTCCAGAGAGTAACAGTCACTGACCCCAATTTTCATATGGCGCCCCCTTAATTGACCTGGAGACAGGTTTGGTTACCAATTAGCAGCTGCGGGGGTGGAAATGGACCTGGGACTGTCTATGTGCAGGCCTCATTTAAGCAGGCCAGTTGCCATTTCATTGTTTCACCTCTGTTTGAGAGATGTCTCACAGACAGAGGCCTGGAACCCGGGACAGGGCAGACCCTTGACTCATGAATGCTGATCAGGAGGTTCTCCTGAAGGTGGTGAAGGAGAGGAGGGAGTTCTTCTTCCCGGAGGGCGACAGGAGGAGGCCACGCATCAAGACCAAGCAGGCCTGGATAGAGATAGCTGACAATTTAAGCAGACGAAGTGTGGTGCCCAGAAACTGGGTTTATTGTAGGTAGTGGTTCAATGATCTGATTCACTTTGGCAAGGTGAGTGCAGCACTGAACTCTCAGGACAGACCTCTGGGTTTTCAGCCTCCAGAAGATACACCAGCTGAGGAGCCTCAGGGCACATGCTGCTCCTGAACATGGGAGGAGTGTGTGCCCAGGGCATTTACTGACCCCTCAGAATGGCTCAGAGCCATAATGCTGCTGAGGACCTGCCAGCACTAAAACATGCAGCTTCTAATGAATTGAAACAGCTGGCATTTGCCATGGAGGCCAGCAGTGCCTTATCTTGCTCTCTTGTCCGTCCTTGCAAGAGAAACAGGCTCAAAATGCCACGAAATGGCAGATGTGCATCCTGCATTGGTGGTAAGAGTTCCAAGCTGCATCTTCAATGGAAGTGTTGGCACAGGCAGCTCAGAGTGAGCTCCAGACCAGGCTGTTCCTCCTGTGTCAGAGGGTCTCAGCTGAAATGTGCCTGAATCAGATGATCCCAGACGTTAATGGTATCCGGATCGGATCCTCGAGACCTGCACCAGGCCCAATCACCTTCCTGTGCAGCCGGGAAACCCCAGTGTTCTGCATCCTCCCCCTCTGCCTCCTCTTCTTCTACCTCTTCCATGTCCTGCCCTTACTTTTCCTCTGAAGAGCTGTGTCCTTCCAGGGCCTTACCGTCTTCAAGGTCCACACCTCTCTGGAGGGCCATGTTATGGAGAGCGCAGCAAACCCTCACAATGAGAGAGTCCCTTGCAGGTGTGTGCTACAGGGTGCCCCCAACTGGACCAGGCACTGGAACCGCATCTTCAGAAACCCGATGGCCTGCTCAATTGTCGTCCTAGTGAGTAGATGGCTTTGGTTGTAACACTGCTGTCTCAGACTCTCACAGAGGGGTGAGTAGCCAACTCTCTGAGGAATATCCCTTGTCCCTTAGAATCCATCCACAGCGTTTGGGGGCTTAAGTGAAGCCTGGAATGCCGGAGGATGAAGGTGTCATGGCAGCTGCCAGGAAAGTGAACGCACACATGGAGGAAGCTCTTGAGGTCTGATGAAAGGTCACTGATCTGAAACGTTAACTCTGCTTCTCTCTCCACAGGTGCTGCCAGACCTGATGAGTATTTCCAGCCTTTCTTGTTTTTATTGGAGGAAGCTCTTGTTGAGATCACAGACCAGCATAACATTGAGGCAGCATCAGTCCTTCCTGTTGATGGATCTCACTGGCTGGTCACTGGGTGCCTTGATGGGTGAAATCGATGAGGCCCTGCACCTGGGGGAATCCAGCGATGGTGCTGAGACCTACTGCCCTCCATGCCTGGGAGGCCACATCTGTCTGGAGTTGAATGCACTGTCCAGCTCTCACAAATAGGGCATCAGTGACCTGTGAGATGCAGTGATGTTTTCCGCTCAGGTCCGTAGCTGATCCTTGGAAGGAGCCAGAAGCGAAGATGTTCAAGGCCTTAGTGACATGGACAGCGACTGGCAGGACATGGCAAGCAGTGCTGTGAGGTGCAAGGTTTTCAGCAACGAGAGCACGTATTTCTGTGACTATCTGCCGGGAAAGTCACAGTCTCATGTGGCACTGGTTCTTGGTCACCTTCAGGTAACACCTTCTTTGACGGTAGATCCTATGCTGAGAGTATGGCCCCCATGTCCTTCCTGCCCCTCATCCCTCTCCTCTGACCTCCTGATGCCCGGGGCTCTGCCCTTTCTGCGGAGAGTGTTGCTTCTCATTGCCGCTGGACCCAAAATCTGAGAATCGTGCCCTCATTGCCACCTGTTGCCGTCCTGGTGCTCAGCTACACCACCCCCCCACCCCCAACAATTGTGTTTGGCAGTCCTTCCCCCTGCTCTTATCGACCCCCAATGCCAGCAGGGTGACGACCCCCTGTACTGTCCGAGCACTTACTGACCACTCTCCCCGCAACCTGCGCTGACCCGATGGTATCTGTGTGTCAATGACTGAGTACCCCTCTGCACCGTTCACCTAATTCCCTGGGGCAGCCATGACTGAACACCCCCCCCAACTATGTGTCTGCATTCGTTCACATGGTCTGCCCCAGACAGCATAAGTAGCCTGTGTGCCCCCTTCAAAATCAGACCATGCCCCTTAGCGAGCTCTCAATGAGCTCTTTAACAATGTTAATTGCCATGGTTGATGGGTCAGGTGGGATCTTGGGGATGCCCTCACCCCGCCCTGGCGAAGCGCTTTGGCACGGGGAATGGTGTCCAGAGACCAGCATGCCGGCCGGTGCCAATATTTTCCTCCGTCACTTGCCTCCGTTCCCGCCCCTGCCAGGACCTGAAAATTCAGCCTGGCATCTCCAACCCAACCGATCATTTTACAAGTTCAAGCTTCCAGTGGGAAACCTCCATCTGTGAAGTTGGCTTCTCTCCTGAAAGGCCTCTAGCCTGTCAATCAGCCTGCCAGAGGTGGGCTCTAAATGCTAGCAGCTACCTGCCCAGAAGCTGCATGTAGCCATTTAGGGCCAAGGTGTAGCCCCACTGGGATTTTCCCATTTTCAGAACGCTTCCCCAGCCCTGCCCCACCTCCGCTGAATCGGGAGACCAGCAGCAACTGGGAGGTGGCATCCCAGCAGCAGGCTGTAGGGCCAGTGGTCCCTCATCGCACTGATCTCATTATTAAGCTGCATGAATCAAAAGGCTGCAGTCTGGGCCCCACCCCATTCCCATGGAGGGGTTTTCCTTCCACACTGATGGCCCTAAGAGCTGTCGGCCTCCCTTATGCTCAAATCTTCAGCAGGCTTTTGAGGGCACCTCCATCTTGAGGCACCCTCGCACTCCCCTCCCTGCCTCAGCAGAGCCCACTTCTCCCATTGGGGCTGCTGTCCATCCATTGCTGCAGGCCCAAACAAAAACAAGAAACACTGGAAATACTCAGCAGATCCGGCAGCATCTGTCGAGAAAAAAGCAGAGTTAACGTTTCAGGTCAGTGATCCTTCATCGGAACAGTGCTGCAGGCCTCCTGATTGGTCCTCCCACCTCGGGAACCCGCCCACCATCCCTAATTGGACGGTGAACGCAGAGGCGGCCTCTTAATTGGCCACCTCCAAGATGATTCCACCCGTGAGTGTACTTCTGATCTGTGCGGGGTCGGGACCCAGAAATGGTCCCGACTCCTGGAATTTTTCAAAGGGTATAAGTTTCCACCCTATATTTCCCAGCAAGCCACAAATAAAAAAGTTGCTGCTCGTAGATTTTCTCATTGGAACTGAATGTATATATCATTCTGATACCCAGCTACTTGAACCATGTATTATACATTGACCACAGTAGCAATACACATTCAACTCACGATTCTGTTTTCAAAATGCACAAAGAAAGAACTGCTACTTTCTCCACCAGGCAAGTCATCAGCCAACGTCTCCATCATGGTTCAGAACACTATCAACTGGTGTTGGGAGTAGGGGGTTTAGAATTAGAATTAGAATTAGAACATTACAGTGCAGTACAGGCCCTTCGGCCCTCGATGTTGCGCCGACCTGTGAAACCATCTGACCTACACTATTCCATTTTCATCCATATGTCTATCCAATGACCACTTAAATGCCCTTAAAGTTGGCGAATCTACTACTGCTGCAGGCAGGGCGTTCCACACCCCTACTACTCTCTGAGTAAAGAAGCTACCTCTCACATCTGTCCTATATCTATCACCCCTCAACTTGAAGCTATGTCCCCTCGTGTTTGCCATCACCATCCGAGGAAAAAGACGTTCACTATCCACCCTATCTAACCCTCTGATTATCTTATATGTCTCTATTAAGTCACCTCTCCTCCTCCTTCTCTCCAACGAAAACAACCTCAAGTCCCTCAGCCTTTCCTCGTAAGACCTTCCCTCCATACCAGGCAACATCCTAGTAAATCTCCTCTGCACCCTTTCCATAGCTTCCACATCCTTCCTATAATGCGGTGACCAGAACTGCACGCAATACTCCAGGTGCGGTCTCACCAGAGTTTTGTACAGCTGCAGCATGACCTCGTGGCTCCGAAACTCGATCCCCCTACCAATAAAAGCCAACACACCATATGCCTTCTTAACAGCCCTATTAACCTGGGTAGCAACCTTCAGGGATTTATGCACCTGGACACCAAGATCTCTCTGTTCATCTACACTACCAAGAATCTTCCCATTAGCCCAGTACTCTGCATTCCTGTTACTCCTTCCAAAGTGAATCACCTCACACTTTTCCGCATTAAACTCCATTTGCCATCTCTCAGCCCAGCTCTGCAGCCTATCTATGTCCCTCTGTACCTTACAACATCCTTCGGCACTATCCACAACTCCACCGACCTTAGTGTCATCTGCAAATTTACTAACCCACCCTTCTACACCCTCTTCCAGGACATTTATAAAAATGACAAACAGCAGTGGCCCCAAAACAGATCCTTGCGGTACACCACTAGTAACTAAACTCCAGGATGAACATTTGCCATCAACCACCACCCTCTGTCTTCTTTCAGCTAGCCAATTTCTGATCCAAAGCTCTAAATCACCTTCAACCCCATACTTCCGTATTTTCTGCAATAGCCTACCGTGGGGAACCTTATCAAATGCCTTACTGAAATCCATGTACACCACATCCACTGCTTTACCCTCATCCACCTGTTTGGTCACCTTCTCGAAAAACTCAATAAGGTTTGTGAGGCACGACCTACCCGTCACAAAACCGTGCTGACTATCTCTAATGAACTTATTCTTTTCAAGATGATTATAAATCCTGTCTCTTATAACCTTTTCCAACATTTTACCCACAACCGAAGTAAGGCTCACAGGTCTATAATTTCCAGGGCTGTCTCTACTCCCCTTCTTGAACAAGGGGACAACATTTGCTATCCTCCAGTCTTCCGGCACTATTCCTGTCGACAATGACGACATAAAGATCAAGGACAAAGGCTCTGCAATTTCCTCCCTGGCTTCCCAGAGAATCCTAGGATAAATCCCATCTGGCCCAGGGGACTTATCTATTTTCACACTTTGCAAAATTGCTAACACCTCCTCCTTGTGAACCTCAATCCCATCTAGCCTCGTAGCCCGAATCTCAGAATTCTCCTCGACAACATTTTCTTTCTCTACTGTAAATACTAACGCAAAATATTCATTTAACACCTCCCCTATCTCCTCTGATTCCACACACAACTTCCCACTACTATCCTTGATTGGCCCTAATCTAACTCTAGTCATTCTTTTATTCCTGATATACCTATAGAAAGCCTTAGGGTTTTCCCTGATCCTATCCGCCAATGACTTCTCGTGTCCTCTCCTTGCTCTTCTTAGCTCTCCCTTTAGATCCTTCCTGGCTAGCTTGTAGCTCTCAAGCACCCTAACTGAGCCTTCACGTCTCATCCTAACATAAGCCTTCTTCTTCCTCTTGACAAGCGCTTCAACTTCTTTAGTAAACCACAGCTCCCTCGCTCGACAACTTCCTCCCTGCCTCACAGGTACATACCTATCAAGGACACACAGTAGCTGCTCCTTGAATAAGCTCCACATTTCGATTGTTCCCATCCCCTGCAGTTTCCTTCCCCATCCTACGCATCCTAAATCTTGCCTAATCGCATCATAATTTCCTTTCCCCCAGCTATAATTTTTGCCCTGCGGTATATACCTGTCCCTGCCCATCGCTAAGGTAAACCTAACCGAATTGTGATCACTGTCACCAAAGTGCTCACCTACATCTAAATCTAACACCTGGCCGGGTTCATTTCCCAGTACCAAATCCAATGTGGCATCACCCCTGGTTGGCCTGTCTACATACTGTGTCAGAAAACCCTCCTGCACACACTGGACAAAAACTGACCCATCTAAAGTACTCGAACTATAGTATTTCCAGTCAATATTTGGAAAGTTAAAGTCCCCCATAACAACTACCCTGTTACTCTCGCCCCTGTCGAGAATCATCTTCACTATCCTTTCCTCTACATCTCTGGAACTATTTGGAGGTCTATAAAAGACTCCCAACAGGGTAACCTCACCTCTCCTGTTTCTAACCTCGGCCCATACTACCTCAGTAGACGAGTCCTCAAACGTCCTTTCTGTCGCTGTAATACTCTCCTTGATTAACAATGCCACACCCCCCCCTCTTTTACCATCTTCTCTGTTCTTACTGAAACATCTAAATCCCGGAACCTGCAACATCCATTCCTGCCCCTGCTCTACCCATGTCTCCGAAATGGCCACTACATTGAGATCCCAGGTACCAACCCATGCTGCAAGCTCACCCACCTTATTCCGGATGCTCCTGGCGTTGAAGTAGACACACTTTAAACCAGGTTCTTGCTTGCCAGTGCCCTCTTGCGTCCTTGTAACCATATCCCTGATCTCACTACTCTCAACATCCTGTACAATGGCACTACAATTTAGGTTCCCATTCCCCTGCTGAATTAGTTTAAACCCCCCCGAAGAGCACTAGCAAATCTCCCCCCCAGGATATTGGTACCCCTCTGGTTCAGGTGAAGACCATCCTGTTTGTAGAGGTCCCACCTACCCCAGAAAGAGCCCCAATTATCCAGGAAACCAAAACCCTCCCTCCTGCACCATCCCTGCAGCCACGTGTTCAACTCCTCTCTCTTCCTATTCCTCGCTTCGCTATCACGTGGCACAGGCAACAACCCAGAGGTAACAACTCTGTTTGTTCTCGCTCTAAGCTTCCACCCTAGCTCCCTGAATTTCTGTCTTAAATCCCCATCTCTCTTCCTACCTATGTCGTTGGTGCCTATGTGGACCACGACTTGGGGCTGCTCCCCCTCCCCCTTAAGGATCCCAAAAACACGATCCGAGACATCACGAACCCTGGCACCTGGGAGGCAACATACCAACCGTGAGTCTCTCTCGTTCCCACAGAACCTCCTATCTGTTCCCCTAACTATGGAGTCCCCAATGACTAATGTTCTGCTCCTCTTCACCCTTCCCTTCTGAGCAACAGGGACAGACTCTGTGCCAGAGACCTGTACCCCATTGCTTACCCCTGGTAAGTCGTCCCCCGCAACAGTATCCAAAACGGTATACCTGTTGTTGCGGGAAACGGCCACAGGGGATCCCTGCACTGCCTGCTGGTTCCCTCTCCTTCCCCTGACGGTAACCCATCTACCTACTTCTTTTACCTGAGGTGTGACTACCTCCCCATAACTCCTCTCAATAACCTCCTCCGCCTCCCGAATGAGTATGCGGCTAGTAGGAGTATTGACAAACATCTGGACCAAACATGGCATAGACATTCATACCCTCAACCCTTTCTCGTATGATAGTGAAAAGCCCATTTCCATGATCTCTTCACTGTGCTCTCGATTGTCTTCTTATACTACCAGGCTTCATCTCATCTTCAGTTGCTATAATGATCTCCCCACCAATGCTCCTACAAATAGTCAGCACTTGACCTTGACCACAAGAACCTCATGCATCCACTCTGCACTTAGCCATCACCTTTACACATATTAGTATTGCTCTCTTTCATCTCCCTGGAGAATCATCAGGAACAGCATATGCCAACTCCTTATTGTCTCTGATCACAGCAACATGTCCAGATTCAGGACAGTTGCTAATTATTGGTAGAGCAAAATGGCCTTTTGACCCTCATGGAAAATATGTCGCTGCAGTTGCAATGATTGTACTGTGCTCTGACAGATTAGAAAACGGTCTGGAAATGACATTACCATAAATATAAAATAAAAGGTACACCCCATGAAAACAAATATGAGAAATATTTTTTAAATACGTGTGAACTGCACAGGTTTTCCTGTTTATATTCCCTTCTCTCTCTGAATGGAGTGGTGCATTTGTTCTCTCATTAGCAGTTCTTTTCTCATTGGTGGGTTTGACGTGCCAGCGGTATTTTGTAACCAGGAGAAACTGATGTCATTAGACTGGTGGACTTTGCAGCCAGAGTCTGGGATCTGTCAACCTGCATTGTTCATTGCCGTGTATAATGGCTCAGACATACATGGTTCAGCTGGCTTTATCCAAAATGGAATGTCTCAGCCAATGAGTGAGTGGCCTGAAGGCATAAACTGACAGGGTCGTATTCTCAGAATTAATTTACTAAAGTGATGTTGCTGGTCTTCGCAGAGTGGTCAACTCTGTGGGATGCTCAGACTGTGAACGGAAGACAAGGCTCCCTGAAATCACTAGATACTCCTTCAAATCCCACAAGATGACCTGCAGATTACTATCATACCTCATCATCATGTTGAATTTAGGTGTATTTATGCTTTTCATTGAACTGCTGTGGCAGCATGAATGCTCAGATTACTACAGTAGGACTGCTGACAGCGTTGCCCTCTCTAATGTGGAACACCACATGCTTGTCCTTTCCATGGATTTTAAATACATGAGGTAAATTTTATGACAACACTGTTGGTGAAGGAATTCATGCGACTGTAGGACATATCGGAAACTTGAACATGGAAGTCAGCAGTTCCCACGCTATATTGTGCCCACTACAATTAATGACAATACTGCTAGTGTTTCCATTTTGGGACAAATCAGTAATCCGGGCACAAATTACACTCATAATTGCACTAGTTTTCTGAAGTGAAAATATGCCTTTCTTGAAACAGTGCATTAGAATTTTAGAACTTTTTTTTTAGCCTTGCATTAAAAAATATTCGTTGATGTATTTAAGAGTGGTGACCTGGTGCAGTTTTTTTAATACAGCTGAAAATGGGTCTAGTCCACCACCTGTGAGTAACCCAATTTTAAATAACTTTAAAAAGCGAAACAGAACTATTTAATAGTTTCATTATGTATACCAGACAGTTTCCTAGTAAATTAAATATTTCTTAATATTTAAAAACTTTTAATAGGTGTCTGGTGCCGTTCCGCCTAAAAAAAGCTTAATTTTAAGAGCCTCCTTGAAAGAGTGAAAAGGGGTGTAATTGCCGAATACTCGCCATGGTGATTAATTCCATCTAGGGGGGTGGCCAGTTTTGTAGACAGGCACAGCTTCCAGCGCAATGTTTTTAAAACAACATTAGCGAGTGGGGAAACTTGATGTACCTTCAATAGAACTTGAATTTAAAATTGTTCGATCTTTTGCACTTGTTTTCAGGTATGTCGTGCTGCAAAAACCAGTGCAACCTAGCGGAAACACTACCCCCAGAAAATGGTGTTGGATGCTCTGACTTTCATGTGATTGATTGGGTATCTCCATTTTATAGCCTGCCTCAATGCACCTTCGCACTGCTGCGTACAATCCGTGGGTCAGTAAACTGCGACAGCTCCGTGTCAGCTGAACCAGCATGGATTGGGTCACTCGCTACTGTCAGTGCCTGGCAATCCAGTTCTATCAACTTTCTTGGTGGCCCTTTGCACGGTCAAGAATTTTCTGTGTGTGCTTGTTCAAACAAATCAGGTTACCCACAACCTGAGGCTGAAGCGCTGGCAATCCCAATCTACTGGTGAGCTCTGTTCCACCCTGATAAGAAGCCATCAACTCTATCCCAAATTAACTGAATGGTATCATTATCATTTTGGGGTGGGTGGCCCACACCTGTTAGGGCATTTTGGAAGCCACTAACCCATTCCATTCGTGTGGCAGAACTGAAGGGTAAGAAATGAGGGCTTGTTAGACAAGGTATGCCGGGCTAAGGGGGTTATAGCTAAAAGTGCTGAACCTAAATCTGAGAAAGTCATGATTAAATTATGCGGTGCTTTGATGAAACCATACTAACTACTCCATCTTGTTCTGGTCACCGAGACACAAGGCAGATGTACAAGCACTAGAGGCAATGTAGAGAAGAGCCATGAAGCTGATCTCTAGGTCGGGGGTCTGAGTTATGAGGAAGATTAGAGATACTACAAGGTCAGCATTAAAATCTGGTGGTAACTAGGGTCCTGGCCATAGGAGGTCCAGGTAAGTGTTATTTTATTGATATTTTTAAAGGTTCCTTGTGGGTCAGGAAGAGTGACAATGCTCCTCTAGGGTCCACAGGATTACCTTGGGCATCCCTTTCACCAGATTTCCCCCATCTCCCATTCAGGAACTTTTCATTTCCTTTCCACCTAATTCTTCATTTACATTGCCACAGACTTGCTGTCCCCTTTGCCAGCCTGATCCCCCATTAATTTTGACACCATTCCCACCCGCTTTGGCCCCCAATTCCCACCTCAGAATTGGGTCTGAGGTACCTGAAAGATGACCTTCTAGATGTAAATAAGCTAGTAAATAATATGGAAAGGGTCAATCTGGGAAATTACTTTAAATGAAATTGTGGGACTGGTTCAGTGTTGTAAAAGATAACTTTAGGACTGATATCAGGAGGTGCTTCGTCATGCAGAGAGTCATCAGCACTTGGAATGGACTTTCCAGTGGAGTGGTAGAGGTGAAAACTGTGAATACATTTACAGAAACAATCAGATGCTGCAAAGGGGAACTGCAAGTTGCTTCTGGATTGATAGGCTAACATGGGCTGAAGGGTCTGCCTCATCCATAATGACCTTCCAATCCTGTGATGTTGGAACTCCTCTGTTGATGTCCCTCAGCGAATTTTTATTTGGAATGCGCTAACAATACCTCACTGGGGACTGATAACTTTTGATCTATTTGCCTTTCTAATGACCGACATTGAATTTCGAGCCCAATGACAGTGAGGGAAAAAGTGCTTTTTGGTTATTAGCTAATTGGCAAAATTAGCCTGTACCTATGTCATTGACAGCTCTTTATTGTTATTTATAATATATAGTGGCCTTTGAATTTGTTTTTTTATAGCAAGTGTCTCTTCTGCCAACTTTATCTCTTTAGTCCTGAAGGTTCTGACTCCTTCCTGAAGTAAACCGTAGGTTAGAATTATGCATAAAGCATCAGATGGATCAAGCACAGTGAGGAGCACTGGGAATTGCAGAATCCACATCCACCAGGGAACGTTCCCAATTTTCCATCCATTAATTTAAATAGAGCAAAAAATCAAGAAGGTTCTGTCATGGGTTCTATGATTCCCCCCTGCCTCCTACCCCCTGTCGGTGCTCCACCCAGGCAATGCATTACATCAGCCAGTAACAATGAAAATCCACTTCTATGAACCTCCGAAAGGAGCTAAATTGATTCTCCAAGAACAGAATAAAAAAAACATTTCTCATGTAAACTAAGATGTGAATGAACATTTTTGTTCAATATAACTTATAATTTATTTGAACGATGAGCAGTCAAATAAACTGGAACAAGGGGAAAGTGCCTGAAAAATTAAATCTCATGCACACACTGAACCAATCATAGTTTCTCAAGCAGTAAGTCCAACTCAAGTTTAATTAAATGCCCATATTCCAGGTACATAGCCCTTTCCTTTCCAACTCTCATCTGTTTAGGCTTTGCTAGGCAGCCCCTGCTGATTAATTCTTATGCCTGTTGCTGTGGATTTAGCAAGGATCAGCTGGACACCTATTCCCCACTGGGTCCTCCTCAGCTTCTGCATCACTATGCCTTTTAGCTTTTATGCTTGGCTTTCAATCTAGTGCTTTTCTCTATCCGACAGCCTACAAACAAACACTGTTTGGGGCATCATTCTTTGTAACAACACTATAATCCTTCAAACAGAGGCCTACTCTGAAATTCTGGCCTAGTGATGATGTAGCCATGCAGGTGAATATTTACTCTGTATGGGTCGTCTTCTAATCTTGGAATCACAGCAGGAAAGGGAAACTTTCACACACACAAAAAAAACATGCATTAGCAAACCAGTAGCTAATGCTAATTGCAAGCATTAAATTACCTTTATTTTTGTCCCTTCCTGCATAAAATTAAATTCTCTGGGCACAAGTTTGAAGTCTCCTGTGCTATAAAATGAAGAACAATGGTCCTATTAACACAGTATTTGGCGTGGAGAACAACACAATAATTCTCCTGTGCAATTATTTTGTTTATAAACATTTGTTTGCTTTTTGCCCCTCAAGGAACTACGGTGTAAAGCTGTGACAGTAAGGTTTTTTCCACTGGCTGCTCCAGATTAGAAACCTTCAGACCCGCATGGAGCAAGCTCATTGTTCTTGAGAGAGGCAGCACTTTTACAGAGCTCTTGAATCAGGGGGTTCAGGCGGACTCTGTTCTTGGCACTGTCAGAAATGAATTGCTGTTGAAATATCTCCAAGAGGTATCATGCTAGGGGTTGCATCATGGCCCTACTGCAGCTGGTACCATCCTGCAATGTAAACTCATTCAGTGTGGTCTGCATGTACTCAATAAATAAATCCAGTGTCACTTCCTCCAATGTACTGCTCCCTCAATATAACGTCCATCTCATGCCTCAGTATATCACCTCCTGATGTGTCTCACAGTATAGTATCCTCTGATACACCCCACAGTCCTCAGTATGATATTCTCAGATAAACCTCACATTCCTTTGTATGTATAATACTTTTTGATGTCCCCTCCTACAGTTGGTAAAATGCACTGTTATGTATCACAACACTGAATATAATATTTGCTGATATACGCCAGATTCCTCAGTATGTGAAATATTCTCTATAGCCCTCGTAGATTTTTTTACTCATTGATTACAGGACATGGGCATTGCTGGCAAGGCCAGTATTTATTGCTTATCCCTAATTGCCCTAGAGAAGTTTGTGGTGAGCTGCCTTCTTGAACCATTGCAGTCCATGTAGTGAAGGTGCTCCCAGAATGCTGTTAGATAGTGAGTTCCAGGATTTTGACCCTGTGACGATGAAGGAACAGTAATACATTTCTAAGTTAGCACGGTGCGTGACCGAGAGGGCAACGTGGAGGTGGTGGTGTTCTTCTAGGTGGTATAGGTTGCGGATTTGGAACGTGCTGGTGAAGAAGCCTTGGCGAGTTGCTGCAGTGCACCTTGTAGTTGGTGCATACTGCAGTCACTGTGCGCCAGTGGTGGAGGGAATGAATTTCTAAAATGGTTCCTGGGGTTCCAATTAAATAGGCTGCTTTGTCCTGGATGTTGCTGAGCTCCTTGAGTGTTGTTGGAGCTGCACTCACCCAAGCAAGTGGAGAGTATTCCATCACACTCCTGTCTTGTGCCTTGTAGATGGAAGACAGTCAGGAGGTGAGTTGCTCACCATAGAAATCCCAGCCTCTGTTGTGTGATTGTATCTTCCTCTGCTTCAACAGTAGAGTGCTGTCTCTTGTTTCACACACTCCTCCATATTCTTGTAGTCTTGTGAGTAGCCCACCCTCCCCAATATGACACTTTTTGAAATACTCCAAATTTTTCATTAAAAAATCTGACAAACCTGCCTTGAATTTTTACAATACTTGATCAAGCCACTAATAGTGACTTTTTAATATTACCTATTTATATAACACTACATCAAACAGAACATGGCAGTTTTGTTTGCCAGTAGCAACAATGTTGTTTATTTTTCCAATGAAAGGAGGGAGCAACTAAAGGATGGTCCAGCACTTCCACCAGAAGGCTGTAGGCATCATTGAGGCCACCTAGATAGCCACCAGGGCATCAAATTTTGTTGTGCTGTGTTCTTAAGTCTTCTTTAAATGACAACCTCAGGCTTTATATTTGAATTCAACACAAACACTATTTATTGTATTAATTATCTACATTGCATTATTTCAGGTCCAGGTCTTTTCTCTCTTTGGTCTACATCTGCTTTCTGTAAAGCCATGGTGTCTCCTTATATATGTTTGATGAGGTCATCAGTTGCATCAGTGGCCTGGTCTCTGAAAGGTACGATTTCTTAAAGATGAAGTCACCACTCCACTACATTACACAAACAATGACCCAGTGCCCAGTGACATAGATAAGTTGAAAGTGATTTTATTCCATCAACATGCAGTTGGTCACTACACGGCAGTGTATGTGGTTGTTAAATTAGCTTTGACCATCCTGGACATCTCCCTTCAGTGGTCAAGAGCAGATCTTTATGGGGCCTTCCAAATGTCTTTGCTAAATAGTGCATTATCTCTCTCTACAAGCTCCTGTGAGCACTTTGACATCAGAATCTGTGCCCTGAAGCACGCAATTCGGATATTTTTCTATCAATGCATTTTAATTCTGTGCAGCCAGAAGTATTATGAGGATTTCCTGGTCATTGATGAAATGTTTAAGTCTGGCAGCAACCCACTAATTTGCCTTCCAAATGGAGCAGTTCCCAATGCCTGGAGCTTACCTACAATTGCTACTTATCCCATAAGACATAATGGGGTCAGTATACTGTCAAGAAAACATGATATGCCAAATGAGAATTTTTAATGCATTGGTTGGAAATCTACATTAAACTTTTAGAAAGGAAAGCTGGGATCCTACATTTAACTTTAAAAAGATGGCCACCACAATTTGCATTGAAATGCCTCACATTCCAGGACATCGAAATGGAGACTCATGTCTAACAAGGCTCCCATCCAGGACAATGGCTTGGATAAATGAGTAGATTATCCTGTATCACCCTCGTTAACAGGAAATTCAAAGCCATCTTGGAGCATTCACTAGTGGAGACGTACTTTCAGGGGATAAACATTGAAACAATGAGACCCAAGACAGATTGAGAATTCCTGGACTTGAATCTAATTAAATTGCAAACAAGGACACTGAACAATCATTTGACCACCTCCTCATCTGTGAAAACAACTAGCAGTCTTTTTGCTAAAAGGGGACAAGCTCCTGAAATTTTGAAGGTGCGGGACCCATAGCAGGGTGGCTCTCTCCCCCTCTCTCTCTCCCCAGGTAACCTTGGGGCATTCAAAGTTTGCCTGCTGGTTAAAAATAGATTCCTGGGAAGAAGACCACCTGCTCCACTATCTCCAAGAATATCTACCAACCATGGACTTCAGGACTCCAGATTCGGCCGGAAGATAACTGAATTACCAGACCCCACAGACTGTATATTATTTTTATTTGTTCTGGACTCTTATCTAACCCAAACTATTCCTCATCACTCTGTAATCTATTTGTGCATGTGATTCTCATGGTGTGTGTGAGTGAAAGTGTCGTGTGGCTTATTATTTTGTTTAGATCGAGATTTTGGTTAAGTGCAATAAACTCACCTCTTTCAAAGGTAAAAGGTTAAACACTCACTCTAAGTGGTAAGCACACCCACTATTTAAAAAGGGACAAACTCTGTTGCAGTCAATCAAGGAGAAAGACAAGTGGGAGCCTTGCAACCTCTCCTTAACCGATTGTAACAATACATTGACACTGGTTGGGAGGAAGTCCAGCCAAAACCACCAGTGGCCAGGATTGCACCTCATGGAAAATTAAGCCTCAATTTTCTAAAATGCAGCAGAGATCTGTCCATCCAAAAAATGCAGGGTTGGTCATTTCAAACTCATAAAGTCAACAGATGAAATAAAGTAAAAATAACATTGCTAATGGGAAAGGACATGACTCAGGGTAATCAAAAGCTGTGGTGGTATCCATCCAAAAAATCCTTTTTCTAGTTTAACCCCATCTGGTGCATGTTATCTCAAGTACACTTCATCTAATCTAGTGCTTGGTTTCACCTATAGCAAAAAGAGCTTCTCAGATTTATTTCACAGTTAAATTTGACTGTCATCCTTTAAACTCAAGTGAAGACATGTGGGCAATAAAGAGTTGATTTAAAAAAAAGACATGAGCAATGTAACAAGTGTTCATACAATTAATCTGTAATCAGACAAAATTACTCAGTGCTACAAAGCTTCAGATATTTTATTTGCATTTAACAAATATTTACTCTGTTTCAGAAAAACTGTTTAATTTTCTATTATTCTAATATAAAAAAATTAATCTGCCACCCCCTCATGGAGCACATTTAAAATCTGTTTCCTCCACATTGACGAGTGTTACTTAACTGAACTGGCAGATCTCCTATGGCATTGCTTATGGTAAATCACAGGGAACATTCATCTTCAGTGGTGCCATAAAACAGACGATAGCAATGATCACGCAGTTTACGCTATCACCCAAAACATATTTCTAAATCACTGCTTTTTAAAGGCAGATGCATTGCACTATATAATGCACAATGTATAATTCCATTCCTAAGGTGGAGCTATTCTCTAATTTGTGCTTCCATTTATAGCCATGAGATAATATGAGGGTCAATGGCCCTTGAGCAGATTCTGAGATCAATGTGAGTAGGTCGTACGCATACTGTAACCATGACTCACTTGCAGTTCCTGAGATCTAGCAACCTGATCTTCAATACACAGGGGCTGCAGAATTTGGCACCATAGCGCCCATATTTTCAGCATTAAGGCTGCCTTTTGGGTGTAAAATGGAACTGATGCCACGTGTACACACTTCCTGTGTGGCCCACGCTGGATGCCATTTTGGTGAGTGCGTTGGCACAAATATTAGGAGAGTGCAGCAAAAGCATTCAGAGTAGGCAGATTGTGATATCAGTTAGTGTGTTAACGCTGATTTGATTCTAGTGGTGCCATTCTTTACCTTAACACTCCAGCTAGCGCCCTCTTTTAACTTCGCATAGCTCAACATGCATTCAACAGCAGGAAGGACTCCCCCCACCAGCACTATTTAAAGGCATCATCAACTACTTTCAGGTTAGTTGCTGATTGATTCTTACTGGCTCTGTCTGAGTTTGTAGAAGTGCTGTGAGTTTGCTACTGCTGTTTGAAGTCGGTGAAGACTGCATGTGTTGCAAATATTGAAGACTTTGGTCCAGATATAAAAGGTTATACTCAGACCACACGCTCCCAGTCATGGGTGCTGTAGCTTCCATCCAGCTTGACCTGCAGCATGACAGGGAGAATGAGCAGAGGCAGCACAGAGGAGGACAAGCTACTCATAGAGGGAGGAGGAGGACAAGGGGAAAAGGGCTCTCCATAGCAGCCATATCCACCCAGGGACTTTAGAGAGCAATTCTCTTACCTGAACCTCACCAACAAACAGCATTGGTGACGTTTGTGTTTTATGAAGGAAGTTCTCATTGAATTTACCACCTTTAACATTGACTTGCAACCTCAGAGCAGGGGGAGGGCAGCACTGCCAGCAGCTGTGAATATGACTGTGGGCATGAACTTCATGCATCAGGAACCTTTCAGCAAGGAGCAAGAGGCATCTGTTACATTTGCCAGTTTGCTGTCCATTTTGTATGAGGCATAAGTTGCTATTCACTGCTGTATAAGGAAGGTGACTGACGTTCTGTATGCTTGGAGAGAAGAGACTAGAGAGAAGAAGGCAGAGCATGCACGTGGCGGCACCAGGATAACAGGCTACTCCTTGGTGCGGGGGGCCATTGAATGCACACACATGGCTTTGTGGATGACACATCTAAATACAGAGATGTACCAAAACTGCAAAGGGTTCCACTCCCTGAATAAGCAATTGGTGTGCAGTCATGGTGTGTACTACAGGCCTCCCAACAGCGAGCGTGAGATAGAGGTACAAATATGTAAACAGATTATGGAAAGATGTAGGAGCAACAGGGTGGTGGTGATAGGAGATTTTAATTTTCCCAACATTGACTGGGATTCACTTAGTGTTAGAGGTCTAGATGGAGCAGAATTTGTAAGGAGCATCCAGGAGGGTTTTCTACAGCAGTATGTAAATAGTTCTACTCGGGAAGGGGCCATACTGGACCTGGTGTTGGGAAATGAGCCGGGCCAGGTGGTTGACGTTTCAGTAGGGGACTACTTTGGGAATAGTGATCACAATTCCGTAAATTTTAGAATACTCATGGACAAAGACGAGAGTGGTCCTAAAGGAAGAGTGCTAAATTGGGGGAAGGCCAACTATACCAAAATTCGGCAGGAGCTGGGGAATGTAGATTGGGAGCAGCTGTTTGAAGGTAAATCCACATGTGATATGTGGGAGGCTTTTAAAGAGAGGTTGATTAGCGTGCAGGAAAGACATGTTCCTGTGAAAATGAGGGATAGAAATGGCAAGATTAGGGAACCATGGATGACAGGTGAAATTGTGAGACTAGCTAAGAGGAAAAAGGAAGCATACATAAGGTCTAGGCGGCTGATGAAAGACGAAGCTTTGAAAGAATATCGGGAATGTAGGACCAATCTGAAACGAGGAATTAAGAGGGCTAAAAGGGGTCATGAAATATCTTTAGCAAACAGGGTTAAAGAAAATCCCAAAGCCTTTTATTCATATATAAGGAGAAAGAGGGTAACTAGAGAAAGGATTGGCCCACTAAATGACAAAGGAGGAATGTTATGCGTGGAGTCAGAGAAAATGGGTGAGATTCTAAACGAGTACTTTGCATCGGTATTCACCGAGGAGAGGGACATGACGGATGTTGGGGTTAGGGACAGATGTTTGATTACTCTAGGTCAAGTCGGCATAAGGAGGGAGGAAGTGTTGGGTATTCTAAAAGGCATTAAGGTGGACAAGTCCCCAGGTCCGGATGGGATCTATCCCAGGTTACTGTGGGAAGCGAGAGAGGAAATAGCTGGGGCCTTAACAGATACCTTTGCAACATCCTTAAACACGGGTGAGGTCCCGGAGGACTGGAGAATTGCTAATGTTGTCCCCTTGTTTAAGAAGGGTAGCAGGGATAATCCAGGTAATTATAGACCGGTGAGCCTGACATCAGTGGTAGGGAAGCTGCTGGAGAAGTTATTGAGGGATAGGATCTATTCCCATTTGGAAGAAAATGAGCTTATCAGTGATAGGCAACATGGTTTTGTGCAGGGAAGGTCATGTCTTACCAACTTAATAGAATTCTTTGAGGAAGTGACAAAGTTCATTGATGAGGGAAGGGCTGTAGATGTCATATACATGGACTTCAGTAAGGCGTTTGATAAGGTTCCGCATGGTAGGCTGACGGAGAAAGTGAAGGCGCATGGGGTCCAAGGTGTACTAGCTAGATGGATAAAGAACTGGCTGGGCAACAGGAGACAGAGAGTAGCAGTGGAAGAGAGTTTCTCAAAATGGAGACGTGTGACCAGTGGTGTTCCACAGGGATCCGTGCTGGGACCACTGTTGTTTGTGACATACATAAATGATTTGGAGGAAAGTATAGGTGGTCTGATTAGCAAGTTTGCAGACGACACTAAGATTGGTGGAGTAGCAGATAGTGAAGGGGACTGTCAGAGAATACAGCAGAATATAGATAGACTGGAGAGTTGGGCAGAGAAATGGCAGATGGAGTTCAATCAGGGCAAATGCGAGGTGATGCATTTTGGAAGATCCAATTCAAGAGTGAACTATACAGTAAATGGAAAAGTCCTGGGGAAAATTGATGTGCAGAGAGATTTGGGTGTTCAGGTCCATTGTTCCCTGAAGGTGGCAACGCAGGTCAATAGAGTGGTCAAGAAGGCATACAGCATGCTTTCCTTCATCGGACGGGGTATTGAGTACAAGAGCTGGCAGGTCATGTTACAGTTGTATAGGACTTTGGTTCGGCCATATTTGGAATACTGCGTGCAGTTCTGGTCGCCACATTACCAAAAGGATGTGGATGCTTTGGAGAGGGTGCAGAGGAGGTTCACCAGGATGTTGCCTGGTATGGAGGGCGCTAGCTATGAAGAGAGGTTGAGTAGATTAGGATTATTTTCATTAGAAAGACAGAGGTTGAGGGGGGACCTGATTGAGGTGTACAAAATCATGAGAGGTATTGACAGGGTGGATAGCAAGAAGCTTTTTCCCAGAGTGGGGGATTCAATTACAAGGGGACACGAGTTCAAAGTGAAAGGGGAAAAGTTTAGGGGGGATATGCGTGGTAAGTTCTTTACGCAGAGGGTGGTGGGTGCCTGGAACGCATTGCCAGTGGAGGTGGTAGACGCGGGCACGATAGCGTCTTTTAAGATGTATCTAGACAGATACATGAATGGGCAGGAAGTAAAGAGATACAGACCCTTAGAAAATAGGCGACAGGTTTAGATAGAGGATTTGGATCAGCGTAGGCTTGGAGGGCCGAAGGGCCTGTTCCTGTGCTGTAATTTTCTTTGTTCTTCTTTGTTCTTTGTTCATGTTCAGCACATCATGCAGATGAATGCCCGGTATCGTGGCAGCAGTCATAATGCCTTTATTCTACATCTGTCCAGCGTACCATCAGTATTTCAGCCATCAAACCAGATGGTGGCTACTGGGCAACAAGGGCCATCTGCTGACCGCCCAGCTCATAACTCCAGTTTGCAACACAAGCATGCTTATGATGAGAGCCATGCTTCCACATGAGATGTCATTGAGCAGACCAGTGGGGTGCTTAAGCAATGCTTCTGCTGCCTGGACCACACTGGAGTAACCCTGCAGTACTCTCCAGAGTGCATGTCATGATTCATTATAGCCTGCTATATCCTGCACAAACTCGCCATCCCAAGGGCACAGCCAGGTATACCAGATAATAGCAAGCAGCTGAGGTGGAGGAGCAGGAAGAGGAGGAGGAAGTGGGGAGGCAACCAATGCATCCCCTTTCCAGCCGTCCTGTCCATGATTGGCTCATCTGACTATGATACCAATGAACACAACCCCAATTCGCCAACAGTTCCACACCTTACCTTACCTCTGTTACTGACCATTATACCGTCCTCTTGGCCACAATGCTGACATAAAAGAAACGTTCCAAACCAACTTTATCAAACTAAGCAACATTTCACACAAAGGTCAACTATTCACCCTTCTTCATTCCCTTAGTGCCAGTCTTGCATCTGTCTTTGCCTGGCCTAGTGTTCTTACACTGTGTTACCCCAGTGGTTGCAACATGGCTGGTGAAAGGCTGCTGGCAGAGACTGAAGATGGCCTTGCAGGACACCCTCGGGCAGCTCTGGCCCTAGAAGGTTGGGCTTCAGACTGCACCACCACGACATGGGGGACAACAGTCTGGGCAGGCTGGCAGACAGGCAACAGCAAGAGAGTGGCAGTGAGAGCACGAATGCTGTTATCCTGAGACAGGACAGCAGGTTCATGCTACACAGTGCCGCTACCACTCTCCTGGGATGACACCTCAGCAATCCAACTAATCTGTTGGAGGACAGATTGCTGGACTGCTGTGAGACCCTGCAAACCCTTGACCATTGACGTCCTCATATGAGTTCTCTGCAGAAACTCAGGTATGTCATTGCCTCCCCGGCAAGCTGGCACCTGCCCTAACATTTTCCCCTGCCCGGGCTGCAGGCTACTTAAGCCCAGTGCCTCACCACATGCAGATCCCACCTCTAAGCTCCCCTCTAAACTATGTATGGTGTCCGTATATAATCTGGTGTCTGCAAGTGGCAGAGACAGTAACGGTGGTTCTTCATCATAAATCCTTTTCTACTTACAACTCCTGCATCACTGCCTGGACATAGAATCTTTGAATCATGGAATGGTTACAGCACAGAAGGAGGCCATTCAGCCAGTCATGTCCGTGCCAGCTCTTTATGAGAGCAATTCACCTAGTCCCACTACCCTATCTTTTCCCCATAGCCCTGCATTTTTTTTTTGGATAATTATCTAATTCTCTTTTGAAGGCCTCGATTGAGATTGCAGTTCTTGTGTATCTGAAAGGAGAAAGGCACAAGGGGAGGGGCTGTGTTGAGGGATGGCGAAGGAAAGCAAGAGGTGCATGCTTATACCATCTACAGCTTGTAATTCAGAGGAGATTATGGGGTAAGTGGCAAATGGAATGTGAGAAGGAGATTAGATATGAGCATACAGTCATCTTCATTGGTTTCAATGCCATCGCTGACCACAGCCTCAGTCATGGCTGCTTTAGTGATGGCATGCAACATCTCCTCCATGAGTTGGAGGGCATGCCACCATGCCTGTCCTCCACCAGTTAGCTTTACATTGTCCTGCAAGAGAGAAGGAAGTGTGTCAGTGAGAGTGGTCCAATGTGTTTGGGCGATGTGGCTGTCATGGTTGAATAGTGGGCACTGTATGCGAGCTGTGTGATGTTGGTTTGAGGCTTGCTGCAGTGGAAAGTGGGGGAGGATGAGGTGAAGCTATGTATGTGAGGTACGAGCCTTGATTGATAGAGATTGTTGGTAGGTTAATGATGGGGGTATGGTACACTGAGCAACGTGTGTGGTTGGTGGTGCAGTTAGTGGGATATGGCAGTTGAAGATGAATACACCAATCTTAACCACTCATGGGAGGCCACTGAAATTCTTGTGGCACTCCATCCAGGTCTTCGGAACTAGAGAGCTTCCATTGGCCACAATGCATATGTGCTCTCACTGCCAGTCTGGAGGGACTCCTGGCCCCCTGTGGATAGTGGACATTTCTCCCCTTGTACATCTCCTTACCCCAAGACATCTAGTGTTGTGTCTGAGACCCTTGGAACATGTTCTCTCCCTTGCGGGTCAGACTCTTCTCCAGCCACTTTCACTATCTGCTGTAGCCAGAATGTAACTCCTGTGTTAGTGGTACAGGATGGCTTTAAGTAGTGCAGGCTACCTTTAAATGGTGCTCGTCTCATATGAACCTGAGGCCCCTGCTGAGGCATGCAGCCATTCAACAGCACGTTTAGTACTGGGCTGCCTACAGTTATCATGCAAGTGAACAGGCAGCATGCTAATTTTGTGCTGCCTGTATCGGAAGGAATGGCATGAGTTAATCACACATTGCGATCCCCATGCCCATTTGTGGGCGTTATCCAATTTTTCTCCCAGGAACTCAGTTTTATTTGCATTAACATTTCTTAGTCACCTCTTTGTCCTTTGAAACCTTGAGTAAAATTACCCCTATGTTTCAAAAGTTATTTATGTGAATTGTTTTGAGACATGCTAATTGCAAGTCTTTCTTCTTTACAAATTTGCCCTGTAACAAGTACAGCATCTCTACAGCTTGCTGTGTTGTTTACATGCAAGCTATTCCTGGCTATTTTCAGAAGCAGCCTGACAGCAACACCCGAATCTGGCAACAAAATAATTCCCAGTTGGCTGCCCAACTAAAGCCAACCATGTAGTTCCATGTGTCTTGGTGTTGTTTAAAAATAAGGGGTCGCCCATTTAAGACAGAGATGAGGAGAAATTTTTTCCCTCAGAGGGTTGTGAGTCTTTGGAATTCTCTTCCTCAAAAGGCGGTGGAAGCAGAGTCTTTGAATATGATTAAGGCAGAGGTAGATAGATTCTTGATAAACAAGGGGATGAAAGGTTATTGGGGGTAGGTGGTAATGTGGAGAAATCAGTTCAGCCATGGTTTTGTTGAATGGCGGAGCAGAATACCTGCTCCTAACTCATATGTTCGTATTGTTACGACTGACCGCTCCTGTCAAAGTCCCCCATCAAAATATATGATTCTGATTGTGGTGGGACCAACGCATTGTTAATTCAATCCTGTCGCTGCACAGATCGGCTAACATATCATTTAAAACTTTCCAAATTAAAGAAAGACCCACCAAATTGTACCATCTATTAACCTCCGAATGAGGCTAACCAAACCAGGTGTCTTTAAATCAATAAATTAACTCTTTAATTAGAAGAACTAAATTTTTTAACACTATGAAGATATAAACAACATTTAAAATAGAAAAAATTAGAGTCCTTGCAAATTTACAGTCCAATGTTGCTTGAAGTCCTCACAGGATGCTGCTAGAAGTCCTCAGAGGATGTTGCTCGAAGTCCTCATAGAGTGTTTGTTGCTTGAAGTCCTCACAGAATGTTGCTTTCCTTCTCCAGCGAATTTCAATAATTAACGACTTGCAAACTCTTTCAATGGAATCAAGCTGACTTTAGAATTTTTGAGGGATAAAAGATTGTCACAGTCTAACTTCCCTTTCTTCACTTTAAATTACCCGAGATCTCTGTTTTGGCTTAGAATTTTGAGAGATAATAATAAACAGACTACATTTCTCTTCCTTCAGTTTAAATGGTTGAGAGTTCTTTTCAGGTGTGCTCATCACAGCTGTGTCCTCTGTGTCTCTCTGTGTTAGAACAAACTGTCTTACTAACTGCCAGTTCAAAACTGAATTGTAACAAATGTATCGCAAAAGGCTCACTCCCAGTGGCTATATCTATGGTAACGAGAATGTACCCTTTGAATCGCAGTCTCCAAATGGCTGTTTCTAAGGCAATGAAAATGCACCTTCCTATAACTCCTAAGGTTTGCTGGCTCTTAAAGCAATACTGATCCCTTGCAAGCCTTAAAGGCAAACTGCATATTCAAAACAAACTACAGGATCATGACAGTATGTTGGGTAGCGTTTTGGAAATCAAACTCATTGTTGTTGCCTTTGTATTTCAACTCCAAGATGTATTTAGGCGGAGGACCTTGGGCCATCCATTGTAGAACAATGTTTATTGATTTTTCGTCTAGCTTTATGAGAATTTGCCCAAGGAAACCAACAGAAAAGCCAATGCATTACAACAATTGCCCCTTTAAAAAAAATTCCCACTGAAGACAGCTTGAGAATTGCATTCCCGTTGTTGATACTAGCAGAAGTTTTGGCTCTGTGACATTTTCAAAACATCAATTCTAGAAATATTTCCTACTGACTCTTCAAGGAAAATTCCACTGGGCTTTTCCCCTCATTATCTGGAGGCATTCCTGGCACACTCTGCTACGTGTGCTGTGTTCTAAATAACTTTCTTCAATACCTAAACTGTTTCATCTTGGCATCCACTGTCCCATAAGCATGTAAAGGCAGTTTCAGCATGCAGACACATTTCTGAATCTGGCTTTCAGAGTTTTTACAAAGCCCCCAGTGGAAGCAAAACTCACTGAGGATTAAGTGTATTGCCCTAGGTTGGCATTTCTTGTCATAACAATGGCACAGGTTTTGCATTATTACTGTCTGGATAAGAGACTTTTGTGAGTTCTTAAACGTAGATTTGGAGATCTGCAAAGCCAGGAGCTATGCATTACCTGTGTTTCTCAAAAGTCATATGAGTCACAGATGAATCTCATTAAATTGCAGAGATTTCACATATCTTGGGAACAATTGAGTGTGCTCATATATCCCTGTGGGCACCTTCTGAGAAATAAACTATTTTCTGGAATTGGAAATAGTTTAATTAGATGAATATGCAGGCGGTGTGTGATACAAGTGTCAGATCATGAAGTATGGCTGCCAAATTTCCAGGTTTTTGTTGTGACTCATATCTCATCAGTTGCCAGGACAATTTGAGAACTTAAGAAATGACTGGAGGTGTTTTGTTAGTAACTTCCTTTCTAATATTTTCAAAGTGGCCATTCTTTATATTTTAAATGCCTTTTGAATGAACATTTGTGCTCATCAGGTTTGAGAAATGACAATGCTGGAAACGCAATGACTTTTCCCTTTTGGCACCAGTCTTTTGACATTAAGAGCTGGATTTTCTACTGGAGGCGGGAAAGGTAGGGGGAACCTCGCCTCTGCCATTTCGTGCCCCTCTGCAGCGATCCTCCAGTCTTTTTGATTCAAGGTTTTAGGAGGCGGGATCCCCGTCCCTTTAAAGACTTTTAAGTGATGGAGATCCCGCCTCCAAGAGCTGCCGGCCGATCAGAGGGCCGGCAGCTCAACAGTATCGGCACAGCACTGGGAGCGGTGGCCACTGTCGGTACTGCAGAGCCTTGGACACAGGCCCTGCGCTGGAACCCCAGAACAGAGGTTGGATGAGATGGTGTTGCCGGGGCCAGACTGGAAGGCCCCAAAAATGGGGGAGTGGAGGTGGTCGCACAGTCCAGAATGTGATGTTCCACATTAGAGAGGGCAACGCGGTCAGCAGTCCTACTGTAGTAACCTGAGCATTCATGCTGCCACAGCAGTTCAATGAAAAACATAAATACACCTAAATTCAACATGATGATGAGGTATGATAGTAATCTGCAGGTCATCTTGTGGGATTTGAAGGAGTATCTAGTGATTTCAGGGATCCTTGTCTTCTGTTCACAGTCTGAGCATCCCACAGAGTTGACCACCCTGCAAAGACCAGCAACATCACTTTAGTAAATTAATTCTGAGAATACGACCCTGTCAGTTTATGCCTTCAGGCCACTCACTCATTGGCTGAGACATTCCATTTTGGATAAAGCCAGCTGAACCATGTATGTCTGAGCCATTATACACGGCAATGAACAATGCAGGTTGACAGATCCCAGACTCTGGCTGCAAAGTATCATACTATGTATCTTATATGAAATATTACCAAAGTCTGCCATTTACTTGACGGACCACCAAGCATCAACCCAGGCACACACTGCCCAATCAACCCTGAAAAGTCCTCCTCACTAACTTCTGGGGACGTGCTGAAATTTGGAGAGCTGTCCCACAGACTAGTCAAGCAACAGCTTGACATGGTAATACTCACCGAATCATACCTTACAGCTAATGTCCCAGACTAGATCACCATCCCTGGGTATGTCTTGTTCCATTGGAAGGACAGACCCACCAGAAGTGGCAGCACAGTCAGGAGGGAGTTGCCCTGGAAGTCCTCAATATTGACTCCAGACACCATGAAATCTCAAGGCATCAGGTCAAACATGGCAAAGAAAACCTCCTGCTGATTACCATCTACCACCCTTCCTCAGCTGATGAATCAGTCCTCCTCCATGTTGAATACCACTTAGAAAAAGCACTGAGGTTAGCAAAGGCACAGAATGTACTTTGGATGGGGAACTTCAAGATCCATCATCAAGAGTGGCTCGGTAGCACTACTACTGACCAAGCTGACCGAGTCCTGAAGGACATAACTGCTAGATTGGTCCTGCAGCAGGTGGTGAGGGATCCAACTAGAGGGAAAAAAATGAATTGACCTCGCCCTCACCAATCTGTCCAGTACGGCCATCGAACAGCCCTTCCTGAGATGAAGTCTGGTCTTCACACTGACGATAGCCTCCATCATATTTTGTGGCACTACTGTCCTGCTAAATGGGATAGATTCAGGACAGATCTAGCAGTTCAAAATTGGGCATCCGTGAGGTGTTGTGGGCCATCAGCAGCAGCAGGATTGTATTCAACCAAAATCTATAACCCCATGGCCTGACATATCCCCCACTCTACCATTACCATCCAGCCGGAGGACCACTCCTGGTTCAATGAAGAGTGCAAAGGGCATGCAAGGAGCAGCGCTGGGCATACCTAAAAATGAGGTGCCAAACTGGTGAAGCTGCAACACAGGACTACATGTATGCAAAACAGCAGAAGCAGCATTGAACAGACAGAGCTAAGCAGTCCCACAACCAATGGATCAGATCAGAGCTCAGTCATCCTGCGACATCCAGTTGTTAATAGTGGTGGAGAATTAAACAACTAACCAGAGAGGAAAGCTCCACAAACATCCCTAATCTTAACGATGGGGGAGCCCAGCATGTCAGCCAATCCAATTCACTCCATGATATCAAGAAATGGCTGAAGGCACTGGATATAGCAAAGATTATGGGCTCTGAAAACATCGTGGCTGTAGTACTGAAGACTTGTGCTCCAGAACTAGCCACACCCTTAGCCAAACTTTCCAAGTACAGCTATAACACTGGCATCTACCCGGCAATGTGGAAAATTGCCCAGGTATGTCGTGTCCACAAAAAGCAGGACAAATCCAACCCAGCCAATACCACCCCATCATTCTACTCTCAATCATCAGCAAAGTGATGGAAGGTGCTGTTGACAGTGTTATCAAGCAGCACTTACCAATAACCTGCTCACTGATGCTCAGCTTGGATACCAGCAGACCTCATTGCAGCCTTGGTCCCAACATGGACAAAAAAGCTGAATTCCAGAGGTGAGGTGAGAGTGACTGCCCCTGACATCAAGGCAGCATTCGACCAAATGTGACTTCGAGGAACCCGAGCAAAACTGGAGTCAATGGGAATCGGGGGAAAACTCTCCACTGGTTGGAGTCATACCTAGCACAAAGGAAGATGGTTGTGCTTGTTGGAGGCCAATTAGCTCAGCCCCAGGACATCACTGCAGTAGTTTCTCAGGGTCGTGTCCTATGCCTGACCATCTTCAGGGGCTTCAACAGTGACCTTCCCTCTATCATACGTTCAGAACTGGGGATATTCACTAATGATTGCACAGTGTTTAGTACCATTTACAACTGCTTAGATACTGAAGCAGTCTGTACCCACATGCAGCAAGACCTGGACAAAATTTAGGCTTAGACTGATCAGTGGCAAGCAACATTTGTGTCATATTGTGCCAGGCAATGATGATCTCCAACAAGAGAGATTTTAACCACATCCCCTTGACATTTAATGGCATTACCATTGCTAAGTGCCCCACCATTAACATCCTGGGGGTTACCATTGACCAAAAACTTAACTGGACCAGCCATATAAATACTGTGGCTACAAGAGCAGATCAGAGGCTGGGAATTCTGCAGCAAGTAACCTACCTGGTGACTCCCCAAAGCCTTGCCACCATTTAGAAGGCACAAGTCAGGAGTGTGATGGAATAATCTTCACTTGCCTGGATGAGTGCAGCTCCAACAACACTCAAGAAGCTCGATATTATCCAGGACAAAGCAGCCCACTTGATCGGCATCCCATCCACCACCTTAAGCATTCACTCCCTGCACCACTGATGCACAGTGGCAGCAGTATGTACCATACAAGATGCACTGCAGCAACTTGCCAAGCCTCCTTCGACAGACGTTTTCAAAACCACGATCTCTTCCACCTAGAAGGACAAGGGCAACAAATGCATGGGAACACCTCCACCTGCAAGTTCCCCTCCAAGCCACACACCATCCTGACCTGGAACTATATCACCGTTTCTTCACTGTTGCTTGGTCAAAAACCTGGAACTCCCAACCAGCAGCACTGTGGATGTACCCACACCAGATGGACTACAGTGGTTCAAGAAGGTGGCTCATCACCACCTTCTCAAGGGCAATTAAGGACGGGCAACAAATGCCGGCCTTGTCAGTGATGCTCACATTCATGAACAAATAACATTTTTTAAAAAAAAACAATGAAATCTGTTGTACAATGAAATTTGACATAGGCAGGTTCGAGTTATAGACTGGGTGCAGCTAATTTATGCTATTTTATGGTACAAAGCTAGCGCCATTTCTAACAAGAGGGCACTAAAAAGACAACTCATTCCAATAAATAAATTTCCTGTGGTTTTGTTTTTCCAAAGATCCCAGATAGTAATGGATATAAAACAATCACTAGAAATATTTTTGCAGGTGCAAAGTTAATTAAGAATGAAAAAGGATGAACTTGATCAGGAACATTCCCTCTTCCTGGGGATCTCACCCTCCTGACTCTGTGAGCGCAATCCTAGTTTGTGGAGTTTGATGCCTGCTTGTTCCTGACAGAATGCTGCCTCTCCACAGGTGGACCTGCTCCTCTAATTCTGTAGCCTTTGAAAACTAAGCTCATTTATCTTTAGACACTTCACCATCCAAAGAGTGGTGGAGATCGCCAGATGCATATTAAAGCTCTTTTTATTCCACCCCAATAATGAATCTCGTCCGTAAGCAAAGACCATTGTTTAGTGCATCACTGTGACATTATCATTTCCCTGTCGCCCTTGTCACATTCCAGAGTAAGAGTGCTAATTAGTGCTAAATCATGGGTAGGTTTATACTATGGTCTTGTAGTATTTTGTGCCCAAATTTATTGCATGTATGCTCACAAATGACAGAGATAGCAAACTTTCACATGCATGCCAATTGTGTACATTTAACACAGGGGTGGTTTTTGAGGCAGGGTTTTTCCTTGTCCACATTTACAGGTAAGGGTCAATGTGGATTGCAAGTTTCTATATTCCACAACATAGTCCCAAATCACCCCTACTCCTTTCCAATAGAAACATAGGAACAGGAGCAGGCCATTCAGCTCCTTGAGCATGTTTTTAAATTAGAGAATGGCTGATGTGCCCATGGCTCACGTTATGTGGTTTTCCTGCTTGATAGGTCACATTGAAATTTGTAGCTGGAGTGAGAACTGAGTGATGCTCTGCAGTGCAAAGCTTTGTGAATTGGAAGCTACCCTGGGACTATCAGTGATTTCTAAATCTCACACCACTACAAGCCACAATTTTGTGTAATTCAGAGTGTTATATGCTCTGATCTGAAGTCTGCAGCTTAAGTTATGAAAGTGTATGAAAAAGACAGATAGAAAATGACCAGCTGGCCCATCGAGACTGTCCCATCGAACAGTTTTGCATCTCAGCAACATACCCTTCAATCCTCCCCATCCACCAGCAGCCATGTCATCTCCTGCAAGAGACCAAACAACAGATTTTTAAATAAAAAACTGAAGCTAATTCAAAGGGAATAAAGAATTTTAGGAAATTTCTGTCTGAGCCCCAAAGGTGATCAAAAATAAGTTCCAGGATATACATTACCTGTGAGGTACATTATCCAACTTCTGATTAACTTTTATACACAAAAATATCAGCCTCTTGAGGAACTTGTCCAGCTCCCGTCTGAACGTATGCAGTGAATCTCCACTTATCTTGCAAGAAAACAACTTATTCCAAAGGCTAATGACACTCTGTGAGAAGAAACCAATCTCCTGGCATCCACCTGCAAGGACGAATTAGACACAAACAAAAGTAGTTTCAAATTTAAAAGAAAATGACAAGTAGAACAGGAATAGATACTGGACTCACCTTAAGGCATAAAAAGCTTCCATTAGAACAGTGAAAAGGTTTTGTTGTAAACAAGATTGTGGATAGCTGTAACAACAATAGTAAAGCACTTTTTTTTAACCTATGTTAGGACTCAGAGGCTGTAAAAGACTCTAAAGGCCAATTATAGGAAGCTGTAAAACAAATTGTCACCAGCTCCCAGGACATGGAAGACGCTTTTGACTGAGTGGGCCAAGACCTGGCAAATGGAGCATAATGTAGGAAAATGTGAAATTGTCCATTTTGGCAGGAAGAATAAACAAGAAGCATATTATCTAAATGGTGAGAGATTGCAGAGCTCCGAGATGCAGAGGGATCTGAGTGTCCTAGTGCATGAATCGAAAAAGGTTAGTATGCAGGTACAGCATGTAATTAGGAAAGCTAATAGAATGTTATGGGTTATCGTGAGGGGAATTGAATACAAAAGTAGGGAGGTTATGCTTCAATTATACAGGGAATTGATGAGACCACATCGAAAGTACCGTGTACCATATTGGTCTCCTTAGTTAAGGAAGGATGTAAATGTGCTGGAAGCAGTTCAGAGAAGGTTTACAAGACCTGGAATGGGCGTGTTGTCTTAGGAAGAAAGAATACAGGCTAGGCTTAGATTCGTTGGAGTTTAGAAGGTTAAGAGGCAACTTGACTGAAACATATAAAATCCTGAGGGGTCTTGACAGGGTGCATGTGGAAAGGATGCTTCCTATTGTGGGCGAATCTAGAATCAGGGGTCTCCTATTTAAGACAGAGATGGGGAGAAATATTTTCTCTCTGAGGGTCGTGACTCTTTGGAACTCTCTTCCTCAAAAGGCAGTGGAAGTAGAGTATTTAAATATTTTTAAGGCAGATAAGCAAGGGGCTGAAAGGTCATCGGGGGTAGGCGGGAATGTAGAGTTGAGGTTACAATCAAATCAGCCATGTTATTCTTCAGTGGCGGAGCAGACTATAGGGGACGAGAGGCCTACTCCTGCTTCTAATTCATATGTCTGTATGAACCTCAGGAAGAGAGAGAGAAAGTTGGCACCTCGCCTGACTGTACCCTAGAGAGAGAGAGAGTCAGCATTTTGCCTGACTGTACTCCAGACAGAGAGAGAGAGAGAGAGAGAGAGAGTCAGCATTTCGCCTGACCATACCCCAGAGAGACAGAGAGAGTCAGCACCTCGCCTGACCGTACCACAGAGAAAGAGAGAGACTTGACACCTCGTCTGACTGTACTACAGAGAGAGAGAGAGAGAGTTGGCACCTCTCCTGACCATACAACCACACAAATTAAGAGCAGAAGTAAGCCTTCAGCCCCTCGAGCCTGCTCCGCCATTCAATAAGATCATGGTTGATCTAGTTGTGTCTCAAATTCCTCACTCCCATCTACCCCTGATAACCTTTGATTCCCTTGCCTAACAAGAATCTATCTACCCCGCCTTAAAATTATTCAATGACCCCGCCTCCACCACCTTCTGAGGCAGACAGTTCCAAAGTCGCACAGCCCTCTGAGAGAAAAAATTTCTCCTCCTCTCTGTCCTAAAAGGCTGACTCCTAATTTTAAAACAGTTCTGGACTCATCCACAAGAGGAAACATCCTTTACACATTCAACTTGTCAAGACCATTCAGGATCTTATATACGTCAATCAAGCCTCCCCTCACTCTTCTAAACTCCTGTGAAAACAAGCCCAGTCTGTCCAACCTTTCCTCACAAGACAACCCGCTCATTCCAGTTATCAATCTAGTAAACCTCCTCTGAAACACCACCGATGTATTTACATCCTTCCTTAAATAAGGAGACCAAAACTGCACACAGTATTCGAGATGTGGTCTCACCAATTCCCTGTATAACTGAAGCATAACATCCTGACTTTTATTTTCAATTCATCTCGCAATGAAGGATAGCATGCCATTAGCCTTCTTTATTACCTGCTATACCTGTATACTAACTTTTTGTGACTCATGCACTAGAACATCTAGATCCCTCTGCACATTCAGAATTCTGCAGTCGTTCTCCGTTTAAGTAATACTCTGCTGTTTTATTCTTCTTGCCAAAGTGAACAACTTCACATTTTCCCACATTATACTCCATCTGCCATACTTTTGCTCACTCACTCAACCTATCTATATTGGTCTGCAACCTCCTTATGTTCCCTTTACAACATACTTTCCTACCTATCTTTGTGTCATCTGCAAATTTAGCTACCAAGCCATCGCTCCCCTCATCTAAATCATTGATAAAAATTGTAAAAGGTTGAGGCCCCAGCAAGGACCCCACTTGTCACATCCTGCCAATCAGAAAAGGACCCATTTATGCATACTCTTTGTTTTCTGCCAGCCAGCCAATTTTTTATGCATGGGCGGCACAGTGGTTAGCACTGCAACCTCACAATTCCAGCGATCCAGGTTCAGTTCTGGGTATTGCCTGTGCAGAGTTTGCACGTTCTCCCTATGAGTGTGTGGGTTTTCGCTGGGTGTTCTGGTTTCCTCCCACAGCCAAAGACTTGCAGGTTGATAGATAAATTGCCCCTAGGGTAGGTAGGTAGTAGGAGAGTTGTGGGGATGTGTAGGGAATATGGGATTAATGCAGGATTAATATAAATGGGTGGTTGTTGGACAGCACAGACTTGGTGGGCCAAAGGGCCTGTTTCAGTGCTGTATCACTCTATGACTCCAATGAGTTACCCCCATACACCATGAGCTCCTACTTTGTGCAATAACCTTTTATATGGCACCTTGTTAAATCCCTTCTGGAAATCCAAGTACAGTAGATCAACGGGCTCCCCTTTATCCACAGTCCATGTTACTCCTCCAAAGAACACCAATAAATTTTTAAACCTGATTTCCCTTTTACAAAACTATGTTGACTATTGCTGATTACCGTACCGCAGAGAGAGAGAGAGAGTCGGCACCTCGCCTGACCATACCCCAGGGAGAGAGAGAGAGAGAGTTGGTACGTCGCCTGACCATACCCCAGAGAGAGAGTTGGCACCTCGCCTGACCGTAACCCAGAGAGAGAGTCGGCATCTCAACTGACCCTACCCCAGACAGAGAGAGAGAGAGAGAGAGTTGGCACGTCGCCTGACCGTACCCCAGGGTGAAGTGATTTATAGCTTTAACTCCTTATAGTGTCTAAACCAAATCAGGCGTATATCCCTATGAATCTCCCTTAATTAAGTCCAAACCAGACAAATTCTTATCGACGCTTATTTGGGCCCAAAGAATTGAACTAGCTTTCCCTCAAAGAAAGAAAACTAACAGAGAACATTACCATCTTTTGGATTGCCTATTTTTAATAATTATGGCTAAGTCATAAATATCCCAGATATTATAAGGGTCTGGGAAACTCTCTTCAATACATATCTCTCCACTTAAAGAGACACAGAGAGGGGGTTATTGTAGTTGTATACAGAATGAATTAATTAAAGAATTGAACATGCATTATACTTTTAAATGGATAAGTATATCACAATACCAAATATTACGAAGAGATGTAACACATAATATTATTTCTAAAATAGAATCCAAAAGTTCATTGTTACAGCAAAATATCTTAGAATATCCATCAAAATTTAAAGTAAACTTCTGCCTTAAATTCATCAAGTAAGCCATAGGGGGAGAAGTATTAATGAAGAATTCAACACTTTTAATTTTTACTTCAGAAACCCTCATGTTTATACTGTTTCCCGGGTATCATCTGACCTTTTAGCATATTACCTTTCTGTGTGTGTTTTTCCTGCTTTTGAGATCCATATTTTGGAGAATCATTAACCAACATCTCCACTTAATGTTTTGCTGGAATTCCCCTGCTCTTGAAGTTGTGAGCATTTATCTGGTCAAAATCGTTATAATTGTGTTGAGTTGACATCTGTTCCTGTAAGTACTATTCCATTTATTATTTTATTAACTATAATTGTGTTTTTTATGGTACCTAGAAGCAACCTTTTGAGTTGATCTGTCTACATTTTACTATCACTATCAATTAAGTTTATTGCTGCCTCTTACTGATGTCACACAGGATATTTCAATGTGTGTTTATCCTCCAAGTCCCTGGCAACAGAAATGCTGAAATGGATTTCCCAACTTAAAAGGTGTTTCTGGTTCACATTCTATTGTAACAGGGTCCTTGAAAGACCCTGAAATTTCTAACTCTACTTTCTTAAAGGGGAATGTCAGTGAGTCTTGAAAACTAACCATTTATTCAATTTTTAATTCTAAAAGGTATAATACATTAACTATATCAAAATTCTACCTAATTAAGTCTATTATACCGATGTTTTATGACAAGGGAGCTTACCTTCCACTGTTTTCTTCCTTGCAGTTAGCAAACACTTCTCAGAAACAACATTTTTATAAAGCTGTCATGCATTTCAACCTGCTGAAAAAAAAAATCATTTCCACTTCTTACTTCCGTGCCAGTCAAAAATGGCACCAAAAACTAAATGCGCCCCAGGTGGACAGCGCTCACATATCTCAAAAGTTCAATTTAATGGAATAAATGGAATGGAGTTTTAAAAAATTTCACTTATCGACAACTTCCCTGGAACTACATTTTTACAATTTTTTCATGCATCTTATCACACAAAAAGAAGAGTTCATTTTCACTGCTCTCTTCCATCCCAGTCAAAAATGGCACCGCCCACCAAATAAACCCACAAAAAGACACACTCCTTATTGTAACATTTTATTGTAATAATAAGGTACCAAACGTACTGAACGTAACAATTTTTGATCATTTGATAGAAGCCACCTGGAATAAAGGTGGATGGTCCTAAACCGATAGACACTACCCTTATAGTAGGGGAGGCGGTGGTCTAGTGGTATTATCACTGGACTAGTAACCCAGAGACCCGGATATTGATCTGGGGACATGGGTTTGAATCCCACCACAGCAGAAGGTGGAATTTGAATTTAATTAATAAATCTGGAATTAAAAGCTAATCTGTGATGGTGGCCATGAAACCATTGTCGATTGCTGTAAAAGCCCATCTGGTTAGGGAAGAAAATCTGCTGTCCTTACCTGGTCTGGCCTACATGTGACTCCAGACCCACAGCAATGTGGTTAACTCTTACATGCCCTCTGAAATGGCCTAGCAAGCCACGCAGTTGTACCTAACTGCTACGAAGTTAATAAAAAGGAATGAAACCGGACGGACCACCCGGCATCGACCTAGGCACCGGTAACGACAACAGCAAACCCAGCCCTGTCGACTCTGCAAAGTCCTCCTAACTAACTTCTGGTGGCTTGTGCCAAAGTGGGAGAGCTGTCCCACAGACTAGTCAGACTAGTCAAGCAACAGCCTGACATAGTCATACTCACGGAATCATACCTTACAGACAACGTCCCAGACACTGCAATCACTATCCCTGGATATGTCCTGCCCCACCGGCAGGTCAAACATGGGCAAGGTAACCTCCTACTGATTACCACCTACCGCCCTCCCTCAGCTGATGAGTCAGCACTCCTCCATGTTGAACATCTCTTGGAGGAAGCACTGAGGGCGGCAAGGGCACAAAATGTACTCTGGGTGGGGGACTTCAATGTCCATCACCAAGAGTGGCTCAGTAGCACCACTACTGATCGAGCTGGCCAAGTACTAAAGGACATAGCTGCTAGACTGGGTCTGCGGCAGGTGGTGGGGGAACCAACACGAGGGGAAAACATACTTGACCTTGTCCTCACCAAACTGCCTGCCGCAGAAGCATCTGTCCATGACTCTATCAGTAGGGGTGACCACCACACAGTCCTTGTGGCGATGAAGTTCCGCCTTCACATTGCGGATACCATCCATCGTGTTGTGTGGCACTATCAACGTGCTAAATGGGATAGATTTCGAACAGATCTAGCAATGCAAAACTGGGCATCCATGAAGCGCTGTGGGCCATCAGCAGCAGCAGAATTGTACTCAACCACAATCTCTAACCTCATGGCCCGGCATATCCCCCACTCTACCATTACCATCAAACCAGGAGACCAACCCTGGTTCAATGAAGAGGGCAGGAGGACATGCCAGGAGCAGCACCAGGCATACCTCAAAATGAGGTGTCAACCTGGTGAAGCTACAACCCAGGACTACTTGCATGCCAAACTGCATAAGCAGCATGCAATAGACAGAGCTAAGCGATCCCATAACCAACGGATCAGCTCTAAGCCCTGCAGTCCTGCCACATCCAGCCGTGAATGGTAATGGACAATTAAACAACTAACTGGAGGAGGTGGCTCCACAAATATTCCCATCCTCAATGATGGGGGAGCTCAGCACATCAGTGTGAAAGATTATGCTGAAGCATTTGCAATAATCTTCAGCCAGAAGTGCCAAGTTGATGATCCATCTCGGCCTCCTCCTGAAGTCCCCAGCATCACAAATGCCAGTCTTCAGCCAATTCGATTCACTCCGCGTGATATCAAGAAACGACTGAAGGCACTGGATACTGCAAAGGCTATGGGTCCTGACAATATTCCAGCAATAGTACTGAAGACCTGTGCTCCAGAACTTGCCGCACCCCTAGCCAAGCTATTCCAGGATAGCTACAACACTGCATCTACCCGGCAATGTGGAAAATTGCCCAGGTCTGTCCTGTACACAAAAAGCAGAACAAGTCCAACCCAGCCAATTACCGCCCCATCAGTCTACTCTCAATCATCAGCAAAGTGATGGAAGATGTCATCAACAGTACCATCAAGCTGCACTTGCTTAACAATAACCTGTTCAGTGATACCCAGTTTGGGTTCTGACAGGGCCACTGAGCACATGACCTCATTACAGCCTTGGTTCAAACATAGACAAAAGAGCTGAACTCAAGAGGTGAGGTGAGAGTGACTGCCCTTGACATCAAGGCAGCATTTGACCGAGTATGGCATCAAGGAGTCCCAGCAAAACTGGAGTCAACGGGAATAATGGGAAAAACTCTGCTGGTTAGAGTCATACCTAGCACAAAGGAAGATGGCTGTGGTTGTTGGAGGTCAATCATCTGAGCTCCAGGACATCACTGCAGGAGTTCCTCAGGGTAGTGTCCTAGGCCCAATCATCTTCAGCAGCTTCATCAATGACCTTCCTTCAATCATAAGGTCAGAAGTGGGGATATTCGCTGATGATTGCACAATGTTCAGCACCATTCGCAACTCCTTAAATACTGAAGCAGTCCGTGTAGAAATGCAGCAAGACCTGGACAATATCCAGACTTGAGCTGATAAGTGGCAAGTAACATTTGCGCCACACAAATGCCAGGCAATGTCCATCTCCAACAAGAGTGAATCTAACCATCTCCCCTTGACATTCAATGGCATTACCATTGCTAAATCCCCCACTATCAGCATCCTAGGGGCTACCATTGACCAGAAACTGAACTGGAGTAGCCATATAAATACCGCGGCTACAAAACCAGGTCAGACGTTAGGAATCCTGAGGCGAGTAACTCAACTCCTGACTCCCCAAAGCCTGTCCGTCATCTACAAGGCACAAGTCAGGAGTGTGATGGAATACTCTCCACTTGCCTGGATGGGTGCAGCTCCAACAACACTCAAGAAACTCGACACCATCCAGGACAAAGCAGCCTGCTTGATTGGCACACCATCCACAAACATTCACTCCCTCCATCACTGACGCACAGTGGCAGCAGTGTGTACCATCTACAAGATGCACTGCAGCAAAGCACCAAGGCTCCTTCGACAGCACCTTCCAAACCTGCGACCTCTACCACCTCGAAGGACAAGAGCAGCAGATGCATGGGAACATCACCACCAGCACGTTCCCGTCCAAGACACACACCATCCTGACTTGGAACTATATCGCCGTTCCTTCACTGTCGCTGGGTCAACATCCTGAAACTCCCTTCCTAACAGCACTGTGGGTGTACCTACCTCACATGGAGTGCAGCGGTTGAAGAAGGCAGCTCACCACCACCTTCTCAAGGCCAATTAGGGATGGGCAATAAATGCTGGCATAACCAGTGACACCCACTTCCCATGAATGAATAAAAAAAAGTACCCTTAAACTGATCAATCAAAAAGAACAGACAAAAATTGTATTATTATTATACATACACTGGACAATATCAAAGTGAATCCACATATAATGCAGGAAAGAAGAAGGGGCCTCATACCTGGCCAGACTGTATTCACCCCAAGGCACTAAATAAATGTGGACGTGTTAATTGAGCTCCTTGATTATAATTTTATCTGACTTGGTTTTATAATAACATAACTTTTAAGCACAGCCCTTCATTTGTCCCAAATCATCTAATTCAAATAATTTGCCTACCTGTTGTCATGCAGGCTCCCACCTGCCAAGAATGAGGCACACATTATTTCGCCACATGAACATTAAAAACTTTAAAATGTTGCTGGGAAAAAAAAGAGGGCCTATCACAGGGAATTGACAGGCCCCTCATCGGAAAGACTTTTTTTTGAATACTAGCAGATGGTGTTGGAACAAAGGACCCAGTCTCTGCTTCTCCAATACACAGAACACCTGGTCAGGCCAGTTTAGTAACACGACTAACTGGCAGTTTGAATTTGAACTTGCCACAGAGTGCTTGAAACTGAGAAAGGTCTTGACTCCTGAACTGAAACAACCTCTTTCCTGTCTGCTCTCATCTCACTTTCACAGCCTCGGAAACCATTGAAGACATATGAACCCCAAGAGAGAAAAGTCTCCTACAGTGAACAAGGTTTAAGACGAATACTGGGCTCCAACGAAAAGCAAGATCAACCTACAATCAAGGGTTACAGCGAGCTCGAAGCACAGTAAAAACCCCTCTTCAGAGAGTGCCTCAAACTTTTCCACTTTATTTTTCTTCTGCTCTTTTCTGTCTCCATTTGCATATGCGTAACGCGTATGCATGCTAGTGTGGGGCGTGGTATGTATCCGTAGGCGTTAACCGAATTAGAGTTTAAGTTTAAGGTTTAATAAATTTCACTTTTCTTCTTTAAACCTAAGAAAACCTGGCATGCTCATTTTTTTGCCTTAAAATTGGAAAGTGGTGAACAAGAATTAACCAAGCAGGAGCTCAAAAAAAGTGTTTAGAAACATAAACCCTGTGACAATAAGACCAGGTGAAGGCTAAAAGGGACCCCTAGACACTTTTCTCACCTGGTCATAACAATATACATAGTATAGTCCACTCATATTAAAAACTTCAATCATGTCTCCCTGAAATCTATTCTTTTCTAGAGTAAAACAACCGAGGTCCCTCAGCCTGTCATGAGAAGGGTTTCTAAACGCCTCTGATACTTTTCCAGGGCCTCTATATCTCTCACCTTGTTGAGGAGACCAGAACTGGATGCAGTATTCTAGATGCAACCTAACCAAGGTCTTGTACAAGGACACTAGTTTTTTTGGTTTTGTTTTGGGTCATCCTAGCTAGGCATCCTAATATTGCTAGCACTGGTCATGGAATTGTAGAGACACATTGCACAACAACACCTTGGTCTCTCTCAGTCGACTTTAATTCAGAACCCGACATACTATTTACATGCTTTCCCATCCAAATATATTACACTACATTTACCACATTAAATGTCATCTGCAGAGTCCATTCCCCAATTGCGCCTAACCAGATTGTAATCTTTACTTCATCCTCAAGGGTTCTGACATTAGCACAGATTTTGGGGTCATCTACGAACTAGGAGACAGTATTGCTCAATACAGGTCATTGACATCGATTGTAAAGAATAACAGTCCAGATCTGGCTGGACCTCATAAAGCACTATCAGGTCATGCTCTCATCTGCTAAAACTACTCACTATTCCAGGATCATCCTGGAATGTAAAGATACCCCCAGCTTCTTTTCTCTTCTTTACTCCTCTGCTCCACCCTTACTTCTAACAATAAATTAGCTAAGGGGGAGATGTTGGTGTAGTGGTAATGTCAGTGGGCTAGTAATCCAGTGACCTGGGTGAATGTCCGAGGGGCGTGGGTTCAAATCCCACCATAGCAGCTGGTGGAATTTAAATTCCATCAATGAATAGAAATCTAGAATTAAAAGTTAGATTCAATAATGGCATCATAAAATGATCATTGATTGTCACAAATGTCCTTCAGGGAAGGAAATCTGCCATCTTTACCTGGTCTGGCCTACATGAGACTCCAGACTCACAGCAATATGGTTGACTCTTAACTACCTTTTGAAATGGCTGAGCAAGCTGCTTAGTTGTCAAGGGCAATTAGGGATGGGCAGCAAATGCTGGTCTTGCCAGAGATGCTCACATCCCATGAAAGAATTTTAAAAATGCGTGAGGAGTTCAAGAACATCTTTGTCAGTAAGATCGAGATCATCTGATCAGCTGCCTCTGCTGTGTCCCTCCCTTCCACTAGGCCAAACTTCCTATAATGTCTCACTCCTCCGCACTAGCCCTGAACTCACATCTTTCTCTCCTATCCCCCCTGATGCCTCTCTGAGCTCATCTTAACCATGGGACCCTGCACCCTCGACTTTGTTTCCACTAAACGGTTGACCACCCAACCTCCCCTCCTGGTGTCCATGTTAGCTGATATCGTTAACAGTTCTCACTCTTCAGGTGTTATCCTTCTCTTCTTTAAACCTCCCATCATCACCCACTTCTCAAAAAAGCAACCTTTGTCCACACCATCCTTGTAAACTACCATTCCATCTCCAACCTCCCTTTCCATCCAAAGTCCCTGAACGTGTTGCCACCTCCCAAATCCATGCCCATGTTTTCCGGAACTCCATGTTTAAATTCCTCCAACCAGGTTTCTATCCCTGCCACAATAGCGTAATGGCTCATTTCAAAGTCACAAACGACATCCTATGTGCCTGTGACAAAGGTAAACTTTCCTTCCTCATCCTTCTCGTCTGCGTCTTTGACACGGTTGACTACACCATCCTCCTCCAATGCCTCTCCACTGTCATCCAAATGCGTGGCACTGATCTCACCTGGTTTCATTCTTATCTATCTAATCGCCAGAGTATCACTTGCAATGGCTTCTCTTCCTACTCCCGTACCAGTACCTCTGGTGCTTTCCCCCAAGGATCTATCTTTGGTTCCCTCCTATTCCTCATCTACATGCTGCCCCACCCTCCACCTCCCAGCACGATCATCCAAAAACACAGCTTTAGTTTTCACATGCACGCCGACGATACCCAGCTGTACCTCACCACCACCTCTCTCAACTCCTCACTGTTGCTACATTATCAGACTGTTTATCCAACATCCAGTTCTGTATGAGCAGAAATTTCCTTCAATTAAATATTGGGAAGACTGAGGCCATTGCTTTTGGTTCCCACTCCAAATTCCATTCCTTAGCTACTGACTCCTTTCTCTCCCTGACAACAGTCTGAAACTAAAACAGTCTGTTCGCAGTTTGGTGTCATTTGGTGACTACATATTCACGGCATCGCTAAGACTGCCTATTTATACTTCTGTAATGTCGCCTGACATCGCAACTATCTCAGCTCATCTGCTGTTGAAACTCTCATTCATGCCTTCATTACCTCAAGACTTGACTATACCAATGCACAAGCTGGCCGGTCTCCCACATTCTACTCTCCGTAAACTTGAGATCATCCAAACCTCTGCCGCCTGTGTCTTAACTTGCACCAAGTCCCCATTCACCTATCACCCTTGTACTGGCTGACATTGGCCCTCAATCTAGCTACATTTTGATTTTTAAATTCCCATCCTTGTTTTCAAATCCGACCATGGCTTCACCCCTCCCTATCTCTGCAATCTCCTCCGGCCCAACAACCCTCTGAGATATTTGAGCTCCTCTAATTCTGGCCTCTTGAGCATCCCAGATTTTAATTGCTCCACCATTAGTGGCTGTGCCTTCAATTGCCTAGGCCCTACGCTCTGGAATATCCTCCCTACAACTCTACGCCTCTCCACCTCATTTTCCTCCTTTAAGACACTCCTTAAAACTTACCTCTTTGGCCAATCCTTTGGTTATCTGATGAAATGTCTCCTTGTGTGGCTCAGTGTCATATTTTGTTTTATAATGTTCTTGTGAAGTGCCTTGGGATGCTTATGTTAAAGGTGCTATATAAATATAAGTTGATGTTGTTATTGTTCCTGTGGAACATCAATAGTAACTGTTCTCCGTGTGATGCCACTACCATTACTGATAACTCTCTGGGATTTTTGTGACTGCAAATATGCAACACATCTCCAGGTTACATGATACGCTTTTTGATAAAATACATTCATTAAATAAAAACAGTATTTTTGAAAATAGGGCCCGTAATCTTTTCGTCTCCATGGTGCCGGGGTGTTAATGCGTTAAATGTTGAAAAGACTATATATAGAATAATTAATACCTGGGAAACAGCTACAATGCTGTAATTAATCAAGGGGTTTAGATTACATCATGAACCCTGACAGCAAAGCTCAAGTGGTTTCTAAATATCATCTTAACCATGAGGCAAAAGCCAAATTCTGTGGATGCTGGAAATTTGAAACAAAAAAAGAAAATGCTAGAAATACTCAGCAGGTCTGGCAGCATCTGTGGAGAGAGAAACAGAATTAACGTTTTAGGTCAAAGACCTTCTATCAGAATTGAATCTTGACTGTGAGATTAGCCTATCGAGTTGATCCTACTCCCTGACACCACTAATTTGATAGAACAGATATACTGTTGTAAAATTACATATTATGTTATTTACTTTTTCTGTAGAGTGCTCCAGACTCCAATAGCAGCAGATTTGCAAAAGGATATTTGCATCTCTTTGAGATGCACTCGTGAAGTTGATTAAAATATACTTGACTGTAGGTTTCAGGGAAATTCCATTCACAGTCTTTTTCAAAAAGAGCACAAAGGGTAAGTGAGGATGTGTTAAAAGACTCCACCAGACTGCTGGAACTTGGATATTATCACAAAGCACAAGACTGAAACTTGAACCTTTCTGAACCTCAAGCTTCCATTGAAGCACTGAGGGTGCTTGGAATGTTTTTATTCCTAACAAACCTATATTTGCTTTTGTGTTTTCTACTAAGTTTTTTCATTGGAGTTCATAACGTTTTCCTTTGCTGCCTTTAATAAATCCCTTGAAGCAATTAGGGCAGAACGTCCTCTTATAGCACATAATTGTTATTCATTATATGGGTGTCATTGACAAATCCAGCATTTATTACCCATCCCTAATTACCCTTGAGAAGAATGTGGTGAGCCACTTTCTTGAACTGCTGCAGTCCATGTGGTGGATCAACTACAGTGAAGGAACAGCAATATATTTTCAAGTCAGGATGATGTGTGACTTGGAGGGAACTTGCAGGTGGCGGCGTTCCCATGTCCCTGCTGCCCTTGTTCTTCTAAGCAGGAGAGGTTGCAGGTTTGGAAGGTGCTGTCAAAGAAGCCTTAGCGAGTTGCTGCAATACGTCTTGTAGATGTACACACTGCTGTCACTCTAATTGGATGTTTAAGGTGGTAAGCAGGGTGCCAATCAAATAGGCTGCTTTGTCCTAAGTGGTGTTGAACTTCTTGAGAGTAAAGGATTGCCTAGACAGAGTACGTAGCAGAAAATCACATGGGGACAATTCACACACCTGTAGGAGAGTCTATTCAACTTTCAAACCCAATATTTAAGGGCTGACCCTGCTAAAACTAAACCCCCTGCCCTGCTCTCTGACTCACCCACCCCCGCCAGGGCCCAACTGATTGTCCCCAGTGGGGCCCCACCCGTACTTACATCTTTGAAGGGCGACGTCCATCAATCATTCCTCTTCTTGCTGGATGCAATCCCAGCACTGGTCACCGCTCCCAGTGGCACTGCTGGGACTGAAGAGTTGCTGGCCCTCTGATTGGCCAGCAGTTCTTGGAGGTGGGACTTCCTGGCTCAGAAGGGAGAAAGTCCCGACTTCTTCTCATTAAGTGTCTGGGCCACACAAAATAGCAGCATGGCTTCCAGGCCCGGCGGAGACGGTCTCTCCCCTCACTTTTCGGCCAGGGGGCAGGGCTAACGCCTCCTCATGAAATCCTTAAC